>NC_043717.1:53270571-53330153 GCF_006229205.1 Suricata suricatta
AGTTTGTTGACATATAGTTTTTCATAGTAAGCTCTGATGATTGCTTGTATTTCTAAGGGATTGGTTGTAATAGATCCTTCTTCGTTCATGATTTTGTCTATCTGAGTGCTCTCTCTTTTTTTTCTGAGGAGCTGGCTAGAGGTTTATCGATTTTGTTTATTTTTTCAAAGAACCAACTCTTGGTTTCATTAATCTGCTCGACTGCTCTTTTGGATTCTATATTGTTTATTTCTGCCCTGGTCTTTATTATTTCTTTTCTTCTGCTTGGTTTGGGGTGCTCTTGCTGCTTCCTTTCTAGTTCCAGTAGGTGCTCTGTTAGTTTTTGAATTTGCACTCCTTCTAGTTTGTTGAGATTGGCCTGGATTGCAATATACTTTCCTCTTAGGACTGCCTTTGCTGCATCCCAGAGATTTTGGATTGTTGTATTTACATTTTCGTTGGTTTCCATATATTTTTTAATTTCTTCTCTAAATGCCTGATTAACCCAATCCTTCTTTAGTAGGGTGTTTTTTATCCTCCACATTTTTGGAGGTTTCCCGGACTTTTTCCTGTGCTTAATTTCAAGTTTCATAGCATTGTGATCTGAAAGTGTGCATGGTATGATCTCTATTTGTTTATACTTATGGAGGGCTGCTTTATGTCCCAGTATGTGGTCTATCTTGGAGAATGTCCCATGTGCACTTGAAAAGAAGGTGAATTTCCTATCTTCAGGATGCAGAGTTCTAAATATATCTATCAGTTCCATCTGTTCCAATGTGTCGTTCAGGTCCATTGTTTCCTTAGTGATTTTCTGTCTGGTTGTTCTATCCATTGCTGTCAGTGGAGTATTAAAGTCCCCTGCTTTTAGCACATTTTTGTGAATAAGATTGTTTCTTTCTGTGATTGATTGTTTTATGTATTTGGGCACTCCCATATTTGGCGCATAGATAGTTATAATTGTTACCTCTTCCTGATGGAGAGATCCTGTAATTATTATATAATGTCCTTCTTCATCTCTTGTTACTGTCTTTACTTTAAAGTCCAGTGTGTCTGATATTAGTATGGCTACTCCAGCTTTCTTTTGGCTTCCAGTCGCCTGATAGATATTTCTCCATCCCTTTACTTTCACCCTGAAGGTGTTTTCCAGTGGAAAATGCGTCTCCTGTAGACAGGAAATAGATGGGTTTTGTTTTTTTATCCATTTTGCTATCCTGTGTCGTTTGGTTGGAGCATTCAGTCCATTGTCATTCAGTGTTATTATTGAAGAATATGGGTTTAGAATCATTGTGGTCTCCCTAGAATTCATGTTTATAGTGGTGTCTCTGGCACTTTGTATTCTTTGCAACATTTCCCTTATAGAGTCCCTCTTAGGATATCCTGTAGGGCTGGTTTGGTGGTCATGAATTCTCTCAATTTTTGTTTATTTGGGAACACTTATCTCTCCTCCTATTTTGAATGATAGGCTTGCTGGATAAAGGATTCTTGGCTGCATGTTTTTTCTGTTCATCACATGGAAGATTTCCTGCCATTCCTTCCTGGCCTGCCAAGTTTCATTAGATAGGTCTGTAACCACTCTGATAGGTTTCCCTTTGTATGTGAGAGCCCTTTTCTCCCTAGCTGCTTTCAGAATTCTCTCTTTATCTTTATATTTTGCCAGTTTCACTATGATATGTTGTGCTGAAGGCCAATTCAAGTTACATCTTAAGGGGGTTCTTTGTGCCTCTTGAATTTGAATATGTTTCTTTTCCCAGATATGGGAAATTCTCAGTTATAATTTGGTCTAGTATATCTTTAGGCCCTTTTTCTCTGGCTTCCTCTTCAGGAATTCCTATGATAGGGATGTTGTTCCGCTTGATTGTATCACTCAGGTCTCGAATTCTCCTTTCCTCCTCCTGGATTAATTTCTCTCTTTTTCAGCTTCCTCTTTTGCTATAACTATATCTTCTAATTCACCTATTCTTCTGTCTCCCTCGTCAATCCTTGAGGTGGCTGCCTCCAGTTTATTATTCACCTCATCTATAGCCTTTTTTAACTCATCACAGTGCCTAGTAATTGTCTCAGTTGATTCTCTGATGCTTTTCTCAACCCCAGTGATTAATTTTATGACAAGTTTTTTAAATTCGTGATCCGGTATGTTTTCTAGATCTGCCTTGAGCAGTTATGTTGCAGTGACTTCCTCCTGGAGGTTCTTCAGGGGTGAGTTCCTTCGTTTGTCATTTTTGCTAGTTTTCTGTCTCTTGACACCTTTAGAAAGCTCATTGTGCACTGTGCACCTGTTAATATTGCTCTGTTAAAGGAGGTTTATTGACTGTGTAGGGGCTGTCGTTTCAGGAAGTATTCTTTTAATCGTGTCTCTCAGTTTCTCCTGTTGTGCCTTTGAATATTTTATTTCCCTACTCAGCAATATTTGGGACTAGGTGTCATGCACACTTCGGCCTGTTTCTTGTTGTAGCCCTAAGAAGGAAAACAGACAGACAACCACAGAGGGAACAGTAACACACAAATGCACAGACAAATCAAACAAATAAACACATTAAAAGGGGGAAAGAAAATAAAGAAAATGGAGAAGAATGAGACGAAAAGAAGAGAAGAAGAAAAGAAAATGAAAAAAAAGAAAAATAAAAAAAATAAAGGGGGTCAGAGACAACAAAGGACAATGGACAGTCTAAAAGTGTATGCCCAGTTGAGGAGAGAGGTAGGGATGAGATATAGGAGAATATATCTGGATTGCAAGAAGGTAAAAAAAAAAAAGGGAGAAAGGAGAAAGGAAAATAAAGAGTAAAAATTTTTAAAAATTTAAATAAAAAAAGTAATAATAATAAAAAATATGTACAGAAAAAGAAGAAAAGGAAAAAAGAAGAAAAAAAAGAAAAAAATTATAAGAACCCCCCCCAAAAACAGCAGCTCCCCCTCGTGGATAGGCGTGGTTTGGTGTGGTAGGTCTTGGAGGCTGCTCCCAGAGGCTCCGCCTGAGTGTCTGCAGAGATTAGATAGGCGGCACACCAAGCTTTGTTGAACTATGAACTGTAGGCTACTCTAATGAGTCCAATCTCCTTGTGCCGTGGTTGAGCCGAGTTGTAGTTTCCAGGCCTGTCTCGGTTCAAAGTTCCAGTCCATGCACTTTTATGCTACCACAGATGAGATGTATTTGCTTTGGTGGCTGGCTTCTTAGGGGGAGGAATTGGTTTGTCTTTGCTCAGGCAGTGATTTTGGCTCCCCCTGCCTGAGGTCAGATGCACAGCAGGAGGTGAAGTGCGCACCATCACAGACCCAACCCCCAGCTGGGATTGCATTTGAGTTGGGGGAGGAATGAGTGCCCAGCTATTGCCAGAGGCACTGGGAGCTGCTGGAAATGAGCTGGGAGCTTCTGTAGCCTGAGCGCACACCCAGGTCTCCACTGCCGCCAACTCCCTGCCGGGATCACGCAGAGGTGTGGGCTATTTTTTCCCTGTTGGCACCCTGGATTCAGGGTTTGCACGGCCAATGCTGGGGGTGAGATACCACGTGGATATGAGGTGCGTGCTCCCACTCCCTAAACCAAGGTCGAAGTGAGCATCCCTGACCCCGCTGCTGCTGCGACTGCCGACTCCTCTCCAAGATGGTGCAGGGCTGGAAGCTGTTCTTTCTCTTGCACCACCTGGGTTTGGGATTTAGGCTACCCAGCAGTTATCTATGGAGTGAGCTTCTCTCTCCAAGCGTGGTTAAGCGCTCTTTACCTCTTCCCCAGAGACAGTACTATGAGCGTGCTCAGTCTCTCTGTCTCTTCCCTTTGTCTCTTGGGCTCCGCACACTTTCCCCACGTTGGGCTGGGGCTCCTGCCTCCCCTGCCCGTACTGGGCTGGCCCCTTTTCAGATCTCCCCAGTTCACACTCACTCACTCAGGTATCCTTCAGGTTCTCTTCCTTCTGGAGTCCGTATTTTCTCCTTCCGCTCTTGCAGATGAGAGTAATGTCCTTCTCAGTTCGATCGATGGTGCCGACGAAGTTTACAGAGCTCCCTTCCTCTCTGCCATCTTGGCTCCTCCCTCTCATCCTGTCTTGATGATGACAGTTTTGTAGTAGAGGCTAAAGTCTGGGATTGTGATGCCTTCCATTTTGGTTTTCTTCTTCAATATCACTTTGGCTATTTGGGGTCTTTTGTTGTTCTATACGAATTTAAGATAGTTTGTTCTAGCTTTGAGAAGAATGCTGGTGCAATTTTGATGGGGATTGCATTGAATGTGTAAATTGTTTGGGGTAATAATGACATTTTCACAATGTTTATTCTTCCGATCCATGAGCGTGGAATGTTTTTCCATTTTTTTGTGTCTTATTCAATTTCCTTCAGAAGTCTTCTATAGTTTTCAGCATACAGGTCTTTTACATCTTTGGTTAGGTTTATTCCTAGGTATTTTATGGTTTTTTGTGCAATTGTGAATGGGATCAGATTCTTGCTTTCTCTTTCTGTTGCTTCATTTTTGGTGTATAAGAATGCAACCGATTTCTGTACATTGACTTTGTACCCTGCAACTTTAATGAATTCATGGATCAGTTCTAGAAGGCTTCTGGTAGAGTCAGTCGGGTTTTCCATGTAAAGTATTATGTCATTTGCTAAAAGTGAAAGTTTGACTTCTTCTTTGCTGATTTCTGATGCCTTTTATTTCCTTTTGTTGTCTGAATGCTGATGCTAGGACTTCCAACACTATATTAAACAACAGTGGTGAGAGTGGACATTCCTGTCGTGTCCCTGTTTTCAGGGAAGATTTTTCAAGCCCAGTGATTAATTTTTGACAATTGTTCTAAATTCTTGTTCAGATATGTTGCTTATGTCTGTTTTGAGCAGTTCTGTGGCTGTGATTTCTTGCTGGAATTTCTTTAGAGGAGAGTTATTTCGTTTCGTCGTTTTGGCTAGCTTTCTGTTTCTGGTTAGTTTTAAAAGCTCATTATGCAGCCTTCACATTTTAGTATGCTCTATTGAAGGAAGCTCATTGACTCTCCAGGGCCTGTTGTTTCAAGAAGGGTTCTTTTAATGATGTCTTGTGGTTTCTCTTGTTATATCTTTTATTATTTTATTTCTCTACTCAGTGATATTTGGGACTATCCACCATGTGTACTTTGGCTTGTCTCTTTAGGTAGCTTTGCAAAGGAAAACATACAGACAAACACACAGGGAACACAAGTACACAAATGCACTGACAGAACAAGTAAATAAGTAAACCAGAAGGGGAAAGAAAAAAAAATAACAGAAAAGGAAAAAAGAAAAGGGAAAGGAAAAGAAAAAAAAAGTAGGGGAGACAGAAACAACCAAAGAGAAAGGACAGTGAGAGTATAAAACCTTCGGAGTGGAGAGATAAGCCTGAGATAATGGAAACTATATCTGTATGGGAAGAATTCATCTATTAATGACAGTGCATAAATGCTGGTCTTTCCCAGACTCCAGCAGAGAAAAGAAGAAAGAAGGAAAAAAGAGAATAGAAAAAAGAAAAAAAAAGAAAAAAGAAAAAAGGGGAAAAAACTAAAAAAAAACAAAAACAAAAACAAAAAAGCGCAGCTCTCCCAAGCGGATGGGCATGATTTGGAGTAGGTAGCTCCCTGGGGCTGCTCTCTGAGGCCCTGCCTTGGTGGTTGCAGGGGGAAGAACTGTGGCGCCCTACGCTCTTCTCGGACCACCCATTGCAAGCCACTCTTTTGAGTCTGATCTCCTTGCAACATGGGTGGACCAAATTGCTTTTTTCCAAGCTCCGCTTCATTTCCAAATCCTAGTGCATGCACTCAAATGCTACAGCCCAGATGAGATGTCCTCCCTCAGGCAGGTGGCTTTCCAGCTGGGATTGAGTAGGAGGACTGGGGAGCCAGGTTTTCCCTGGCCTTGGCTGGAGCAGACAAACCACTGAGCCCAGAAAGAACAAGCCCACTGAGGGGAAGGAATTTCTCTCCCTGTACCCAGCGGCCATACATGGGAGGGTAGTATCTTTCCGTCCAGGGCCGAGGTCTCTCCCCTCTCCAGAGACCACTCTGTGAGGGTTTTCAGTCTCTCTTTCTCTTCCCCTCGGCCCTCTATGGCTCTGCACCACTGCTCTGGGCATTCTCTCCCTGGCCGCCTCTCCACACACGGCCACCCTCCATGGCTCTGCATCAGCGCTGCTCTGAGCACTCTCCCCCGGCTCTGTGTTGGTCTGGTGGCCCCAGTTCACAGTCACTCAGGCATCTATGAGGCTGTCCTTTATAAGGACTCTATGTACACTCCTCCTATTCTTGCATATCAGAGTACTATGGCTTTAATTCTTCTCGGTTTGATAGTTGCTGGTGGGTGGAGATACAGAACTCCCTACTTCTCCGCTATCTTGCCCCTCCCCCTAAACCACATCTTCTTTATCCATTCGTCAGCTGATGGACATTTAGGTTCTTTTGATGATTTAGCTATTGTAGAATGTGCTGCTATGAACATTGGGGTACATGTACCCCTATGCATCAGCACTTCTGTATCCCTTGGGTAAATCCCTAGCAGGGCTATTGCTGGGTCACAGGGAAATTCTACTAATAATTTTTTTGAGGAACTTCCACACTGTTTTCCAGAGCGGCTCCACCAGTTTAAATTCCTACCAACAGTGCAGGAGGGTGCCCATTTCTCCACATCCTCGCCATATCTATAGTCTCTTGATTTGTTCATTTTAGTCACTCTGACTGGTGTGAGGTGGTATCTCAGTGTGGTTTTGATTTGTATTTCTCTGATGATGCATGACGCTGAGTATTGTTTCATGTGCCTGTTGGTCATCTGGATGTCCTCTTTGGAAAAGCGTCTATTCATGTCTTCTGTCCATTTCTTTACTGGATTGTTCATTTTTCGATGTGGAGTTTGGTGAGTTCCTTGTAGATTTCGGATACTAGTCCTTTACCTGATATGTCATTTGCCACTATCTTTTCCCATTCTGTTGGTTGCCTATTAGTTTTCTTATTTCCTTTGCAGTGCAGAAGCTTTTGATCTTGATGAGGTCCCAATAGTTCATTTTTGCTCTTGATCCCCTTGCCATCGGGGATGTGTCGAGTAGATGTGCCACTGAGGTCAGGGAGGCTATTTTCTTTCTCCTCTAGGGTTTTTATGGTTTCCTTTCTCATAGTCAGGTCCTTCATCCATTTTGAGTTTACTTTTGAGTATGGTGCAAGAAAGTGGTTTAGTTTCATTCTTCTGCATGTTGCTGTCCAGGTCTCCCATCACTACTTGCTGAAGAAGCTGTCTTTTTTCCATTGGATACTCTTTCTTGCTTTGTCAAAGATTAATTAGCCATATATTTGTGGGTCCAATTCTGGGTTCTCTATTCTATTCCATTGGTCTATGTGTCTGTTTTTGTGCCAATATCACCCTGTCTTGATTTTGACAGCTTTGTAATGGAGGCTAAAATCTTGGATTGGGTCTTTTGTGGTGCCATAAAACTTTTAGGATTGTTTGTGCTATATTTGAGGAGAATTATGCTGCAATTTTGATAGGGATTGCATTGAGTATGTACATTGCTTTGGGTAGTATTGGCATTTTAACAATATTTGTTCTTCCAATCCATGAGCATGAAGTTTTTTCCATTTCTTTGTGTCTTCTTCAATTTCCTTTATAAGCTTTGTATAGTTTTCAGAATACAGATCTTTTCCATCTTCAGTTAGGTTTATTCCTAAGTATTTTATGGTTCTTCATGCAGTTGTGAATGGGATCAGTTTCTTGATTTCTCTTTGTTGCCTCATTATTGGTGTATGATAATGCAACCGATTTGTACCCGGGGACTTTGCTGAATTCATGTATTAGTTGTAGCAGACTTTTGGTAGAGTCTGTCAGGTTTTCCATGTAGAGTATCATGTCACCTGTGAAAAGTAATAGTTTGGCTTCTTCTTTGCAAATTTTGATGCCTTTTATTTCTTTTTTGTTGTCTGCTTGTTGATTCTGGGACTTCCAACACTATGTTAAAGAACAGTGATGAGAGTGGGCATCCTTGTTGTTTTCCTAATCTCAGGGGGAAAGCTTTCAGTTCTTCTGCATTGAGGATGATATTAACTGTAGGCTTTTCACAAATGCTTCTATGATGTTTCACTATTTCCTTCTATCTTGATCTTCTTGTGGGTTTTTATTAAGAAAGAATGCTGTATTTTGTCAAATGCTTTTTCTGCATCTATTGATAGGATCATACCCTCCTTGTCTTTTCTTTTGTTAATGATTATTTTATTAAAGGAGGGGGGTTATACACCTCCAAGGGCCTGGCTGTTCAGGAGGTGTTTTTTGTAGAGTGCTACTTGGTGTTGTTGTGTCACTTTGGTTATTTTATTTCCCTATTCCTAGTGATGTTTTGGACCCTCCACTAGGTGTGCTTTGATTTGTTCCTTGAAGTAGCCCTGGAAAGGAAAACAAACATACAAACAAACACAAAACAAAAACATGCAGACACACAAATAAATAAAAGAAAAAAGCAAAGAAACAAAAAGCAAAAAGCAAAAAAAACAAGAAACACCAGCTACGGGTAGAGAACACGGTGGAGGTGGTGCTGATGGAAGAGCATATACAAAGAGAGAAACGACGGGGGTGGGGGAGAATAAATGAATATTGGCCAGGCAGAGTGACTAAAAGGCTTAGTCTAGAGAGAGAGAAAAAGGAGGGTAAGGACGAAGTTGAGGAAAAAGAAATGAAGATAAAGTTACCTTGAGAAACTATATCGCTTGATTATTCCAGAGCGAGAGAAAGGAAAGGAAAGAAGGAGGTGTACAACATGCATCAAGGGAATGGATTAAATGAGTGTTTAAGCAACCAATAACCAGAGTAACCAGCCTAGAGTAGGGGAGAGATTAGAAGAAGAAAAGGGAGAATATGTTTAAATAACAAGAATTGTCATAGAACTAAGCCAGACAATGCCACAGTGCTGGTCCAGAGGAGGGGGCCATCTGGTTCCACAGCACCTATCCAGCTCCAGTAGATAGGAAGGTATCCAGTGCAGTGGAGCATGGTTTGGTGTAGGCAGGTCCTGCCTCCACTGTGGGCCCTATGTACCAATCCCTAAGGCCCTGCTTTGGTGGTTGTGGGGAGAAAAATCATGAGCCCCCCCCAGTCCCTTTTTCACGGATGTGTCCCACATGCTTACTTTGAATCCGTTCTCATTGTGCTGCAGGAGCAGACATGGTGGTGGTCTGTCTCACTCCACTGTCTTTCGTGTCCCGCACTTAGCTGGGATTTCAACTCTCACTCCGTGTGTGTGGTGTTCGAACAGGGCAGCCAGCCTCAGTCTGAAGAAAGCCCTGCAGTTAGAGAAGGGATCCCTCTCTGTCCTGGTCTGAGATTTTTCTCTGGTCCAGATAATCTTACACTACCCCAGCTGCTCTTTCTCTTTCCTTCATCTCCCTGCAGAAGGGGATCCCTCCCCTCCATGCCAACGCAGCCCATTTTATCTCCCCAATTTCGCAATCACCCACCTGTGGGTTGTCCAGTTTTCCTATTTTCTCCTTGGTAGACTCTGTCTCTTTTCCTCCCAGACTCTTGAGGTTCAAAGTCCTTTGGTGTCTGCCCTTCTTTGTTTGAGAGATGTGGGAAGTGCGGGTCTCCCTACTTCTTTGTCATGTTGGCCTTTTCCAACAAACTCTTAATTATAGAGAACAAACTGATGGTTACCAGAGGGAAGGTGGGGGTGGATGAATTAAATAGTTGATAAGGACTAAATAGCACACTTGGTTTGACGAGGACCAGGTATTGTAAGTGTTGAATCACTACATTGTAAGCCTGAAACTACAATTAAACTGGAAACTAAGTGGAATTTGAATGAATACTAAAAAAAATTTCCATTTGGCTTGTTACTTATATCTGTTTTGTTTGCATCTCTGATCATGGCCTTATCTTGTTCTTTCACTTGGGAGATATTCCTATATGACTGCATTTTGTCTAAGTCTCTTCCTTTTTCTGTTTTGGAAAAGCAAGCTATGCTAACAAACACATGAAAAGATGCTCAGTATCACTCATCATCAGGGAAATACAAATCAAAACTACAGTGAAACATCACCTCACATCAGTCAGAATGGCTAAAATAAACAACACAAGAGACAACAGATTTTGGCGAGAATGTGGAAAAAGTGGAAACCTCTTATAGTGTTGATGGGAATGCAAACTGTTGCAGCCACTGTGCAAAACAGTATGGAGGTTCCTCAGAGAATTAAAAATAAAACTACCCTATGATTCAACAATTACAGTACTGGGTACACAAAGAGTACAAGAACACTAATTCAAAGGGATACATCCACCCTCATTTTTATCCAGCATTATTTGCAATAGCCAAAGTATGCAAGCAGCCCAAGTATCCATCAATTAATGAATGAAAAAGGGGTGGTATATATATACACAATGGCATATTATTCAGCCACAAAAAACAATGAATTGTTGCCATTTTCAATGGCATGGATTGAGCTATAGAGTATTATGGTAAGTGAAATAAGTTAGCAGAGAAAGACATATACCATATGTTATCACTGTATGTGGAATTTATGAAACAAAACAAACAGGCAAAGTGGAAAAATAAGAGAGAGAGAGAGAGAGAGAGAGAGAGAGAGAGAGAGAGAGAGAGAGTCTTAATTATAGAGAACAATGTGACAGTTACCAGAGGGGATGGGGATAGGTGAATTGGTTAAGTAGGTGATGGGGATTAAGGGGCACACTTGTCTTCATGAGTACAGTATAATGTATGGAAGTGTTGAATTACTATATCTTAAACCTGGAATTAATATAACATTGTATATTAACTAACTGGAATTAAAATAAAAACTTTTAAAAACAGGGAAAAAGCATTAGAATTGAAAAGGAAGAAGTAAAATTATTCATTTGCTGATGATAAGATCTTGTATATAGAAAATTCTAAATATTCCACAAGACTTTATTAGAAATAATAAAATAATTCAGTAAAATTTCAGGATTCAAAATTAACACACATAAACATTTGTTTTTGATAAAATAAAATGAATGATTTGAAAAGAAATATGGGAAACCATCCCCTTTACAATAGTATAAAAACACAGAACTTCAAATAAACTTAATCAAGAAAGTGGAAGATCTCCACACTGAAAACTATAAGATATTGATAAAAATAATTGATGAAGTCACAAGTTAAAAAATATCCTATGTTCATAGGTCAGAAAATTTAAAAACATTAAAATTTGTATGAAATCATAAAAGGCACCAAATAGCCAAAACAATCTTGAGACAGAATGCAACCCAACACAATAAACATTCCATGTTCACTGCAGCATTATTTTTAACACCCAAGATACAAAATGACCTAGGTGTCCATAAATGGATGAATGGGTAAAAAGATACACACACACACACACACACACACACACACACTACACACACACACACACACACACACACACAATGGCATGTTATTCAGCTATTAGAAAGAATGAAACCCTGTCTTTTGCAACAACATGGATGGGACTTCAGGGCATTTTATGACAGATGAAATAAGTCAAGATAGAAAGACAAATACTGTATGTACTCACACACATGCAGAATATTTAAAAAATCTGACTTATAGAAACAGAAAGTACATTGGTGATTTCCAGGGCTTGGTGTGGAGGTAATGGAAAGATGTTGGTCAAAGGGTACACTACACACTCCGAGCTATAAGAGGAATAACTTCTGGGTATCTAATGTACTGCATGATGATCATAATTAAAAATACTGTATTACATACCTTTGTTGTTGTTAAAAGAGTAGATCTTAAATGTTCTCCCTCTTCTAAAAAAAGTAATTATTTGAGGGGATGGAAGTGTTAATTAATATTGTTGTAATAATCATTTTGTAATATATACATGTTTTAAATTACTACACTGTACTGAGTTTAAATATCTTATACATCAATAATATCTCATAAAGCTAGAAAACAAAAATAGATGTCATGTAAACAACTTCATAACTCAAGGGACTAGGAAAAAACAAAGCTCATAGTTAGAAGATGGAAGGAAATAATAAAGGTAAGAGTAGAAATAAATGACACACAGAGTAGAAAAATAATAAAAACAATCAACAAAACTCAGAGTTGGATTTTTGAAAATAGTTAAAAAATTTCTAGCTTTTCTAAAAAAATAAGGCTCAAATAAATAAAATTATATGTGAGAAAGAGTCATTTAAATGATACCACAGAAAGACATAAGTCATAAGAGACTACCATGAACACTCATATGTCATCAATTTGAATAACCTACAGTGGATGTAGAAATTCCTAGAAATGTACAATCTGAAAAGATTAATCATGAAGAAATGAAATGTTTGAACAAATAATGAGTAAATAATGAGTAAAGAGATTGAAACACTTAACACAAATCTCCCAATAACATAAAGCCCAGGAGCAGATGACTTCACTGATGAATTCTATCAAATATTTAAAGAATTAGCACCAAAAACTCCTCCAACTCTTCCAAAAAATTGAAGTTGAGGGAATACTTCTAAACTCTTTCTTGTGAGGTCACCATTATCTAATACCAAAGCCAGTGATGGACACTACAAGAAACTTATAGACTAATATCACTGAATGGATATAGATGCAATAATCCTCAAAAAGACTAGCAAAAAAGTTTGGTTACTAGTCTTTAATTTACCAGCAAATTAAAAGGATCACCCAACACAACCAAATGAACAGATGGTTCAACTGCAATACTAATAATTGTGATAACAAACCAACGGCATGAAGGATTAATTTCTTTCCTTCTTAATTGATGCAGAAAGAGCATTTTCTGAAACTCAAAATCCATTCATGATAAAAAAAACTTTCAACAAATTATAGAAGAACTATAGCTCATCATAATAAAGGCCATATTTTACAAGCCCACAGCTAACATTGTAGGAAATAGTGAAATGCTCAGAGCCTTTTTTTAGATCAAGAACAAAAGTGTGTGCTTTTGCTACTGGTATTCAACATAGCATTGGAAATCCTATACAGAGATATTAGTAAGGGGAAAAAAGACATCCAAATCAGGAAAAAAGAGGTAAAATTTTCTGTTTTCTGGTTGTGTGATCTTATATGTAGAAAATTCTACTGACTCCATCCAAAGACTGTTAGAACTAGGGTGAGGAGGCTGGGAAGATGGTATAGTAGGAAGACCCTAAGTTTACTTTGTTCCACAGATACAACTAGATAATACTCACATCAGTATAAATACCCCCCAAAACAATTCAAAGATGGACAAACTCCACATCTACAGGTAAGGAAGAAGCCACATAGAAGAAGATAGAAAGAGCAGAGATGTTGTTTGGGAGCTAAACAGACCTTGACCATCTGTGGTGGGTAGGATGCCAGTGGTGCAAAGGGTAAAAACCAAACTTTCACATTTGGCAACCAGTACAAGGAAGATAAATTCCCATAACATTTGGCTTTGAAAGCTAGAGGGATCTAATTTCATGAGTTCTTAAAACCAGTCAGACTTAAAGCCTAGAATATTAAAAATCAGCAGGCTCAGCTCTGGGAAAGCCCAATGTGATATAGGAAACAAAGTTCCCACCCCTAATTTTTTTAATGTTTACTTATATTAGAGAGAGAGAGGGAGGGAGGGAGAGAGATAAGACTTGAGTGAAGAAGAAGCAAACAGAATCTGAAGCAGATTCCAGGCTCCAAGCTGTGAGCTGTGAGCACAGAGCCAGATGCAGGGCTCGAACTCACAAACTGTGAGGTCATGAACTGAACCAATGTCCGACATTTAATGGACTGAGCCAGCCAGGCACCCCACAAAATTCCCACCCTTAAAGAGACAGCACAACAAACCGACCATGCAGATGCGTAGATCCCGCAGTTTGAAAAATGAAAAGGGAAGATAGGAAGGAGAGTGAGTTGCTCATCTCATGGCATGTTGCAAGGAGGCAAGGATCATGGGGAGACCCCTCCAGGATCAAAGGAGTTGACCAGTGCGATTTCCCTCTACTACCCTCCTTAGCATAAAACCAGGGCCTCTTGCAAGGACCAGCCCAGTACCCACAACTACTACCTAACTTTTTTGCACCAAGCCTTGCCCCCACCTCCACTGCTTTGGGAGACCAACCTTTCCTATTCTTGCTCACTTCAGTCTGAGCACCGTGGGCCTTCTCCCATAGAAGACAGATGCAAACCCCATCAACCCTTTGTGTCCTGACCCATATGATTTGCTGAACCTAGTTCTGGGGGCAATAGTGGAGGCAGGTCTCATTTTGCAAATAAACCAATGTACACCTTGTAAAAATGTGACTAACTTGGCCATGAACCAAACACTGCCCACAATAGACAAAGAGAACCTTTGCAGACAAATGAAATGAAGGAAAGAGAAATGAGAACTCAATAGCAGGACACACACTACACATATAGAAGATACTCCCTGAAGAACCATATCCTGGAGAACAGGGGACACTACACTGCAGGACACTACACAACCTCTTTTTCAAAAGGTCATTACCTCAGGAGCAAGTGATGAGGCTGAATTTCCTAACACATAGAGTTAAACAAAATGAAGAGATAGAGAAATATGTTCCAAATGAGAGACCAGTACCAAACCACAGCGTGAGACCTAAGCAAAACTTATATAAATAAGATGCGTTATAGAGAACTGAAAGTAATCATCATAAAGATCCTCACTGAACTTGAGAAAAGAGTTGAGACCCTTAACAAAGACATATATATGAACCAATCAGAGATGAAGTACACAATAAATGAAATTGAAACTACGTAAGATGGAATTAATGGCAAGCTACATGAAGCAGAAGGATGAATAAATGACCTGGAAGACACAGTAATAAAGAGTGAACGAAGTGAACAAATGAGTGGAAAAAAGTATGCAAATTGAGAACAATTTTAGGAAACTCAGTGACTCCATCAAACATAATAGCATTCTCATTTATAGAGCTAGCTAAAGAAGAAGAAGAAAGAAAAGAGGGCAGAAAAGATAAAGCAATAATAGCTGAAAACTTCCATAATCTGGGAAAGGAAAGAGATGTCTAGATGCATGAGGCACAGAGATCACCCCCCAAAATCAACCCACGGAGGATGACACTAAGAAACAAGGTAATTAAGGTGACAAAAATTAGATAAATAAATTAGATAAAGAAAAAAATGTAAAAGAAGCAAGAGAAAAGAAGACAGTTATATACAAGGGAAAACCACAAGGCAATAAGTGGATTAGAAAGTTTGCAGGCCAGAAGGGAGTGGCATGATATAGTCAAAGTGCTGAAAGGGAAAAGTCCTCAGCCAAGAATACTCTATATAACAAAGGTATCATTCAAAATAGAAGGAGAGATAAAGAGTTTCTCAGACAAACAAAAAAAAGTTTATGACAACTAAATCAGCCCTAGAGGAAATATTAAAGGAGACTCTTTAAGTGGAAAGAAAGACCATACATGAGAGTATAAAAAGTAAAAAACAAAAAATAAATATTTCTGTAAAATTCAGTCAAGGGATTCATAAAATAAAAGGATGTAAGATATGACACCATATATCTAAAGCATGGGGGAAAGAGGAATAAAGAAGGGGTTTAAATTATTTTAAGTTTATTGATTTATTTTGAGAGAGAGAGAGAGAGGGAGAGAGAGAGAGAGAGAGAGAGAGAGAGAGAGAGAGAGAGAGAGAGAGAGAAAAGCATGAGTGGGGGAGAGGCAGAAAAAGAGGAGAGAGAATCCCAAGCAGGCTCCACACTTTCAGCAGGAGACAAATGCGGGGTTTGAACTCACAAACTGTGAGATCATGACCAGAACTGAAGTTAGACTCTCAACCAATTGAGCCACCCAGATCCCCTGGGGTTTAAACTTAAGTGACCATCAACTTAATATAGACTGCTATATGCAGAAGATGGTATGTGCAGAAGTAATAGTAACCACAAGTCAAAACCCAGTAATATATATGCAAACTACAGAGCAAGGAATCCAAGCATATCACTAAAGAGAGCCAGCAAACCATGAAAGAGAGCATAAAAAGACGGGATCAGAGAAAATTTATAAAAATAACCACAAAACAAGTATCGAAATGGCAACAAAAACTCCCATTCCCACTGGCCCTGAGACTCTGGTAACCACCATTCTACCTTCTTTCTCTATGAATTTGACTATTCTAGACACCTCATATAAGTGGAACCACAAAAATATTTGTCTTTTTGTGTCTGGATTATTTCACTTAGCATAATGTCTTCAAGGTTGATCCATGTTGGATCATGTGTCAGAAGTTCATTCCTTTTTAAGGTTGAGTAATATTTCTGTTGTATATATGTACTACTTTTTAAAAATATCCATTCTTCCATCAATGGATATTTGGATTGTTTCCGCCTTTCGGCTATTGTCAAAAATACTGCTTGGGGCACCTGGGTGGCTCAGTCATTGAAGCATCCGACTTTGGCTCATGTCATGATCTGACCATTCCTAAGTTTGAGCCCTGCATCGAGCTCTGTGTTGAAAGTTCAGAGCCTGGATGGAACCTGTGTCAGATTCTGTGTCTCCCTCTCTCTCTCTGCCCTTTCTCTGCTTGGATGTTCTCTCTCTCTCTCTCTCTCTCTCTCTCTCTCTCTCTCTCTCTCTCTCTCTCTCTTTCTCTCTCTCTCTCTCTCTTTCTCAAAAATAAAGAAACATTTACCCAAAGGATACAGAAATGCTGATGCATAGGAGCACATGCACCCCAATGTTCATAGCAGCACTTTCTACAATAGCCAAATCATGGAAAGAGCCTAAATGTCCATCACCTGATGAATGGATCAAGAAGATGTGGTATATATATACAATGGAGTACTACATGGCAATGAGAAAAAATGAAATCTGACCATTTGTAGCAAAGTGGATGGACCTCGAGGGTGTCATGCTAAGTGAAATAAGTCAGGCAGAGAAGGACAAATACCATATGTTTGCACTCAAAGGTCTAATGGGAGAAACCTAACAGAGGGTCATAGGGAGGGGAAGGGGGAAAGAGAGTTGGAGAGAGAGAGGGGCACAAAACATGAGAGATTACTGAATACTGAAAAGTAACCGAGACCTGAAGGGGGAGGGAGAGAGGGGAAGGGGGGTGATGGTCATGGAGGGGGGGCACTTGTGGGGAGAAGCACTGGGTATTTTATGGAAACCAATTTGACAATAAACTATTATTTAAAAAAAGAAAAAAATAAACATTAAAAAGTTTTTAAATGCTGGTATGAACATATGGGTATAAAAATATCTGTTAGAGACCTTGCTTTCATTTTTTGGGTATATACCGAGAAGTAGAAGAGTTGGGCCATATGGGAATTCTATGTTGATTTTTTTTGAGGTTCTACCATATGCTTTTTACTGGAGTTGCACCATTTCACATTCCTTAACAATGCACAAAGTTTCCAATTTCTCCATATTCTTGTCTGCACTTGTTATTTTCTGTTTTTATTCTTCGTATAATAGCTATTTTAATGGGTGTGAGGTGATACCTCATTGTGGTTTTGATGTGCATTTCCCTAAATAGTGATGTTGAACATCTTTTCAGGTGCCATTTGTATCTCTTCTTTGTAGAAATATCTTTTCAAGTCCTTTGTCCATTTTTTAACTGATTTGCTTGCTTTTGTTGTTCTTGAGTTGTAGGACTCCTTATGTATTCTGGATATTAATCCTCTATCAGATATATGATTTGCACACATTTTCTCCCACCTCATGGGCTGCCTATTAACTCTGTTGATAGTATTTTTTGGTGAACAAATGTTTCTAATTTGAAGAAGTCAATTTATTTATTTTTTTCTTTTGTTGCCTCTGCTTTTGGTGTCACAAACTTTCATTGAATGTAATGAAACACATAATTCCCTTTATAGTTTCTGTGACTGCATGTATGACTATGAAGAACTCTTTAATCTTAAAATTATATGACATACATTGTCTTTGTCTTTTAATAGTTTGGCTAACTTCATAATATATTTAAATAACAATGGATTTTCTTTTAAAATTACATTTTTAGAAACTAAATGTACTGGAATATGTTAGTGAGAGGGAAAGGTTTATGAAAGAGTTTATCTCAGTTTTATTTTTAGAAAACTAGCCTAAACAAAACACATATGTAAACATGTTAGAAAGAAAAAGACCAAAATATTCATATTGGTTCTCTCAGGGTTGTGAGATTACTAGTGATTTCTGTTATACTATAAAATTTTCCTCATTTTCCAAATTTTACAAAAATGAGCAATGTGTTGTCTTTATGTCAGAAAACTCCAAGGGATGGTGCAACTCTAAAACCAGAAAAAGGAAACTGGGAATGCAATGTACTCATATCAAGGGAACTACCAGATCAGTTCATAAGCCTGAAAATTGAATTTTGTAAATACTGTAATAGTATACAATACACAGAGCTAAAATATGTAAAAAGAAAAAAAATTACCTGTATACTGCAAGAGTCTGAAAAGAAATAAAATATGTAAATATGTATTTATCTCTATGATAATAACACAATACAGATTGTTTAAATCTGGAAAATAGTAAAATTTTTAAAATTGTTCAATTAATAAATGATCAGCATTGGACATATGGACAAAATAAACGTCACTAATGATTCTTATCCAGAGGAAGTTTTTAATTGACTGCATTCATAGCATTCCACCTTGGAAATACTCTATCACATATTAACCATGTCTTTAATGCTGAGATTTAGATTATTTTCAGTAACTCAAAAGTGTCAAGCAAGTACTGTGATTTGTAAATTTTATAAATATTACTTTACATTTAAAGATGTCTTTTTAAAATTCCCAGTGGCTTGAGAGCCAGCATCAAAAGGAGGAAGGGAAAAGTCAGTATTAGGAGTAAGTCACTGATAAACCAGGCAACTGGTTTATTCTCTTGTGTGTTCACTTGTCAGACTTTTGGATACAGTGCTTTGAGTCTTCACCAAAGTTTAACTAGGCTGTGTTTCACCCTAACCCTTATCTAACCAAGTTTTCTGTCCCCTCTCCAACCATTTCCTGTCCCCAGGAAATGTTAGAAAGCATTTCCAATGTAAAATTGCTGCTCACTTACCACATAGCTTGTGGAAAATACAGTAAAAAAAATCAAAATATGGTATATTTAGAGCACTGACAGTTACACCACCCCAAGACCAAAATTGCAATTTTTTTTTAGTATTTTCACTTCTTAGCCTCTCTTTATAAATCCTCCCCACACCTTTCCTCTTCTCAGAGCATGGGCCTAAAATTAAAGGGACAAATTTAGGATGGGTAGATGCCTTGTCTTCTCTCCTTGTCCGATATTTTAGTTACTATTTTCTTTTAGCTTTTTTGGAATTATAAAAGTATAATACTAGTTACAAATTGAAGGAATAAACAAATAAAATCTAAGTTTCTGGAAAACTCGGGGATGGAGGTTGTGGTTGGAGGTTAAGTTAGAGGTAGATGAATCAGCTATATTAGAGAACCTGGGAAGGTGAGCAGGCTTGGAAATTTGATAGGTCTAATAATTTATTGGTTCAAGATTTGTCAATCACTACAGCCCACCAAATGAAATTAGAAGCAGAGTCATAGGGGCGGGAGGGAGGTGACGTAGCAAACTATATGCACCAAGAAAATCTAGTTAGGAGACGGCTGCGTGATCATACCGCGGCACCGTTTTTTCTTGCGGCACTAGCTGCTTGCGGAGGAGGTCCGCCCACTGCAGCTTTCTGCAGTCTGTCTGGTTCTTGCAAAACCGACCATCGCCCCCTCTGCTCTCAGGCCAGGGCACCCTTGCTTCTCACAGCCTTCATCCAGGCAGCAGCCTCAACCATCAGTCTCGCAGCCCCGCCACTACTGTGCTGTTCCACCTCTGCCCTAGCCGCTGCCTCTTCTGCTCTTCCGGTGAGTCTTCCCCTGTGAAGGTCAGGTCTTGTTATCTTGGCGGTAGTCACCTTACGCTTGTACGGTCCTTTGAAAAATGGCCGAGTCATCCGACCACAAAGAACTGTTAGAATCTAGTCAAGAAGAGGCTGGTAATAAAGTAATGATGAAGAGACCCGGGGAACAACCGGAGCGCAGTGAAGATGTCGCAGCTGGGCTTGGAGATGATAAAGAGAGCAGTGAGGGAGCTGCCGCAAGGGCAAGGGAAGAAGGGGAGAAAGGTGAAGATGCTGCTGCTCAGTCCTGGGAAGGCGGGGTAAAAGATGAAGATACTGGTGAGGATTCAGACACAGACCGTCCAAAAGGACTTATTGGTTATCTTTTAGATACAGACTTTGTTGAAAGTCTGCCTTTGAAAGTTAAGTACCGTGTGTTAGCCCTCAAAAAACTTCAAACTAGAGTGGCAAATCTGGAATCCAAATTTCTGAGGGAATTTCATGGCATTGAAAGAAAGTTTGCTGAAATGTATCAACCCTTATTGGAAAAAAGACGTCAGATCATAAATGCAATCTATGAACCTACAAAAGAGGAATGTGAATATAAATCAGACTCTGAGGACTATGATGATGAGATGTATGATGAGGAAGAGATGGATGGCAATGAGGGGGGTCTGGTACATGAGTACATGTATGAGGATGATGGTTGTGAAGGAGATTATTATGATTATGCTGTTGAGGAAGATGACGATGACGAGGATAGTGATGATGACACCGAGGCTCCTGGAGAAGAGAATAAAGAAGAACAGGATCCTAAAGGAATTCCTGATTTTTGGCTGACTGTCTTAAAAAACGTTGACACACTCACTCCTTTGATTAAGAAATATGATGAGCCTATTCTGAAGCTCCTGACAGATATTAAAGTGAAACTTTCAGATCCTGGCGAGCCTCTCAGTTTCACACTAGAATTTCACTTCAAACCCAATGAGTATTTTAAAAATGAGCTGTTAACAAAGACTTATGTGCTAAAGTCAAGGCTGGCATATTATGATCCCCATCCCTATAGGGGAACTGCGATTGAGTATTGCACAGGATGTGAGATAGATTGGAATGAAGGTAAGAATGTCACTTTGAAAACCATCAGGAAGAAACAGAAACACCGGATCTGGGGAACAATCCGAACTGTAACTGAAGATTTTCCCAAGGATTCATTCTTCAATTTCTTTACTCCTCATGGAATCAGCTCAAATGGAAAGGATGGAAATGAAGATTTTTTACTTGGTCACAATTTACGTACTTACATAATACCAAGATCAGTGTTGTTTTTCTCGGGTGATGCACTTGAATCTCAGCAAGAGGGGGTAGTTAGGGAAGTTAATGATGCAATTTATGACAAAATTATTTATGATAATTGGATGGCTGCAATTGAGGAGGTTAAAGCTTGTTGCAAAAATCTTCAGAGAATAGTAGAAGATGTTGATCGCTAAAGCAAAGTGTACTTGGTCCTGACATTAACTGCCATAGATCTAGTGACTCAAGATATAAGAAGTTAGAGTCTTGTGTTCTGAATTTTTTCTTGTAGTGTCATTTAAAACATAGGTCTCAGAAATATGAGAAATTTAAATACTAATTAATGTGACCCTGTGTTTTAGTAGTAGAATGTTTTCAAGAAATATAAACTGTGGTAGATGATTTAAAATAGCTATATAGTGTTATGTAGGTTAATCCCTCTAAAGCCCTTTTAACATGTAGCTATTAATCTCTGGCCATTAATACTATCAGAACTGCTACATGAGACCAACATTTATCTGGGAAGAAAATCTTGGAGAACCAACCCAAGGCTTTTTGCAGCTGTTTGTTTTTTATATTTGTGTGGTCCTAGTCCTTTATCTAGCGGGTTTATTCTGTTGTAACTGCTTCATTTTGCAACAAAAATACAGTAGAATTTAAAACTTGAATGCTTAGGAAGCCTGCATATGGTTAAAGTTTTCAGAAGAAAACACATTTATTATTAATAACAATTTATCCGTAGGCTCTTGTATTTTATGTGACCATGATAGATAATCAAACTTAGTTATACTGAGGTTATTGTTTATCAGTGAAGTGTTAATCACAGTGCTTTCAAAAGATTGCCAAAAAAATTTTTAAAAAGACTGCCACATGTTGTTCTGTGTAATTCTGTAAATGTAATTTACATAATATAAATTATGTAATTTCTCTTCCTATAGTACACTTAATCATTCATTGGAACTAATAACATTACCATTTTGAAAAGTTTTCATGTTCTTTCACTGTGAAATAAAAAAAAATAAAAACTTCAGAGTGTTTCCTGTTTTACAACTTATCTTTCTTTCTCATTATAAAAGTGTTATGGAAGTTTATTGGAAAACATCTGGGAAATACCAAACAATACATTAATTAAACCAAAATCCATATACCCACTCCCCAAAGATGAGCATTGTTAATGTCCTGATTTATTTTCTATTACTCCTATATGTGTTTAGATATGCATGCAGATTTACTAACACTATACTTAAATGTGCAAAGAAACTATCTTAGGTTTTATAACTAATCTAATTTTAAGTCTAAGTCCACCTCCATACCCCAAATTTGCAGAGAAACAAAAATCTGTTTTAATCCAGTACATTGACTGCTATTTTATAATTTTAACACTGTATAAATAACAAGATCCTGTGTGTTAGTCTATATTTCAGATTTATCTACCATTCCACAATGTCATCTGGCTATACAGGGGCTTATATTGTTTTATGATATTGATGGGGAGGGGGATGCATTGACTAGGGAAAAGGGATGTGGTTGGTTAGAGAGCTGACTTTGTCCCAGAGTTGACATTGCCTTCTTCACCTGTGGAAACTCAGAGGTTTGTCTTCCCATTTTGACACACTGTGAAGGTCACATCTATCCCTCTGGGAAAAAGGGTATTTTTAAATCCTTTCCAAGCCATGTGAGATCTGAGAGTGGCTAAGAAGTGCTGTGTCTCGTTATTGCTGCCTATCCACTCTTCCATCCCAGGTGGATGTAGTCCCACAGAATTATAAGATGAAAGTGGAACAAAAGCTCTTCTGCTTGTGACTCATTCCTCCATTATTGAACATGTCTCCTTCGGATTTGGGCTAAGAAAGATAAGTTTATAACACTGATTTTTTTAACCTGGGCTTTTTCTTTCTTTTTCCTGTCTGGATGGGACCTTTCTCTAATTATAGCTTTCTCTCAGGGTCAATAGTAAATGCTTACTTGCTTTTCTATGAGGCTGCAATAGTTGGCAGGGTATAAGGAACTAGACACAATCTACTATTACAGGGAAACCTAAGTTGGGAAATACTTACAATGTATGCTTGATAAATGTAAACATTTTCACAGCCTTCACCACCCTCAATCTTGACCTGTGTTAAATTCCCAACTCCTCTCCAACACCTTCCACAAAATAAAGATTGGGCCCCTTTTAGTTATAGTTATTGTTATGCATTAAAAAGTCAGGAACATGGGTATATCTTTCCCACTATTTTACAGAGGAGGATCAGGCATCTTGAAGTCCTTCCTTGTCCCTTTCTCTTGCCTACAGAAGAGAGAGCAGTAGAGCTGCTTTTTGGGCTTTCTGTAAGGGCGGGCCAACCCCTTTGCTTTATCCCTCATGTCACTGGTGCCCAGCCAGAGACCATCAAGGACATACCTATAGCTGAATAATGACATACCCAAGTTGAACATAGGTGAACAAGTTGAACAAACCCATAGTCTCAATCATTGCCATGAAGGAGAACACACATCCTGGGGAACCATTGTATGTTATCAGTAAGTAAGTGTTAAGAAACATATTGCAGAATTTGAGCTTTGGCAGTGTGATTTAGTGGAGGGTCAGTGGAAGTGGGGGTTTATTCTATATTGTAAGACAATTTAATGATTGGTAGTTCAGTAAGCCTCATCTATAAGGAGGAGAGACAAGAACAAGCATAAAGCTATCATTGGTAAAGAGGTTGTAGCCACTCATTTTAGCTAGAATGGCAATGGTGTTTAGTATTTTGTGAGTGACAAAATTTTTCTTATTGTCTGTGCTTAGACAAAATTAGGTGGGCTTGCTTTGTCTCATTTTGGTACAGTCCCAGCATAACCTTGTCTGAACCTGGAATTATACGAGATGGTTTCTATCCAATAGTATAGCATGGCCTAGCTGTGAGGACCAGACCAGTTTCCTAATGTCAGGGACTGCTTTTTATATTTCCTTCTCTTTCATTCCTTCTCAGGGATGAAATTTGAGGCTGTCTTCACTCTCTTAGCTTGTCTTGGGATGGATGTTCACTTGATTTGAGTTTAGACTAGTGTAAAGGAACTTTAGGCTTTGAGGGTAGGCCATAGGCTTCAGCCCACATACCAGAGAGGCCTATACTAGGATTTATGGCCCAAGTGTGACTAAGAATATAATTTTTACCTTAATTCTTTCTGTAATCATTCCTTTAAAAAGTGTAGCATTTATATAGTCCTGAAGGTTGTTGAGGTGGCTATTAGGCCTTGTTAGAATTTTAGTATTCCCAGGGTATATGCTGAAATGCCTAAATACAATAAATTCCATTTTTTGGGTATCTAATAATTTATGGTGTAAATTACAGTATTTAGTATTATATATCCTATGGTAGGGTGATTCATCTTTCAAGCCAGGCTGCTTAAATTCAAATCCCAATTTTTAAATTTAATAGTCAGGTGACATTGTACAAGTTACTTTGTGTGTCTTAGTTTTTATATCTGTAAAAATATAATAATAATTGTGTATCTACCTCATAGATTATTATGAAGATTTAATTGGTTTATGTGAAGTGCTTGAAATCTGCATGGCACATAGTGACTGCTGTATAAGGTTTATCTATATTATTATTATTATTTTAAAATTTTAAATGTTTTTTATTTATTTTTTGAGATGCAGAGAGAGACTGTGAGCAGGGAAGGGTCAGAGAGAGAGGGAGATACAGAATCAGAAGCAGGATCCAGGCCCTGAGCTAGCTGTCAGCACAGAGCCTGACGTGGGGCTCAAACCCATGAACCGTGAGATCATGACCTGAGCCGAAGCCAGATGCTTAACAGACTGAGCCACCCAGGCGCCCCTCTATATTATTTTTATTACTCAATTTTTGTCTGTGAAATATTCAAAACTGGTATACAATCGGAGTGCAGTAAATTTTTATTGAATTATTAATTGTCTCCCTAATTTGTTCCCAATTAAACAAAAAGTGAAAGAACATACTTTGCAGTTTAATAACAAAATCTCTAGGATTCCTGCAAGTATTAAGGAAGGATAAGTGGCAAATTTAGCAGCAGTACTTAAGGAATTGGCAAGGTACTGGCAAGCCTGCCTAATGAAGAGGAAAATATAGTGACTGAGGTGTTACTTCCTCACTACATTCTGGGTAATGAATGTACCCAGAGTTCATTCACTATCTTTGTAGCTATGTACACCAAACTCAACACTCACCGGAGGCCATTTGTTTGTTGACCAATGATGCCTTATTAAATTAAAATATTTGGAAACCAGAGAAAAATAGAATACAGAAAATAAGAACCACATGAAATTATACATCATCCAAAGGTATATAACAGATTTTATGTTTTAGTTCCCACACAGGTGTGTATGCAACAAGTAACTGATTATTTTAAAGTATATAATCTTTTAAAAATAATGAATAAGTTTAACATGGAAAACATTTCTGAAATGTATTTTCTCTGAATTCTTTTTTGCCAAATAATACAGGGTGTTTAAAAAATGTTTATTTTTGACAGAGATACAGAGAGAGTGTGAGGTAAGGAGGGGCAGAGAGAGAGGGAGACAGAATCTGAAGCAAGCTCCAGGCTCTGAGCTGACAGCACAGAGACTTACACTGGGTTCTTGAATCCATGAACCATGATATCATGACTTGAGCAGAAGTCTGACACCCAACCGACTGGGTCACCCAGGCGCCCAAAATAATACAGGCTTTTAAGACAAAAAAGAAAAGAATGTCCAAAAGTAAACCACCTTTGCCTGTTTTTTAAAACTGTAATGATCCATTTGTTGACCTATTCTCAGGGTGTTTTAAGGCAATAAAAACTCTCCAGGTCATGCAGCCAATGGGCAATCATTACCTTCCATTCTGCAGGTGCACATACTTCGCTTCAGGCCCTTCGGGCTGGTGTGTGTGTGTGTGTGTGTGTGTATGTGTGTGTGTGTGTGGCGTGTCCTCGCTTCTGTGTGTTTGCGCGATGTCCCGTGTGGGATGGGTTAAAGAGGGAAGGAAGCTAGTGACAGATGGTCACTTGTCATAAAGGACCTTAGCCCCGGTAAACGTCTCTATTAGGGCGTGTGCGAGAAAACGTGGGGGCGGGGAGACAAGACTGATCATTATGGAGGCCACTAGTTTATCCTCTTTGGCTTTTGTGCGCTCGGTTTTGTTTCCGTGCGTTTGTGTGTGTGCGCGTGCGTGTGCGCGCATGCTGGTCAAAAGGGCTGGGTGAGTCATTTTCCTGGCTTCGGTGCTTTATGAAACCATATTGTGTAGCAGTGCCTGTGGCGGGTAAGAAGAGAGGCAGTTCTGGCGGAGGCATACCCAGGTCGGGTGCCTTCCGTGGTTTTGAAGAGATTCGGGTAGAGGTGCGTTCTTCCGCGATGAAGTCAAGGTCGACTTGTCTGTCTGCTAAAGCAAAGGTACCCAGAGGGAAGGCAAAGATAGGTGGCAGCGTAGTGGGAGGATCCTGGCTTGGTTAGCATTTGGTCTGACTCACACCTGGAGGAAAGAGAAACTTAAGTGAATGACAAGAGGAGAGTCCCAGAATTGTATAATGCGGGACGTTTTTATTTCAAATACCTTCAGAATAGATATCCTTTTGGTTGGTGAAGTACAGTGGCACCTTGGGTCCAGGACAGCAAATTTGGGTCAGGCGTATATAAATACAAGTATGTACATGTATACAAGAAGTAGTATATATAAGGTATAATAAAGTGTATTACCAGTTCGGACACCTACTGAGTACTTCAATGTTAATACCAGTGTAGGTGTATTTGGAAGATGAAATCAGTCTGTAACATGTTAATCATCTATTTGTGAATCATTGCTTCTGTAAAGTACAGAATCTGTGTATTAATTTAAACTTCATATGAAAGGTTCAGCGTTCCAATCATGTCACTTGACATGAGAAAAAAAGCTCTCCGGGCAGATTGGTGTTGAAATAGAAATTTCACAAAGCAATTTCATGAAAATGGTGAAAGGCCATTGTATTTTTACATTTTCTATTTCACATGTAACATACTCTCAGACTCTTTCTCCCACACACATACACACACATATTTGTATGATCCAGAGTGAGAGGAAGCTCATGGTCAGAAGAATTGACTGACAACAGGTGGTACCAGTATGGAGTGCTTTATCATTTTGTATTTCTACATCAGCAATCAAGGTGAAAGGAGGTAATAAATATTAATATTGTGTCATGTGTGTGCATGCTTGCATCTCTGCCATATATGTGCATATTTTAATGTGGAATACATCAGTAACAAGTGGAAATGAAATTCACACCATAAATCTTTGTTGCTCAAGATATCACCTATAGTTTGCCAGGAGTCCTATGGATAAGGGAAGACGGAGTGGTTTGTGATGAGTTCCCTTTCTCCCTATGATGAGGTACTTTTTATTTTACAGCTTAGAGAAATTGAGAAGGTATTTATACTTACTGAGATCCATATTAGCCAATTTAAGGCATTTGAACTACATGGTCAAGTATTAAATTACATATTCTTACTTTATGTTAATGTGGTATTTTAGGGCATTTCAGAATTATGTTCTCACTAGTTTGGATAAAGGTGGGTATCTCCATTTTTCAGATGAGAAATCTGAGATACAGACATTGTAGTGTGTTAGTAACATTCAGTTAGTGGTGCAAGAGTTTATTTTTGATCTCATTGCTCATGCTCTTGATCACAGTATGCTGCCTTCGGTGAAACTGAATGATGAATGATATTGCAAGTTTGCTTAATATCAAAATGCCTCTGCTCATATTAAAGCTGCTTGGTACTAGTGTAGGGATAAATATCAATATATTTCTTTGTTAGATATGTTACCTCATTAATTTAGTATAATAGCTAGGCTGAACCTTTTTTTTTACATTTATTTATTTCTGAGAGACATAGAGAGACAGAGCGTGAACAGGGGAGGGGCAGAGAGAGAAAGAGACACAGAATTGAGAGCAGGCTCCAGGCTCTGAGCTAGCCGTCAGCACAGAGCCCAACACAGGGCTCGAACCCACAAACCTGAGCTGAAGCTGGACGCTCAACCGACTGAGCCCCCCAGGCACCCCGAGGTTGAAGCTTTTTAAGAAAACTTCTTAATGCAGGTTAACAATGTAAAATTATTACAAGAATTAAGTCTTGTTTTCTCTTAAATATTCTATAATTTAGACGTTGCTAATGTGACCTATTTTTTCTCACGTAATCATATGTTTAATTTAAATGTATTGCTTTTTTAAACCTCAATTTTAAAATCTCAGTACTTGTTTCTATTGTGGAGCTTGTATATTATGTGATCTGGGTCACCAGTTTCCAGATCTATACAGTGGAGATAATCAGTAGTGTCTAGGTCATAAGATTGTTTTGATAATTCATTGTGATAATGACTGGCCAACACTTAGCACAATGCCTGGCACATAGCAAGTCCTAAAACATTATGTGGTGGTTATTATTATAATAATCCTTATCATTTCTTACAATTGTTATGGAGAAAAATTTATCCTATGATGGGCTTGGTACATAATGGGCTTAAATTATAGCTACTCTTTTTATAGCTTTATAGCCCTGAGGTGATCACAAATAAAAGGATTTGAGGTCATTTTCTTTCGTCATTTTCTCTCATTCTTAAACTTTTTATTTGAAATGATTAGAGACTCACAGGCAGGTGTAAAAATAGAACATAATTACACAAGCTTTGTAAGATTACGCTTTTTGCCAGATTTTGGAAATTTTCAGCTTTAATTTCCTTGAATATTTTGTCAGTTCCACAGTTTTTCTCCTTTTTTTTCTGGAACCTAGATGACATAAATGTTAGATCCTTTATGATTGTTATAGGCTTGATGATTCTGTTCATTTTTTTTCAGTCTATTTTCCCATTGTGTTCAAACAGGGTCAATTCTATTTATTTGTGTTCAAGTTCATTATTTCCTACCCGTCTGCATTTTGCTATTGAACCCATCCAGTGTGTGTGTTTATTTATTTTTTTTCAACTTTATTTCTATTTGGTTCATTTTTTTTAACTTCTATTTCTTTGCTGAGACTTTCTCTTACTCAATTGTTTCAAAAGTCTTCATAATTGCTTGTTGAAGCATTTAATAATAACTGCTTTAAATACTTATCAGATAATTACAATATCTGAGTCATGTTGGTATTGGCATCTGTTGATTGCTTTTACTCATTTAAGTTGTGATTATCTGGTTCTTGATATGATGAATGGTTTTCTATTATATCCTGGACATTTTTAGTATTATGCTATGATACAGTAGATCCTATTTAAATCTTATTATATTTTAGGAGTCAGTCACCATGGTTAGGTTTCCTGTACAGGTGTTTTGTTTTTGATGACCTTGAGATCTTTGAGTAGAATCAGTCAGGTACTTTGTAGAATACCCTCAATTCCATTGTGGCTGAACCATTTAATGAGGGTTTCAGGTTCTCTACATCCCCAATAATACTTGTTATTTTCTGTGCTTTTAAAAAATAATAGCCATTATAATATGTGAAGTTGTATTTCGTTGTAGTTTTGTTATAAATTCCCCTAGAATTAGTGATGTTGAGAATCTTTTTACATGCTTTATGGCCATTTGTATATCATCTTTTGAAGAATGTCTATTAAAGTCCTTTGCTAATTTTTGAATTGGGTTGTTGTTTTGCTAATGAATTACAGAAGTTCTTTGTATATTCTGTATATTAATCCCTTATCCCAGATCTATGATTTGCAAATATTTTCCCTACTGCATGGGTTGCATTTTAACCCTACTTATGGCATCCTTGATTAAAAAAAGTTTTAAATTTTGATGAAATAAAATTTATTTATATACTGTTTTCTTGCCTGTGCATTTGCTGTCATAGCCAAGAAATCATTGCCAAAGCCAATGCCATGGAGATTTTCCCTTATGTTTTCTTCTAAGAGTTTTATGATTTTAGTTTTTACACTTAGGTATTTGATCTATTTGTGTTAATTTCTATATATGATGTAAGATAAGAGTACAACTTTACTTTTTTTTGCATGTGGACATCAATTTTTCCAGTACCATTTGTTGAAGACTGTCCTTTTCAATTGAATGATTTCAGCAGACTTGTCAAAAAAAACCCTCACCACTTTTACAAAGGTGTATTTTTTGAGCTCTTTATTCCGCTGATCTATATGTCTGTCTTTGTGCCATTTTCACACTGTTTTGATTACTGTAGCATCATAATAAATTTTGATATCAGGAAGTATGAGTCCTCCAAGTGTTCTTCCTTTTCAAGATTGTTGAATTATTCAGCATCCCTTGAAATTACATATGAACTTAGGATGGGTTTTTCTATTTCTACAAATTGTAGTTGGGATTTTGATTGGGATTACATTAAATCTATACATTGCTTTGGGTAGTATTGACATTTTAACAATATTGATTTCTCCAATCTGTGAACATAGAATTTCCTTACATTTATTTCTGTCTTAAATTCTTGTAGCAAGTTCTGTGGTTTACAGTATACAGATCTCTTGCATCCTTGGTTAAATTTATTCTTAAATATTTTATTTGTCTTTGATGTTATAAATAGAATTATGGGATAATTTTTTTAATTTCACTTTCAAATTCTTTATTAATGCAAGAAAATGTAACTGTTTTGTGTATTGATATTGTGTCCTGGAATTTTGCTGAATTTGATTATCCTAAAAAAAATTGTGGAATCTTTAGTGTTTTCTATATATAGGATCACGAGAGCTACATGGTAGCAGATGGAGGCCTCGTGCTGTAATGGCCATCGCAGCGACCAAGGCAGCGTCCCGGGCTGGGGCCACATGGACTCGGCAGAGAAAAGAACTATTTCTGTGAACATACAAACTCATGCTCACTTTAAAAAAATATGCTCAGGAATGGAGGTGTGTGCACAGAACCTTAATGACAGCAGCCTCAAGGATGCCTGAGTGAGTGCGAACTGTGACCAGAGACTCTGGGGGAGGGAGTGCTGGCCCAAAACAGAGCCAGGAGAAAAAACACCCAGAGGCTTGGTGCTGGGCCCACAGAGAGCCGTGTGTCCACAGGTGCACAGTTCCATGAACAGCCACATGGATGGTGCGGCTGTGAGTCCAGAGGCGCACAGATCTTCGGGGAGCCGAGCACACGGGGCATCTGTGTGTCCAGAGGTGTACAGATCTGTCGGGAGTCACGCACACAGGGCAGCCCTGTGTCAGGGGCACATAGACCTCCATAGCCGCGCACGACATCACCCTGCAGGGCAGCGGAGAGACAAGGGAAAGAGAAGTAGAGACTGAATCACTCAACGCATAATCTCTGGAGAGGGGAGAACTCGCCCAGGACTGATGGCCACTGGGTGCAGAGAGAGAAATCTGTCCCCCTTGGCGGGCTTGCTCTCCCTTGGGCCCTGCAGCTCGCAGACTTCAGGCGGAGCCAAGGGGAAAAACTGACTTCACAATCCCACTACTCAATCTCAGGCAGAAAGCCACCCATCTGCAGGAGATTTTAACTGTGATGGCAATATTCAGTGTGTGGGCAAGGACTTAGAAACCTGGCAGAACTTAAAAAACAGAAACAGTTAGACCCGCCCGAGGCACAAGGAGATTGGACTCAAGAGAGAAGCTGGAAACGCATGGTCTGAGGGGGGCTTGGGGCACTGCCATTCTTCTTCTCCCCAAATCCACTAAGGCGGGGCCTCAGAGAGCAGCCCCTGAGACCTGACCTACCTACACCAAGCCATGCCCATCAGTGCTGGAGAGCTGTTGTGTTTTTGCTTATTATTTTTAATGGTTTTTTCTTCTTATCTTAATATTTTTCTTTTTAATTTTCCCCGTGTTTTATCTTTTCTATTTTCCTATTTCCTTCTTTTCTCCCTTTCCCCCAGAGTCTAAGAAAGACTAATATTTAGGCACTGCTGTGCTTAGATCAACTCTTAATATCCAGATACTTTTTCCTTTATGTCATCCTTATCTCCCCCCTCCACAGATTTTAAGCTCTCAGACTGTCTTTTATCTCTGGTTGTTGCTGTCATCCCAACTTCTTTTTTTCCTTTCCTGTCCTCTCCTATCTTTCCTGTTCCTTTTTTTCTTTCCCCTTTTGGTTTGCTTCTTTACTTGTTCTGCCAGTACATTTGTGTGCTTGTGTTCTCTGTGTGTTTGTCTGTCTGTTTTCCTTTTCAGGGTCACCTCAAGAAACAACCCAAAGCACACATAGTGGAAAATCCCAAGTATCACTGAGTATGGAAATAAATTAATCAGAGGCATAAAAGAGAAACTGAGAGACACCATTAAAAGAACATCTCCTGAAATGACAGACCCTAGACACTCAAAGAACCTCCTTTAATAGAGAAATACTAATAGACACACTGTGCAGAATGAGCTTTTAAAACTGACAAGAGACAGAAAGCTAACTAAAATGACGAAACGAAAAAACTTTCCACTAAAGAAACTCCAGGAAGAAATCACAGCTACAGAACTGCTCAAAATAGACATAAACAACTTAACTGAACAAGAATTTAGAATAATTGTCATAAAATTAATCGCTGGGCTTGAGAAAACCATCAGAGAAGCTATTGATACACAGACTAGGGACTTTCAAAATAACTGTGATGAGTTAAAAAAGCATATAAATGAGGGGAATAATAAAATTGAGGCTGCCAATGCATGGATTGAAGAAGCAGAGAGGAGAAAAGGTGAATTAAAAGACACAGTTAATAGCAAAAGAGGAAGCCGAGAAAAAGAGAGAGAATTTGATATAGGAGCACAAAAGGAGAATCAGAGACCTGAGTGACACAATCAAACGGAACAATGTCCCTATCATAGGAGTTCCTGAAGAGCAAGATAAAGACAGAGGTCTTGAAGGAGTGCTGGACCAAATTATACACGAAAATATCCCCAATCTGGGGAAAGTGAAAGACATTGAAATTCAAGAGACATACTGAACTCCCCTAAGATGTAACGTAAGCCGACCTTCAGCACAACATATCACAATGAAACTGGAAAAATATAAAGATAAAGACAGAATTCTGAAAGCAGATAAAAGGGCCTTAACGTCCAAAGGGAAATCTATCAGAGTGGTTACAGACCTATCTACTGAAACTTGGCAGGCCAGAAAGGAATGACAGGAAATCTTCAATGTGATGAACAGGAAAAATATGCAACCAAGAATCCTTTTTCCAGCGAGTCTGTCATTCAAAATAGAAGGAGAGGTAAAGGTTTTCCCAAATAAACAAAAGTTGAGAGGATTCATGACAACCAAACCAGCCCTACAAGAAATCCTAAGAGGGACTCTATGAGAGAAAGGCAGCAAGGAATATAAGACACCAGAGACATCAATACAAACATTAACCCTACAGAGAACACAATGAATCTAAACCCGCATTTTTCAATAATAACACTGAATGTAAAAGGACTGAATGCTCCAGTCAAATGACACAGGGTAGCAGAATGGGTAAAAAAACAAAATCCATATATTTGCTGTCTACAAGAGACTCACCTTACCTTAAGACACCTCCAGATTGAAACTAAGGGAATGGAGAAATATCTACCATATGACTGGACACCAAAAGAAAGCTGGAGTAGCCATATTTATATCAGACAAACGACCTTAAAGTAAAGGCAGTAAGAAAACATGAAGAAGGACATTATTTAATAATTACAGGGTCTCTCCATTAGAAAGAGCTAAAAATTTTAAACATCTATGTGCAGAAATCGGGAGCTCTCAAATACATAAAACTACTAATCTACATAAAACCACAAACGGAAAAGCACTCTTACTGATAAGAATGTGCTAATTGCTGGGGACTTTAATACCCCTCTTACAACAATGGATAGGTCAACCAGACAGAAAATTACTAAAGAAACAATGTACTTGAATGGCACACTGGAGCAGATGGAATTAATAGATATATTTAGAACTCTGCATCCTGAAGCTAAGGAATTCACTTTCTTCTCGAGTGCATATGGCACATTCTCCAAGATTGATCATATACTGGGTCATAAAACAGCCCTCCATAAATACAAAGGAATTGAGATCATACCATGCACACTTTCAGATCACAATGCTATAAAACTCAAAATCAACCACAGGAAGAAGTCCGGAAAACCTTCAAAAATGTGGAGGTTAAAAACTACCCTACTGATGAATGACTGGGTGAACCAGCCAATTAGAGAAGAAATTAAATACTATATGGAAACTAATGGAAATGAAAATACAACAATCCAAACTCTCTGTGACGCAGCAAAGGCAGTCCTAAGAGGAAAGCTCATCGCAATCCAGGCCTATTTCATCAAACTAGAAAAAGTGCAAACTCAAAACAAAACAGGGCATCTATGAAAACTAGAAAGGGAACAGCAAGAGCACCCCAAACCCACCAAAAAAAAAAGAGAAATAATAAAGATCAGGGCAGAATTAAACATGATAGAATCCACAAAAAACAATTGAACAGATCAATAAAACCAAGAGCTGGTTTTTTTGAAAAAATAAACAAAATTGATAAACCTCTAGCCAGGCTCCTCCAAAAGAAAAGAGAGAACACTCAAATAGACAAAATCATGAAGGAAAATAGATCTATTACAACAGATCCCTCAGAAATACAAGCAACCATAAGAAATTACTATGAAAAATTATATGCCAACAAAATGGACAATCTAGAAGAAATGGGAAAATTCCTAAATGCACATGCACTACCAAAATTCAAATGGGAAGAGATAGAAAATATGAACAGACCCATAACCAGTGAAGAAATTGAATCAGTTATCAACAACCTCCCAACGAATAAAAGCCCAGGGCCGATGGATTCCCGGGGGAATTCTACCAGACATTTAAGGCAGAGTTGACACTGATCCTTCACAAGTTATTCCAAAAAACAGAAATGGAAAGAAGACTTCTGGATTCATTCTATGAAGCACATATCACTTTGATTTCTAAGACAGGCAGAGACCCAACAAAAAAAGAAAACTACAGACCAATGTCCTTAATGAATACAGATGCAAAAATACTCAACAAGATACCAGCAAATCGAATTCAACAGCATATAAAAAGAATTATCCATTAGGGTCAAGTAGGATTCATTTCTGGGTTACAAGGCTGGTTCAATATTCACAAATCCATCAATGTGATACATCACATTAACAAAAGGATAGATAAAAACCATATGATCCTGCTGATAGATGCAGAAAAAGCATTTGACAAAATACAGCATGGCTTCTTAATAAAAACCCTCGAGAAAGTCTGGATAGAAGGAACTTAATTAAACATCATAAAAGGAATTTATGAAAAGCCAACAGTTAATGTTATCCTCAAAGGGGAAAAATTGAGAGCTTTACCCCTGAATTCAGGGACACAACAGGGATATCCACTCTCACCACTGTTGTTTAATATAGTGTTGGAAGTCCTAGCATCAGCAATAAGTCAAGAAAAGGAAATAAAAGGCATCAGAATTGGCAAAGAAGAAGTCATACTTTCACTTTTCGCAGATGACATGATACTCTACATGGAAAACCTGAGAGACTCCTCCAGAAGCCTTCTAGAACTGATCCATGAATTCAGTAAAGTTGCAGGGTACAAAATCAATGTACAGAAATTGGTTGCATTCTTATACACCAAAAATGAAGCAACAGAAAGAGAAAGCAAGAAACGGATCCCATTCCGGATTGCACAAAAATTCATAAAATACCTAGGAATAAACCTACCAAAGATGTAAAAGACCTATATGCTGAAAACTGTAGAAGACTTCTGAAGGAAATTGAAGAAGACACAAAGAAATGGAAAAACATTCTGTGCAAATGGATCAGAAGAATAAACATTGTGAAAGTGTAATTATTATCCAAAGCAATTTACACATTCAATGCAATCCCCATCAAAGTTGCACCAGCATTCTTCTCAAAGGTAGAACAAACTATCTTAAAATTCACATGCAACCACAAAAGATCCCGAATAGCCAAAGTAATATTGAAGAAGAAAACCGAAACGCAAGGCATCACAATCCCAGACTTTAACCTCTACTACGAAGCTGTCATCATCAAGACAGAATTGTATTGGCACAAAAAACAGACACATGGGCCAATGAAATAGAATGGAGAACCCAAACTTGACCCACAAGTATATGGCCAATTAATCTTTGACAAATAGGAAAGAGTATCCAGTGGAAACAGCCTCTTCAACAGGTGGTGTTGGGAGAGCTGGGCAGCAACATGTAGAAGAATGAAATTAGACCACTTTCTTACACGGTTAGCAAAAATAAACTCAAACTGGATAAAGGACCTGAATGTGAGACAGGAAACCATCAAACCCCTAGAGGAGAAAGCAGGAAATAGTCTCCTTGACCTCAATCGCAGCAATTTCCTCCTTGAGACATCCCCAAAGGCAAGGGAATCAGGAACAAAAATGAACTATTGGGACCTCATCAAGATAAAAAGTTTCTGTATCACAAAGGAAACAATAAAAAAAACTAATAGGCAACTGACAGAATGGGAAAAGATAGTAGCAAATGGTATATTGGATAAAGGGCTAGTATCCAAAATCTACAAGCAATTCACCAAATTCCATACCCAAATAACAAAAAATTCAGTGAAGAAATGGGCAGAAGACCTGAATAGACACTTCTCCAAAGAGGACATCCAGATGGCCTACAGGCACATGAAACGATGCTCAACATCACTCATCATCAGGGAGACACAAATCAAAGCCACACAGAGATACCACTTCACACCAGTCAGAGTTGCTAAAATGAACAAATCAAGAGTCTATAGATGCTGGTGAGGATGTGGAGAAACGGGCACCCTCCTGCACGGTTGGTGGGAGTGTAAACTGGTGCAGCTTCTCTGGAAAACAGTATGGAGGTTTCTCAAAAACTATCAATATAACTGTCCTATGACCCAGCAATAGCACTGCTAGGGATTTACCCATAGGATACAATAGTGCTGATGCATAGGATCACATGTAGCCCAATGTTCATAGCGGCATATTCTACAATAGCCAAATCATGGATAGAGCCTAAATGTCTATCACCTGATGAATGGATCAAGAAGATGTGGTGTATATATATACAATGGAGTACTACACGGCAATGAGAAAGAATGAAATCTGGCTATTTGTAGCAAAGTGGATGGACCTCGAGGGTGTCATGCTAAGCGAAATAAGTCAGGTGGAGAAGGACAGATACCATATGTTTGCACTCATAGGTATAACTGGAGAAACCTAGCAGAGGACCATAGGTAGGGGAAGGGGGAAAGAGAGTTTGGGAGAGAGAGGGACACAAATATCAGAGACTATAGAATACTGAAAGGGAACCGAGGACTGAAGGGGGAAGCGGAGGGTTTGTAGGGGTAATGGTCATGGAGAGGGGCACTTGTGGGTAGAAGCACTGGGTGTTATATGAAAACCAATTTGACAATAAACTATTACAAAAAAAAGACAGCCAGTTCTAGGCTTTTCTTTACTGGGAAGATTTTGGCTAGTGATTCAGTCTCCTTTGTAGTTATAGGTCTATACATATTGTCTAGTACTTTATGATTTAGTCTTGGTAGGGTATATGCCTCTAGGAATTTGTCAATTTAGATTATTTGATTTGTTGGTATACAATTGTTCATAGTACTCTCTAGTAATCCTGTGTATTTCTGTAACATTGGTAGTAAAATCACTACTTTTATTATCTAAGTAACTTGAGTTACTTTTTTCCTTGTTCAGTCTACCTGACGGTTTGTCAATTTTGTTAATTTTTTTGAAGTCCCAACTTTTGGTTTTATTGATTTTCTCTGTTGTTTTTCTTTTCAATATTATATTGATCTCTTATCTAATCTTTACTATGTCCTTATTCTAGCTTTGGTTTTAGTTAGTTCTTTTTCTAGTTCTTTTAGACGTAATGTTAAATTGTTGATTTGAGGTATTTATTTTATAATGTAAGCTTTTAAAACAATAAATTTTTCTCTTAGCACTACTTTAATTTATCACATATATTTTAGAATGTTTTCTTTTAATTTTTGTCTCAAGGTATTTTCTAATTTCTCTTATGGTTTCTTCTTTGGCTCATTTTTTAAAAAGTATCCACATGTTTGAGTATTTTACTCCACCTTATACTGTTGATATTTTTTTTACTTATTTTTAGAGAGAGAACACAAGCAGGGGAAGGGTAGAGAGAGAGAGAGAGAGAGAGAGAGAGAGAGAGAGGATCTCAAGCAGGCACAGTGCTCTCAGCGCAGAGCTTGACATGGGGCTCAAACTCACGAACCATGATATCATGACCTGAACCAAAAACAAGAGTCAGATGCACAACTGACTAAACCACCGATGCGCCCCATGATTTTTGTGTCTTATTCCACTGTGATAAGAGAAGATGATTGTGTGACTTCTTTTTAAATTTACTAAGACTTGTTTTGTGTTCTTAATAATAGAGAATGTTCCATATGCACTTCAGAAAAAGTGTGTTCTGCTCTTGTTGGGTGAAGTGTTGTATATATTCCTGTTACATACAATTGGTTTATAGTGTTATTCAAGTTCTCTATTTCTTTATTAGCCTTCTGTCTGATGTTACTATTCATTATTGAAAGGAAGATTTAATAAGAACTTCTATTATTATTATAAAACTGTCAATTTCTCTCATCAGTTATTTCAATGTCATAGAAATGTCTATATCAATATCCATATCTATATCTATCTATCTATCTATCTATCTATCTACAAAATGAGTTTTGGGACTCTTGGGTGGCTCAGTTGATTGAGCATCCAGCTTCACCTCAGGTCATGATCTCAGTTTGTGGATTTGAGTCCTGTGTCAACCTCTTTGCTGATAGCTTAGAGCCTGGAGCATGCCTTGGATTCTGTGTCTCCCTCTCTCTCTGCCCTTCCTCTGCCCACTTTCTGTCTGTCTGTCTGTCTTTCAAAAATAAACATTATAATTTTTAACATGAATCTTTTTATTTGATGTATGTATAATTATTTTATCTTTGTGAATTCTTTTATTAATATATAATATCTTTGTTATAACATTTTGAAATAATGTTTATCTGCTATTACTGTAGCTACTCTGCTGCTCTCTTTTGCTTACTATTTCCATGGAATATTCTTTTTCTTACTATTTGAGTGGAATATCTTTTCATTCTTTTACTTTTAACTTAGGTATACCTTTAGATGTAAAGAGAGTCTTTACTGTTAGCATATAGTAGGATCATATTTTTTAATCCATTCTGGGTTTTTAAAAAAATTTTTTTATGTATTTTATTTACTTTTGAGAGATAGAGACAGGGCGAGCAGGGAGGGTCAGAGAGAGACGGAGATACAGAATCCGAAGCAGGCTCCAGGCTATGAGCTAGCTGTCAGCACAGAGCCCTAAGCGGGGCTCAAACCCATGAACTGTGAGATCATGACCTGAGCTGAGGCTGGACGCTCAACCGACTGAGCCACCCAGGCGCCCCTAATCCATTCGGTTAAACTGTGCTTTTACTGAGGAATTTAATCCATTTCAATGAAGGAAAAAGCTTGGATTTCACTTTCTGTTGTTTCCTGTATGTCATACATTTTCATCCCTCATTTTTTTCTCTTACTGCTTTACTATGTTTTTAGTTGTAAAAGTCCATGTGTATTTCAGATATAACACCTTATCAGATGTATGGTTTGCAAATATTTTCCTTCATTCAGTAGGCTACATTTTTACTATATTGATTGTTTCCTTTGCTGTAGAGAAGTTGTTTAGTTGGATGCAACCCCATTTGTCAATTTTTGCTTTTTTCTTTGTTTGTGGTGTCTTTTGGCCAAGAATTACTACCAAGATCAATGTCAAAACGCTTTTTCTCATATATTTTGTTATATGAGTTTTACAGTTTCAGGTATTATGTTTAAGTCTTTAATTTCTTTTGAGCCACTTTAAGTATCATGTAAGGAAGGGGTCCAATATAATTTTTTTTCCTCTGTGGATGTCAGTTTTCACAGCACTGCTTGTTGAAGAGACTATCTTTTTCCCCTGTGTACTCTTGGCTTCTTTGTCAAAGATCTGTTGACTTGATGTGTGGGTTTTTCTGGGCTGTCTATTCTGTTGCATTGCTCTATGTATCTGTTTTTGTTTCAGTACATACTTTTTTGATTACTGTAGCTTTGCAATATAGTTTGAAATCAGGAAATGTAAGGCTGCCAGCTTTGTTCTTCTTGCTGAAAATTGCCTTGGCTACCTGGGGTCTTTTGTTGCTTTATGTGAATCATAAATAAAAAACCTCCACACAAAGAAAAGCCCAGGATCAGATCGCCACACTGGTGAATTCTGACAAACAATTAAATAATGAATGAATCACAAGAAAAAAGGCACAGCACAGAGAATATAGTTAATGATATGGTAATAGCGTTGAATGGTGACAGATGGTAGCTACACATGTGATGAGCATAGCACAACATATAGAGATGTTGAATAACTATGTTGTACACTTGAAACTAATGTAACACTATGTGTCGACTAGAACCAAATAAAAATATAAGTGAAAAGTCAAAAAACAAGTAATGCCAATCCTTCTCAAACTCTTTCAAAAATTGAAAAGGAAGGAACACTTCCAAACTTATTTTATAAGGCCAGCATTGTCCTGACACCAAAGGTAAGCAAAAACGTTCTGAGAAAATAAAACTACAGACCAATATTCCTGATGAGAATAGATGCAAAAATTCTCAACAAAATAATAGCAAACCAAATTCAATAGCATAATAAAAGAATTGCACATCATGTTCAGGTAGGATTTATCCCAGGGATATAAGAAGTGTTAAACATATGTAAATGATTAGCATGATATACCATATTAACATAATGTTGGATATAAGTCACATGATCATCTCAGCAGATGCAGACAAAGCATTTGAAAAAATTCAACAATGATTCATGATAATAAAACAACCTCTCAAAAGTATATAGTGAGAACAGTTCTCAATGTAATAAAGGCCATATATTACAAGAGCACAGCTAGCATCATACTCAACAGGGGAAAACTGAAAGTTTTTTTCCTCTGAGATCTGATAACATGAAAGGATGCCTTTTCTCTTCATTCTCCTTCAACATAGTACCAGAAGTTCTAGCTCAAGCGAATAGACAAGAAGAAGAAAGAAAAGGCATTTAAATTGGAAAGGAATAGACACCTGGGTGACTTAGTCAGTCAAGCATCCGACTCTTGATTTTGGCTCAGGTCATGATCTCAAGGTTTTGTGAGTTTGAGCCCCATATCAGACCGTACATTGACCACGTGGAATCTGCCTGAGATTCTCCTCTTTCTCTCTACCCTTCTCCCACTTGCACTCTCTCTGTCTCTCTCAAATGAAATAAGTAAACTTAAAAAATAAATTGGAAAGGAAGAAATAAAATGACATATGTTTGCAGATGACAAGATCTTCTGTAGAAAACCCAAAAGGCCACAGAAAAGTTTCTAAAACTTATTTGTTTATTAACAAATTTATCAAAGTTGCAGAATAGAAAATCAACATACAAAAATCAGGTGTGCTTCTCCAGGCTAACAACAAACTTCCCAAAAAGAAATTAAGAAATCTCATTTACAATAGTATCAAAAGGAATCAAATACTTAGAAATAAATTTAACCAAGGAGAAGAAATATTTGGATACTGAAGAGTATAAATCGTTGCTGAAAGAAAAAAAGAAGACACAAACAAATGGAAAGACATCTTATTTTTTTTAATATTTTTTTATTATATAGTTTATTACCAAGTTGGTTTCCATATAACACCCAGTGCTCTTCCCCACAAGTGCCCCTCTCCATGACCATCACCCCTCCTTCCCCATCCCCCCTCTCTCTTCAGCCCTCAGTATGTGCTCAGCATTCAAAAGTCTTTCATGATTGGCCTCACTCCCTCTCCCCAACTCTTTACCCACCTTTCCCATTTCCATGGTCTCCTATCGGGTTCCTCCTGTTAGATCTATGTGTTCCATTATATATATATATATATTCGCGTTTTTTTTTGTTCCATACGAGTTTAAGATAGTTTTTTCTAGCTTTGAGAAGAATGCTGGTGTAATTTTGATGGGGATTGCATTGAATGTGTAGATTGCTTTGGGTAATAATGACATTTTCACAATGTTTATTCTTCCGATCCATGAACAGGGAATATTTTTCCATTTCTTTGTGTCTTCTTCAATTTGCTTCATAAGTCTTCTACAGTTTTTGGCATACAGGTCTTTTACATCTTTGGTTAGGTTTATTCTTAGGTATTTTATGATTTTTCTTGGCAATTGTGAATGAAATCCGTTTCTTGCTTTCTCTTTCTGTTGCTTCATTATTGGTGTATACGATTGCAACCAGTTTCTGTACATTGATTTTGTACCCTGCGACTTTACTTAATTTTGGATCAGTTCTAGAAGGCTTCTGGTGAGGTCGATCGGGTTTTCCATGTAGAGTATCCCTTCATCTGCCAAAAGCACTATGTTAAACAACAGTGGTGATAGCGGACATCCCTGTTGTGTTCCTGATCTCAGGGAGAAAGCTCTCAGTTTTTCTTCATGGAGAATAATATTCGCTGTGGGCTTTTCATAAATGGTTTTCATAATGTTTAAGTAAGTTCCTTCTATTCCGACTTTCTCCTTTCTCTTGCTACAGGTACATTGGAATTGGGATTTTTTCTGGGTTTTTTTTTTGTTTTTAATAGTTTATTGTCAAATTGGTTTCCATATAACACCCAGTGCTCTTCTCCACAAGTGCCTTCCTCCATTACCACCACCTCCCTTCCCCCTCCGCCTCCTCCTTCAACCCTTGGTTTGTTTTCAGTATTCAATAATCTCTCAGGTTTTGCATCCCTCTCTCTCCCCAACTCCCTTGCTCACTCCCCTCTCCAAGTTTCTCCATTAAGTTTCTCCTGTTCTCCTGTTAGACCTATAAGTGCAAACATATGGTATCTGTCCTTCTCTGCCTGACTTATTTCGCTTAGCGTGAGGTCTCGAGGTCCATCCACTTTGCTACAAATGGCCATAATGAGATAAAAGCTATTTTTTAATGGATGAAAATATCAGTCTAGATGGTTTTATGCTGTAATTCTAACAAATATTTAAGAATGAAATATTACTTATTCTATACAATTTCTTCTAGAAAATATTTTTTGATATGATATTAGACACCAATTTTTCATTAGCACAATTGGTAAAAATGAAAAGAAGCCCTCGAGAAAGTTGGGATAGAAGGCGCTTACTTAAACATCATAAAGGCCATTTACAAAAAGCCCACAGCCAATGTTATCCTCAGTGGGGAAAAACTGAGAGCTTTCCCCCTGAAATCAGGGACATGACAAGGATGTCCACTGTCACCACTGTTGTTTAACATAGTGTTGGAAGTCCTAGCATCAGAATTCAGACAATAAAAGGAAATAAAAGGCATCAGAATCGGCAAAGAAGAAGTCAAACTTTCCCTTTTCGCAGACGACATGATACTCTACATGGAAAACCCGATCAGCTCCACCAGAAGCCTTCTAGAACTGATCCATGAATTCAGTAAAGTTGCAAGGTACAAAGTCAATGTACAGAAATCGGTTGCATTCTTATACACCAAAAATGAAGCAACAGAAAGAGAAAGCAAGAAACGGATCCCATTCACAATTGCACAAAAAACCATAAAAAACCTAGGAATAAACCTAACCAAAGATGTAAAAGACCTGTATGCTGAAAACTATAGAAGACTTCTGAAGGAAATTGAAGAAGACACAAAGAAATAGAAAAACATTCCGTGCTCATGGATTGGAAGAATAAACATTGTTAAAATGTCATTATTACCCAAAGCAATTTACACATTCAATGCAATCCCCATCAAAGTTTCACCAGCATTCTTCTCAAAGCTAGAACAAACTATCTTAAAATTCACATGGAACCACAAAAGACCCCGAATAGCCAAAGTAATATTGAAGCAGAAAATTAAAACAGGAGGCATCACAATCCCAGACTTTAGCCTCTACCACAAAGCTGTCATCATCAAGACAGTATGGTATTGGCACAAAAACAGACACATAGACCACTGGAATAGAATAGAGAACCCGAACTGGGCCCACAAATGTATGGCCAATTAATCTTTGACAAAGCAGGAAGGAGTATCCTATGGAAAAAAAGACTGTCGTTTTAGCAGGTGGTGCTGGGAGAACTGGACAGCAACATGCAGAAGAATGAAATTAGACCACTTTCTGACACCATTCACAAAAATAAACTCAAACAGATAAAGGATCTGAATGTGAAACATAACCATAAAAACCCTTGAGGAAAAAGCAGGAAATACTCTCTAGACCTCAACTGCAGCAATATCTTCCTCGACACATCCCCAGAGCCAAGGGAATTTATAACAAAAATGAACTATGGGGACTGATCAAGATAAAAAGCTTCTGCAAGGCAAAGGAAACAATAAAAAAAACCTAACAGGTAACTGACAGAATGGGAAAAGATAGTGACAAATGGCATTTTAGATAAAGGGCTAGTATCCAAAATATACAAGGAGGTCGCTAAACTCCATACACGAAAAATGAATGATCCAGTGAAGAAATGGGCAGAAGACCTGAATAGACACTTCTCCAAAGAGGACATCCAGATGGCCAACAGGCACATGAAATGATGCTCAGCATCACTCATCATCAGGGAAATTCAAATGAAAACCACACTGAGATACCACCTCCCACCAGTCAGAGTGGCTAAAATGAACAAATCAAGAGAATATAGTTGCTGGAGAGGATGTGGAGAAACAGGCACCCTCCTACACTGTTGGTGGGAATGTAAACTGGTGCAACCGCTCTGGAAAACAGTGTGGAGGCTCCTCAGAAAACTATCCATAGAACTCCCCTATGACCCAGCAATAGCACTGCTAGGGATTTACCCAGGGGATACAGAAGTGCTGATACATAGGAGCACATGTAGCCCAATGTTCATAGCGGCACATTCTACAATAGCCAAAACATGGAAAGAGCCTAAATGTCCATCAACTGATGAATGGATCAAGAAGATGTGGTATATGTATAAAATGGAATACTATATGGCAATGAGAAAGAATGAAATCTGGCTATTTGTAGCAAAGTGGATGGACCTTGAGGGTGTCATGCTAAGCGAAATAAGTCAGGCAGAGAAAGACAGATACCATATGTTTGCACCCATAGGTCTAACAGGAGAAACCTAACAGAGAACCATAGGGAGAGGAAGGGGGACAAAGAGCGGTTGAGAGTGAGAGACACAGATCATGGGAGACTACTGAATACTGAAAACAAACCATGGACTGAAGGGAGAGGGGGAGGCAGGGAGGGTGGTGATGGTCATGGTGGGGGGCACTTGTGGGGAGAAGCACTGGGTGTTATATGGAAACCAATTTGAAAATAAACTATTTTAAAAAAAGAAAGAAGTTATAGGTCTCACCACATGGAGAGACCAAACACCCACTGCCACATCCAAGTGCTCTGGAGACTCTCTTCAGCAATTTCTTATGTTAGACATATGCCTTATATGCATCTGTTCCGTTGCTCTTCCTACATTGTATTTACTTATCTGGTTCTATACCTGTCTCAGTAAGGTTCTTGAAAGCAGAGTCTCTTGGCTCATGTGTTTTTGTCTCAGCATCTTGCACAGTGTATGATTTTGGTATATGTTTGGTGTTTAACAAATTGTCATGCAATGCACGTGTGTTGTTGATTTTGTAAGTATTGAATGGCTTCTGGATTATGTGCAAGTAATTCTGCTCTCTCACCCTCATCTTTTAAGTAGAAGACAAAATGTCAGAAAGCAACAGTACAAGAGGGATAGTTGAATATATTTTATCTTTATCTCGCATAATTATATGTTTTTAAAAAGCATAATAAAGCTTCTCTATGAGATTGTGAAAAATGATAGAAGTGTTCCAAAAGAATATGATGATAGTCAAGCTCACAATAGAGGTTTGCAAGATCATCCCAGTGATTATTCTGATACCCTGCCATCAGAGGGCAAAAAAGCAAAACCAATAGGTGCAATAAGGGCAGATAGAAGAGGAAAGACATCAAACATTTCTGTAAACATAAAAAATGTCTTGAATGATGGGATTCATTAAATCAAGTGGTGATGATAAAACAAAATTCTACTAGAATTAACTAAATCTAAAACGTTAAGTGACAGTTACTTATTTATACTTTCTTAAAACAACTGTTTACTGGATACCTCCTCTGTTCCAATGATAGAATAATCATATGTAATGTTCAATTGTAACTTAATGGGCTCAACAGCATAAGAGACACTGCAGCGAAAAATGTGTATTAGAAGACATAGAAATAGAAAACTCCAAATCCTTACTTTGTACTTCCCCCCACCAAAAATAAAATTCCAGGATATTTGAAGGAATAAAAAATATCCAGCACCCAATAAAAAGAATTCACAATGCATGGCATCCAATCAAACCAGGCATGCAAACGTACAATTAACTACCCTATAATGAGGAGGGAAATTAGTCTATTGGAAGTGAACCCAAACTGACACGGGTTTAACAAGGACGTTTAAAGTATTATAGTTATATTCCATAGACTTCAAAATTTTTAACTGAATCATAGAAGACATAGAAAATGGCCAAAATTGGACATCAAGAGCTGAAGACTTCTATGTGAGATGAAAAATAAATGGAGAGAATGATTAGATTAGATAATAGAGAAGAAAAGAATAGTAAGCTCAATAACACAGCAATAAGCTATTTAACTATAAAATACAGAAATAAATAAGAAGTAAAACAATGATCAGATTACCTGGAAGCTCCAGAACGACTCCACGTTTCCTAATATATGTGTACTTAGGATCCATGAAGGAGGGAGCATAAAAATAATGGCCAAATATGTCCCAAATTTGTTGAAAATTATACACTCGGTTGGAGGCAAGATGGCAGAGAAGAAGGGAGCTCTGTAAACTTCGTCCGCCCCATCTATTGAACTGAGAAGTCCATTACTCTTATCTGCAGGAGTGGGAGGAGAAAATACAGACTCAAGAAAGAAGACAACCTCAAAGATGCCTGAGTGAGTGAGTACAAACTGGAGAGATTGGCAAATGGGCCAGCCCGAGAGCAGAAGGGGAGGTGGGAGCCCCAGCCCAACACAGGGAAAACACACAGAGCCCCAGAGAGATGAAGGGAAGAGAAAGAGATACTGAACACACTCATAGTACTGTCTCTAAAGAAGAGATAAAGAACTGTTAACCCTTGATGGAGAGAGAATCTCTCACTCCATATATATCCGCTGGGCAGCATGAATCTCGGGTGGCGCCAGGACAAACAGCCCCCACTCTTACACAATCCCAGCAGGGATTTGGTGATGGTGGCGGCTGCAGGAGCACACCTCACGTCCAGCAATGGCTGCATGAATCACGGCGGGCGCCAAGAGAATCTGCTCCCTCCCACTACGAGATCCAGGCTAAGATGCCAGCTGGTGATGGAGGATGGCACTTGAGGGCAAGAGCACTGGGTGTTGTATGGAAATCAATTTGACAATAAACTATTAAAAACAAAACAAAAATGAAGCCAGCTGCCAAAGCTAGTACATCTCATCTGTGGTAGCATTAAAGTGCATGGACTAGGATTTTGAAGTGAGGCTGGCCTGGAAAATACAGCTTGGCTCAGCCAAGGCATAAGGAGATTGGACTCATAAGAGTGGCTTGCAGCGCTTAGTTCGAGTGGAGCTTGGGGTGCTGCCATTCTTCTCTCTGCAACCACCAAGACGAGGCCTCTGAGAGCAGCCCTCTAGACCTACCCACACCAAACCACGCCTATCAGATGGGAGAGCTGCTGCTTTTTTTGTATTTACTTTTTAAAAAATTATTACAACCTCTTTTACTTTTTTTTTTAATTTTTACTCTTTATTTTCCTTTTTCCTCTCTCCCTCTTTTGTTTTTTCTCTTGCCATCCAGATATATTCTCCCTTATCTCATGCTAAACTCTCCCTCAACTGGTTATACGCTTTTAGATTGTCTTTGTATTTTGTTGTTTCTGCCCCCTTTATTATTTTCTTCTCTTCTTTTCTTTTATTCTCTTTCCTCTCCCTTCCTTTTCTTTTCTTCCTTTCCCCCTTTAAATTTGTTTGTTTGTTTCAATTGTGTGTGTTTCCATGCTTTTGTTGCCTGTGTGTTTGTCTGTTTTCCTTTTCAGGGTTACCCCAAGAAACAACCCAAAGTACGCATGACAGAGGGTCCCAAATAGTGTTGAGTAGGGAAATAAAGTACTCAAAGGCACCACAAGAGAAACTGAGAAACACCATTAAAAGAACATTTCCTGAAATGACAGGCCATGGACAATCAATAAGCCTTCTTTAACAGAACAATATTAACAGGTGCACAGTGCACAATGAGCTTTTAAAACTGTCAAGAGACAGAAAGCTACCCAAAATAACAAAACGAAAGAACTCTCCTTTAAAGAAGCTACAGAAAGACGTCACAGTGACAGAACTGCTCAAAATAGATCTAAGCAACATAACTGAACAAGAATTTAGAACAATTGTCATAAAATTAATCGCTGGGCTTGAAAAAAGCATTAGAGAAACTACTGATACAATGACTAGGGACTTTCAAAATAGGTGTGATGAGTTAAAAAAGGCTATAAATGAGGTGAATAATAAAATGGTTTTGGTCACCTCATGGATTGAGAGACAGAGAGAAAAATAGGTGAGTTAGAGACACAGTTATAGCAAAAGAGGAAGCTGAAAAAAAGAGACAGAAATTCATCCAGGAGCAAGAAAGGAGAATTCGAAGCCTGTGTGATACAATCAAATGGAAAAACATCCCTATCATAGGAATTCCTGAAGAAGAAGAAAGAGGGAGAGAGAGGTCCTGAAGGCGTACTAGGCCAAATTTTGAATGAGAATTTCCAGAATCTGTGGAAAGAAATAGACATTCAAATTCAAGAGGCACAAAGAACCCCTTAAGACACAAGTTGAATCGACCTTCCACACGACATATCATAGTGAAATAGGCAAAATATAAAGAGAGAATTCTGAAAGCAGCTAGGGATAAAAGGGCCCTAACAAACAAAGGGAAACCTATCAGAGTGGTTACAGACTTATCTACTGAAACGTGGCAGGCCAGGAAAGAATGGCAGGAAATCTTCAATGTGATGAACAGAAAAAATATGCAGCCAAGCATCTTTTATCCATCAATCCTGTCATTCAAAATAGAAGGAGAGATAAAGGTTTTCCCAAATAAACAAAAATTGGGACAATTCATCACCACAAAACCAGCCCTACAAGAAAATCTAAGCGGGACTCTATGAGGGAAATGTTGCAAAGAATACAAGGTATCAGAGACACCACTATAAACATGAATTCTATGGAGAACACAATGAATCTAAACCCGCATTTTTCAATAATAACGCTGAATGTAAATGGACTGAATGTTCCAACAAAATGACACAGGGAAGCAGAATGGATCAAAAAACAAAATCCATCTATTCGCTGTCTACAAGAGACTCATTTTAGACCTAAAGACACCTTCAGATTAAAAGTAAGGGATGGAGAAATATCTATCATGTGACTGGAATCCAAAAGAAAGCCGATGTAGCCATACTTATATTGGACAAACTGGACTTTAAAATAAAGGCAGTATCAAAAGATGAAGAAGGACATTATATAATAATTACAGGGTCTCTCCATCAGGAAGAGCTAACAATTATAAACATCTATGTGCCAAATTCAAGAGCACCCAAATACAGAAAACAATCACAAACAGAAACAATCTTATGGATAAGAATTTGTTAATTGCAGAAAACCTTAATACTCCACTGACAGCAATGAATGGATCAACCAGACAGAAAATCACTAAGGAAACAATGGACCTGAACGACACATTGGAACAGATGGAACTGATAGAAAAATTTAGAACTCTGCATCCTGAAGTTAGGAAATTCACCTTCTTCTTGAGAGCACATGGCACATTCTCCAAGATAGATCACATACTGGGACATAAAACAGCCCTCCATAAATATAAACAAATTGAAATCATACCATGCACACTTTCAGATCACAATGCTATGAAACTTGAATTAACCACAGGAAAGAGTCTGGAAAACCTCCTAAAATGTGGAGGTTAAAAACCACCATACTAAAGAATGATTGGGCTAATCAGGCAATTAGAGAAGAAATTAAAAAATATATGGAAACAAATGAAAGTGAAAATACAACAATCCAAACTCTCTGAGATGCAGCAAAGGCAGTCCTAAGAGGAAGGTATATTGCAATCCAGACCTATTTCAACAAACTAGAAAGAGCGCAAGTTCAAAATCTAACAGAGCACCTAATGGAACTAGAAGGGGAGCAGCAAGAGCACCCCAAAACCAGCAGAGGAAAAGAAATAATAAAGATCAGGGCAGAAATAAACAATATGGAATCCAAAAAAACAGTCGAGCAGATCAATGAAACCAAGAGTTGGGTTTCTGAAAAAATAAACAAAACTGACAAATCTCTAGCCAGGCTCCTTAGAGAGAAAGGAGAGCACCGAAATAGACAAAATCATGAGTGAAAATGAATCTATTACAACCAATCCCTTAGAAATGCAAGCAATCATTAGAGATTAATATGAAAAATTATTTGCCAACAAACTGGACAACCTAGAAGTAATGGACAAATTCCTAAACATACATGCACTACCAAAATTCAAAGGAGAAGACAGAAAACCTGAATAACCCATAACTAGTGAAGAAATTGAATCCATTATCAAAAATCTCCCAATGAATAAGAGCGTAGTTTCAGATTGCTTCCAGGGGAATTCTACTAGACATTTAAAGAGGAGCTAATACCCATTCTTCTCAAACTCTTCCAAAAAAATAGAAATAGACGGAAAACTTCCAAACTCATTCTACGAAGCTAGCATCACCTTGATACCCAAACCAGATAGAGACCGAGGAAAAAAAGAGAACTATAGACCAATATCCTTAAAGAAAATAGATTCAGTAATACTCAACAAGATCCCAGCAAATCGAATTCAACAGCATATAAAAAGAATTATTCATCATGATCTTGTGAGATTTATTCCCGGGTTACAGGGCTGGTTCAATATTCACAAATCCATCAATGTGATACATCAAATTAACAAAAGAAGAGATAAAAACCATATGATCCTGCCGATAGATGCAGGAAAAGCATTGGACAAAATACAACATCCTTAATAAAAACCCGTAAGAAAGTCGGAATAGAAGAAACTTACTTAAATATTATAAAAGCAGTTTATGAAAAGCCTACAGTGAATACCATCCTCAATGGGGAAAAACTGAGACCTTTCCCCCTGAGATCAGGAACATGACAGGGATGTCCACTCTCACCACTATTGTTTAACATAGTGCTGGAAATTCTTGCATCAGCAATCAGACAACAAAAGGAAATAAAAGGCATCAAAATTGGCAAAGAAGAAGTCAAACTTTCACTTTTCCCAGACGACATGATACTCTACATGGAAAACCTGTTCGACTCCACCAAAAGACTTTTACAACTGATCAATGAATTCAGTAAAGTTGCAGGGTACAAAATCAATGTACAGAAATTGGTTGCATTCCTATATACCAATAATGAAGCAGTGGCAAGAGAAATCAAGAAACTGATCACATTCACAATTGCACAAAATCCCATAAAATACCTAGGAATAAACCTAACCCAGAATGAAAAACACCTATACAATGAAAACTATAGAAAACTTATGAAAGAAATTCAAGAAGACACCAAGAAATGGATAAACATTCCATGCTCATGGACCAGAAGAATGAACATTGTGAAAATGTCATTATTACCCAAAGCAGTCTACCATTCAATGCAATCCCCATCAAAATTGCACCAGCGTTCTTCTCAAAGCTAGAACAAACTATCTTAAAATTTTTATGGAACCACAAAAAACCCGAATAGCCAAAGTAATATTGAAGACAAAAACCAAAACAGGGGACATTCCAATCCCAGACTTTAGCCTCTACCACAAAGCTGTCATCATCAAGGCAGTATGGTATTGGCACAAAAACAGACACATTGACCACTGGAATAGAATAGAGAACCCAGAACTGGGCCCACAAATGTAAAGCCAATTAATTTTTGACAAAGCAGAAAAGAGTATCCGATGGAAAGAAAACTGCCTCTGTAGCAGGTGGTGCTGGGAGTACTGGACAGCAATATGAAGAAGAATGAAACCAGACCACTTTCTTACACCATACACAAAAATAAACTCAAAATAGCTGAAGGACCTGAATGTGAGACAGGAATTCATCAAAACCCTTGAGAAGGAAGTAGGAAACAGCCTCCTTTACCTCAACTGCAGCAAATTCCTTCTCGACACATCCCCAAAGGCAAGGAAAATGAAAGTAAAAACGAACTATTGGGACCTCATCAAGATCCAAAGCTTCTACCCTGCAAAGGAAACAATCAAGGAAACTAATAGACAACCGACAAAATGGGAAAAGAGAGTTGCAATTGACATATCAGATAAAGGGCTAGTATCCAAAATCTACAAGGAACTCATGAAACACCATACCCGTACAATGAATAATCCATTGAAGAAGTGGGCAGAAGGCATTAACAGACACTTCTCCAAAGAGGACATCCAGATGGCCAAGAGACACATGAAACAATGCTCAGTATCACTCATCATCAGGGAAATACAAATCAAAGCCACAATGAGATACCACCTCATGCCAGTCAGAGTGGTTAAAATGAACAAATCAAGAGACTATAAATGCTGGCGAGGATGTGGAGAGACGGGCACCCTCCTACACAGCTGGTAGGAATGTAAACTGGTACAGCCGCTCTGGAAAACAGAATGGAGGTTCCTCAACAAATTATCCATGGAACTCCCCTATGACCCAGCAATAGCACTTCTAGGGATTTACCCAAGGGATATAGAAGTGCTGATGCATAAGGGCACATATTCCTCAATGTTCATAGCGGCACTGTCGACAATAGCCAAATCATGGTAAGAGCCTAAATGTGCATCACCTGATGAATGGACCAGGAAGAAATGGCATACACACACGCGCGCACACACACACACACACACACACACACACACACACACACACACAATGGAGTATTACATGGCAATGAGAAAGAATGAAATCCGGCCATTTGTAGCAAAGTGGATGGACTTTGAGGGTGTCATTTTAAGCTGAGTAAGTCTGGCAGAGAAGGACAGATACCATATGTTGTCACTTATAGGTCTAATTGGAGAAACCTAACAGAGGACCATAGGGAGGGGAAGGGGGAAAGAAAGTTGGGGAGAGAAAGGGAACCAAAACCTGAGAGACTATTGAATACTGAAAATGAACCGAGGGCTGAAGGGGGAGGGCAAGTGGGGAGTTGGATTGTGGTAATGGAGGAGGGCACTTGTGGCGAAGAGCACTGGGTGTTATATGGAAAGCAATTTGACAATAAACTATTAAAAATATAAATAAATAAATAAATAAATAACATAAAAATTAAAAAAAGAAAATAATGAAGAAAAAAGAAAATTATATACTCACAGACATAGGAGGACTCACAAAGTGTGGTTACATGAAACATGAAGAAAACTATCAATGCTCATCAAAAGCCAATTTTTCAAGAGTATTGTAGAGAAATATTTAAGAACTCTAAGACCTCTGAGTGCAAACATATGGTATCTGTCCTTCTCTGCTTGACAGGAGAACCAGCGAAACCTAATGGAGAACCATGGGGAGGGGCTGGGGGGAAAGAGTTTGGGGAGAGAGAGGGACACGAAGCCTGAGAGACTATTGAATACTGAAATGAACTGAGGGTTGAAGGTGGAGGGAGAGGGGGAAGGGAGTTTGTGGTAATGGAGGAGGGCACTTGTGGGGAAGAGCATTGGGTGTTATATGGAAACCAATTTGATAATAAATGATTTTTTAAAAAGAACTATAAGAAAAAAGTCATAATACATTAAAAGAAACACTGATAAGGATGGCAGCAAATTACCTGTCAAAATATTACACGTGGAAAGAGAGGGAAACAATGTCATAGAACAATAAAAGACAATGTTCATATATGAAATCTACACTGGGCAAATAAGAGTTTTCAAAATGGAAGGCAGAATAATCTTTTTCCACTATTCATAATCTCCCAAGAATTTATCACCAGAATACCAAAAAAGAAAAAAATTAAAGAAAGTCCTCAGGCAAAGCAAAGTGGTACCAGATGGAAAAAATGCATCTATCCAAGGGAATAAAGACACAAGAAATGGTAAATACATCAGATTTTTCTAATCATTTAAATATCTTTCAAGTGCTGTTGACTGTTTTAAAAATAATAATGCACGTATTGTTTATAACATATGTATGACAACAGTAACACAAAGACCAGTAGAGGTGAAATAAAGTATAGTACTGTAATGTTGTTATTATTTTTCTGACGTTTATGTCACTAGAAGGTAGACAGTGATATCATAAAAATGTATCCTAGAAACCCTAAAACAACCAGAGAAATTAGAAAACATTGGAGGAGACATTTGGTAAGGAGCTATGAAGGTTTGGGGTAATGGAAGATGTTACCTGAGATGAGCCCAATAGTTGACAGGGGTCAACATGATGAATGAGTCCATTTCCATTTGCAAGGCTGAGATCACCACAGGGAATAAGTACAGCTGCAAGTCTGACGTCATTATCAGGGAATAGTCCAGTGTCTGGGCTGGACCATCAGGCCCTAACAGGCTTGGTTGGCAGTCGGACCATGGACCTCAATGTGTTTATAATTTTGGGCTGAATATGGGACCTTAAGACACAATGTTTTGTTGGTCACAAAGTCAGAAATGTATAAATATAGTTCAATAAAGATAAATGTAAATGGATAAATGAGCAAAAAAAAAAAAAACCTCACCCTCACCAGACTACTGTTTTATCATCACATTAGGGATATAATAGTAATCCACACATGAAGCTTTCCATTGCTCTTCCTTTAATCATCTGAAATGTACCTTATGAGGTAATATCTGGGCAGTGGGTCATTAATCCAAAAGGCTTAACAGTGTTACATGACACAAGTATATGTGTGGCCTCCTGTGCAGTGTGACTTTTTTGTGAATTTTAAATAGTCAATAAAAACTGCTTTAAACACTAAAAAAATGTTGTCAGTGGGAATGAAATTACTGTTCCATCTAGTGGTTGGCTATAGCAGTGTTTTTGAAAAGGCCAAGTAAGTGTTGGTGGCAGCATGGCCAAAATATAGTCTAATAACTTTTCAATTTCCAGGTGGGGTCCTCCCAATAGCCAGCAGTTTTCCAGGCCCTGGTTATTTCCCAAAGTAGGCATAGTCAGGCTATGATAAGCCAGAAGGTCAAGCAAAAACATGCATGCTATGTGGATGATAGAACCTGATGCACTGGGGAGCTGCTGACCACATGGGCATAGTGGGGACTGGTTGCAGTTTCCATTCCAGAATCAATCCCATCTATGAGGCAGAGCATGCATTCCTTAGTAGAAGAAGCTTCTTAACAACAGCAATCTTGGGGTACCTGGGTGGCTCAGTCGGTTAAGCACCTGGATTTGACTCAGGTCATGATTTCACAGTTTGTGGGTTCAAGCCCAGCACTGGGTTCTGTGCTGACAACTTAGAGCCTGGAGCCTGTTTCTGATTTTGTGTCTCCCTCTCTCTCTGCCCCTCCCCCATTCATACTCTGTTTCTCTCTGTTTCAAAAATAAATAAACTATAAAAAATTTAAAAAACAACAACAACAAACTTAATCATTTTAAGCTGTTTCTTCTATCCACACTGCTCTGGGTGTGGGCCCTGCATCTATGATCTATTCTTTGTGAGTGACCTCATCACTGAGACTATTAAACATCTTTAGTATCCAGAAAATGTTGACAAAGCTTATGGTTTAGGCATATCATCATCACCATCATTATTTTTTCTCCTTCCCCCTCTTCTCCTTCATACCAGAATAGTGAGTAGAACACAACTAACAATTCATCCTTGATCTACTTTCCATATCAGTTTGGATGGAGAAAGAACAAAAAAGGGGTAGATGAAAGAGGAGAAGACTCAGGGAAGAATGCTTAGTTTAATGTGACCTTCATAAATCCTGGTAAGCCAAGTGACACCATAGAAGACAAAGAATGAAAATTAAAGTGTTTTCAGAGCATTTTGGTATGGTATAGGAGGCCCCAAATGTAGTAATTTAGTATAATGAGGGTCAGTGGAAGGAGAAATACTTATCTAGAACATCACATGGTTTTCTTATTTCAGTGAATTTTGTTTAAAAAAGTCATTGTGATACTGGCAGAGAAAGTTCTATTGAATGCCTTGTTCAAGGGCCCAGTGCTGTGTATTTTGAATAGTAAAGTCAGTGCTTTGAACATTGTCAGTAATGTCTAGAATTCCAAAGGAAATGAGGAGTGCTTTAGTTAGACCCTGTTTTAGAATGTCTAGTGATGTGGGTGAGTAAAATATCAGTATATGTGTTCACTATGATCAAGACAGTGAGCGGCAACAGTGAGGAGGTAGAGGCCTAGTAAAATCAAATTTTCAGAAACTATAATAGAAGGATCTACATGATGTGGTACACCAGTTATTGCTAATGTCAGGTATTCCTGAAAACAGTGAATTAGGGTGTCACCATGTGGGTAAGAGCAAAAGAGAGAGATACTCTTTCCATTCAGCCCAAGCCTTGAAAGCAGAATATAGTCTATGACCTGTTTTATGGGCTATTGGGTCAAAAGTAAGAAAATGGGATATGAGGAAGTTTGGTCCTGGTCTCTAAAATTTGTGCTAATCTATCAGCTGGAGCATTAGATTGGGCATCAGTGGAATAATCCTCAGTGTGGGCAGAGATCCATCACCTTAATATGTTTCTTTTCATCTCTTAAAGGCAAAATTCTCTCATGAGAAATAACTGCCTAGTGTTAGTTTCACATGGAATCTAATTGCAATTGGCTCGGGTATCATCCCACCCCTGTTGGAGTGCTCAGAATAGTGCTATACTATTTGGACTATACCAAATTTTCTTAATAAGTCCCCACACCATCAAGTACTCTAATTCATTAAGGCATCCTCATTTTTTACTTCACCCAGAAGAGCAAGGAAAGACCATGATCTGTGCCCATGAATGTAAAAGTCGGTGGACAACATAGTTGTGTACACTTATTTCCATAAGTCTAGTGGATCCCATAATAAATTACTAATTTTAAGAATAGAAGATATATCAACCAATTAGTTCATCTTGGCAGAAGTTGAAGTTAATTTACAGCCAGCATTATATAGCCCAATCAGTACCCTTTCATCTACTAATTGTTCAAAATTTAAAAAATTTTTTGAATTTCTATTCAAATCAAACCTAGGCCTCTATTCCATTTCACTCTTCCTTAAAATGTTTATGTTTGGGCGGTTATACCATATGCTTCAGAGAGATCTTTTCTACTCAGCTCATGTTGGTAAGCTCTTATTAAATTTAGTTTCATGAGGCTGCTGTAACAGATTACCACAAACTTAGTGGCTTATCACAATAAGTTACATTTTCACAGTTTTGAGGCAAGAAGACCGAAATCAGTTTCACTGGGCTAACCCTCAAGGTGTCTACAGGATTATACTCCTTCCAGAGGCTCTAACAGACAATCTCTTCTTTCAGCTTCTAGTAGCTACTTGCATTCCCTGGCTTATGGGCACATCACTCCAATCTCTGCCTCTGTGATCACACTGCTATCTCTTCTCATATATGAAATCTCCTTAGGCTCCATTTCCCACCCAAATTTCTATTTAATTTGTTTTTTAATTTATATCCAAGTTAGTTAGCATATATTGCAACACAGATTTCAAGAGTAGATTCCTTAATGACCCTTACCCATTTAGCCCATCTCCCCTCCCACAACCCCTCCAGCAACCCTCTGTTTGTTCTCTGTATTTAAGAGTCTCTTATGTTTTGTCCCCCTTCCTGTTTTTATATTATTTTTGCTTCCCTTTCCTTATTTTCACCTGGTTTATATCTTAAAGTCCTCATATGAGTGAAGTCATATGATATTTGTCTGTCTCTGACTGACTAATTTCACTTAGCATAATACCCTCAAGTTCCATCCATGTAGTTGCAAATGGCAAGATTTAATTATTTTTCACTATCGAGTAACATTCCCCCAGGCAGCCCCAACCAATATCATTAGGATTAGGAGAATCCTTTATGGGTTCTAACTTATCAGCTTTAGAGACCTTGGGCATAAGCCAACAGCAGATTGCAGAGTATCCCTTTGGCTAGTTGAAATGCTTCACACTTTAGAGGACCGACCCATGTTCACTGTCTGTCTTACAATGAACCAGTAAGATCATGGCATCTTCTGGCCTATTAGGAAATTTTGGGATAAGGCATTCAGGGCCCTTTTCATAAATATTTGTGCCACAGGACACAATGGGTGTTTTCTCTTACAACCTACAACCCTGAGGATCAGAATGTGTGTGAAAGAAGCATAAGACAGTGCCATCATCAAAGGGATTTAATGGTCCTAGTAAGCTGTCTACAAACACAGAGCTCAACCTGGTTACCTTTTCTCCTCACTCTTCTCCAGCTTAGTGTTTTTAACTCTTGAACAACTGCTTTTTTCATGAGCAACGACCTGATGCCCCTGTATATTGCACAGGGTATAAGTCATTCTTTTGAGCTCTATAGAACAGAGGCCGAGGCCTTGTTATAGACACACAACTAAAAGTCACAGAGTCTTTCCCCTAAGCCTAACATCAGCCACAGTTCAGACATTCAAAGGCACAAACAAACAGGCAATGTAAATCAACTGTGATGAATATATTAAGAGCTCTAATGGAAGAAAATAGACAACATGCAAGAACAGATGGGTATTGTAAGCAGAAGGATGGAAACTGAGAAAGGGCCAAAAGTAAATGCTGAAAAGTAAAAATGCTCCAAGTATGAAAAATAACTTTGATGTATACTGGACACAGCTGATGAAATAATCAGTGTGCTTGAAGTATGTAATCAGAAACTTTGCAAACTAACTGTAATACAAAGAAAAAAATATTTTAAAAGTAACACTTTTAAATATTGTAGGATAAATTCAAAACAGGCAACACAATGATAACTGTAATGCAAAGAGCAGAAGAAAAAGAAAATGGAGCAAAGAAATATTTGATGTAATGATGGCTGAGAATATTCCAAAGTTAATGACAGATAACAAAACATTGACCCAGGAAGCTCAGAGAACACCAAGAAGTATAAATGCAAAACAAAACAGAACAAAAAACAGAATATTATATTCAGGCTGCAAAAGAAAGAAAGAAAGAAAGAAAGAAAGAAAGAAAGAGAGAGAGAGAGAGAGAGAGAGAGGGAGAGAGAGAGAGAGAAAGAAAGAAAGAAAGCAAGAAAGAAAGAAAGAGGAAGAAAGGAAGGAAAGAAGGAAAGAAGGAAAAAAGGAACCACACAATGGATGAAATCTTGAAGGAAGCCAGGAGAGGCAGGGGAATGTCAAAAGAAAGAAAGAAAGAGAGAGAAAGAGAAAGGAAGGAAGGAAGGAAGGAAGAAACCAGACAATGGATGAAATCTTGAAAGAAGCTGGCTTTCAGAATGATCTAGCTTCAAGAAAAGCAAGCAGTTAGTAGTGCTTAAGAAAAATTGATTCAGTATCTAATGGATAGTTGATACCTGTCACAACACAGCATTTTATATACTGTTAAGTGAAACTGCAATACAATCCAAGTTTATTTGGGGAGTGTTTGCTGTATCATTGGATTTAATGAAATGTTTAGAGGTGCAGTAGGC
>NC_043717.1:53330253-53332169 GCF_006229205.1 Suricata suricatta
AAAGTCTACCTTCAAATAACACTATGCTGCTTCATGCATAGTGCAGGTACCTTTAACAGAGTTTCTCTGATTTTCCCTATTTCCCAGAGTTTTTCCTGATTTCTCCCTCTTGTCCCTCATGGCAATGCTGTCATTTCCTTCGCTTATCAGTATGCTAAGTCATTGAATTCATTACTAGTATTACTTTAAATGGTCAGTTATCTCTTAGATGAGCTGAGAATAAGAACAATCAATGAATTTCTTTCACTTTCATTGATTCCTTTTTCCATGTTCTTCCTTCTGTTATGTAGATCTGAGTTTTTGAATTTTACTCTCTTCTTTTACTCTAAGGAAATTTTTTAAACATGTTGTGCACACTAGGTCTGCTGCCAATGAATTCCCAGAGTCTGGGTTTATCTGGGGAAGTTTTTATTTTGCTTCCATTTTTCAAGAGAGATGAAGTTAACCTTTCACGTTTCGCAGATGACTTGATACTCTACATGGAAAACCCGACAGACTCCACCAGAAACCTTCTAGAACTGATCAATGAATTCAGTAAGGTTGCAGGGTACAAAATCAATGTGCAGAAATCAGTTGCATTCCTATACACCAATAATGAAGCAGCGGAAAGAGAAATCAAGAAACTGATCCTGTTCACAATTGCATGAAAAACCATAAAATACCTAGGAATAAACCTAACCAAGGATGTAAAAGACGTATACAATAAAAACTATAGAAAACTTATGAAAGAAATTCAAGAAGACACCAAGAAATGGAAAAACATTCCATGCTCATGGATCAGAATAAACTTTGTGAAAATGTCATTACTACCCAAAGCAATCTACACATTCAATGCAATCCCCATCAAAATTGCCCCAGTGTTCTTCTCAAAACTACAACAAGCTCTTAAAATTTTTATGGAACCACAAAAGACCCCGAATAGCCAAAGTAATATTGAAGAAGAAAACCAAAACGGGAGGTATCCCAATCCCAGACTTTAGCCTCTACCACAAAGCTGTCGTCATCAAGGCAGTATGGTATTGGCACAAAAACAGACACATAGACCACTGGAATAGAATAGACAACCCAGAACTGGGCCCACAAATGTACGGCCAATTAATTTTTGACAATGCAGGAAGGTGTATCAAGAACAATTTCATTGGCTATGGATTGCTCAATTGGTGGAGTTTTCTTTCAACATGTTTCACTCCACTCTCTTCTTGTTTACATGGTTTCTGACCAGAAGCCCAATGTGATTCTTATCATTGTTCCTCTATACTTATGACATTCCCCTCTGCCTCTCCCAGCTTTTTATTTATTTATTTATTTATTTATTTTTGTAACTTTATTTTTTATTTTTTTAGAATATAACACTATTTTTTAACATATGCAATTATTTTCCATCATTTACAATACAGTAGTTACAATGACACTCCAAATGGATAAGCAAAGTAGAAAATCAGAACCCCAACTTCTATTTCATGTAATTAGACTTATACAGAAATTAGAAGGTTAAGTAACAACTAGTTAATCACCTAATTTCACAGCTATCTATGATACATTCAAGATAAATGATACAATTTATTACTTGCCCATAAGCTAAAACACAGCCTGCCTTAAATTCCACCTCTATACTACAATATACTTTTGGTCCATGCAAAAAAGTAGCTACCTTTTATATAGGAAATGGATGATTAAGTCTTTGGTGTTGTAAAAGCAACTTCATTTAAACATAACCACCCCCACCACCAAAAAAAGAAGAGGAAAAATAAAGTAAAGAAAATAATAAGGGAAAAACCCAAGACACACTTCCTAGGGGGGTAAAAAAAAAAAACAACAAAAAAAAACCATCATGTAATTTCTGTCCTTGATGGAATGTATTAAATAAGCAAACACCCCCAACAAGCAAAACAAGTACTGCAATGTAAAAATATTTA
>NC_043717.1:53332269-53334524 GCF_006229205.1 Suricata suricatta
GAGTTTGGTGAGTTCCTTATAGATTTTGGATACTAGCCCTTTATCCGATATGTCCTTTGCAACTATCTTTTCCTATTCCGTTGGTTGCCTATTAGTTTTCTTGATTGTTTCCTTTGCCGTGCAGAAGCTTTTTATCTTGATGAGGTCCCAATAGTTCATTTTTGCTTTCATTTCCCTTGCCTTTGGGGATGTGTCGAGCAGGAAATTGCTGCGGTTGAGGTCAAGGAGGTTATTTCCTACTTTCTCCTTGAGGGAGGGTTTTGATGGTTTCCCGTCTCACATTCAGGTCCTTCAGCCATTTTGGGTTTCTTTTTGTGTATGGTGTAAGAAAGTGGTCTAGTGTCATTCTTTTGCATGTTCCTGTCCAGTTCCTCCAGCACCACCTGCTAAAGAGCAGTCATTTTTCCACCGAATACTCTTTCCTGCTTTGTCAAAAAGTAATTGGCCATACATTGTGGGCCCAGTTCTGGGTACTCTATTCTATTCCATTGGTCTATGTGTCTGTTTTTGTGCCAATACCATCCTGTCTTGGTGATGACAGCTTTTTAGTAGAGGCTAAAGTCTGGGATTGTGATGCCCGCCCCCCCCCTCGTTTTGGTTTTCTTCTTCAATATTACTTTGGCTATTCGGGGTCTTTTGTGGTTCCATACGAATTTTCGGATAGCTTGTTCTAGCTTTGAGAAGAACGCTTGTGCAATTTTGATGGGGATTGCATTGAATGTGTAGATGGCTTTGGGTAGTAATGACATTTTCACAATGTTTATTCTTCCTATCCATTGTCTGATTTTTGAAAGACAGGTGAACCTCATATTCCTAGGACAAATCCCATTTGGTAATGATGTATTACTTTTAAAAGATATTTTGTTTAGATTTGATTTGTTAACATATTGCTTAGTAATTTTCCATCGTCTCCATGAGTGATGTTGGTCTATACTTTTTCTTTCTTTTAATGTCTTTTTCCGGATTTTGGTGTCAGAGTGATGCTGGCATGGATAGAATGAGTATGAACATTACAATGAAGTTATCTGAAAGGGCTTATTTTACATTGGTACTGTTTGTTCCTTCAGGGTTTGGTGCTTTTCACCAGTGGAACTATCTGCTGTTTTCTTTGTGGGAATATTAGTAATCATAATTCAGTTCCCTTAGTAGATACAATGCTGTTCAGGTTATGTATTTCTTATTGGATGAATTTTGGTAGGGTGTATGATTCTTTAAATCTGTACATTTTATCCAAGTTGTCAGATTTACTGGCATAGAGTTTTTTCACAATATTTCCTTATTACCATTTTAATATCTGTAGGTTCTCTCTTGATGTCACCTGCCTCGTTGTGATATTGGTAATTTGCGTCTTCTCTCTCTTTTCCCTGAAAAGTCAACCTAAAGGTTTATTAGGTTTATTGATTTTCTCAAAGTAAATAGCTTTCATTTCATTGATTTTCTCTATTGGTTTCCTGTTTTCTTCTCTGATATTTACTATCCCCCCCCTTTTTTTTTTACTTTGGTTTGGATTTGGGTTACTTTGGTTTGAATTTTCCCTCCTTTTTTTTTTTTAATGTGTACTTATTTATTTTGAGAGACAGAAGGAGAGAATGAGGGAGGGGCATAGAGAGATGAGAGTGATAATCCCAAGCAGGCTCCAGGCTGTCATCTCAGAGCCTGCCTCGAGGCTCAGTCTCACAAACCCTACTCACATTCAGGTCCTTCAGCCTTCAGGTCCTGAGACCATGGGCTGAGCCAAAATCAAGAGTTGGATGTTTAACTGACTGACCCTTCCAAGTGCCCTTGAATTTTCTCTCTTTTGTTAAAGTGAAATATGACGTCATTGATTTGGGACTTTTCTTCTTTCCTTTATATATAAATCCTGTTTCTTTTAGACAACATATAGTTGGGTTTTGTATTTTTATCCACTCTGACTATATGCCTTTGAACTACTGTATTTACCATTCACATTTAACACAGTTATTGACATCGTTAGGGTAATATCTATTACATATGTAACTGTTTTCTATTTTTTATGCTTGTTCTTTCCTTTTTTCCCTCCCTCTCTTTTACTGCTTTCTCTGGGATCAACTGAGCATTTTATATGATTCCATTTGATCTCCTTCTTTAGCATATAAATTATGCTTTAAAAATTTTAATTGACTTTTTAAGTAGGCTTCATGCTCAGCACGGAGCCCAACATGGGGCTTGAACTCATGACCCTGAGATCAAGACATGAGCTGAGACTAAGAGTCAGATGCTTAACTGACTGGGCC
>NC_043717.1:53334624-53346895 GCF_006229205.1 Suricata suricatta
ACCCAGCAATAGCATTGCTGGGGATTTACCCAAGAGAGACAGAAATGCTGATGCATAGGAGCACATGTACCCCAATGTTCATAGAAGCAATGTCAACAATAGCCAAAACATGGAAGGAGCCTAAATGTCCATCACCTGACGAATGGATCAAGAAGATGTGGTATATATTCACAATGGAGTACTACATGGCAATGAGAGGGAATGACATATGGTCCAGCACTATGTTGAACAACAGTGGTGAGAGTGGCCCCCTTTTCATGTTCCTGATCTCAGGGGGAATGCTCTCAGTTTTTCCCCATTGAGGATTATATTAGCTGTGGGTTTTTCATAAACTGCTCTTATAATGTTTAGGTACGTTCCTTCTATTCCAACTTTCTCAAGGGTTTTTATTAAGAAAGCGTGCTGTATTTTGTCAAATGCTTTTTCTGCATCTATTGACAGGGTCATATGGTTTTTATCCTTTCTTTTGTTAATGTGATGGATCACATTGATGGATTTGTGGATATTGAACCAGCCCTGTATCCCAGGAATGAATCCCACTTGATCATGTTGGAAAATTCTTTTTATATGCTGTTGAATTCGATTTGCTCGTATCTTGTTGAGTATTTTTGCATCTGTATTCATTAAGGATATTGGTCTGTAGTTCTCTTTTTTGGCTGGGTCCCTGTCTGGTTTGGGTATCAAGGTGATGCTGGCTTCGTAGAATGAGTTTGGAAGCTTTCCTTCTATTTCTATTTTTTGGAATAGTTTGAGAAGAATGGGTATGAGCTCTGCTTTAAATTTCTGGTAGAATTCCTCTGTGAAGCCATCTGGCCCTGGCCTCTTATTTGTTGGGAGATTTTTGATAACGGATTCAATTTCTTCACTGGTTATTCGTCTATTCATGCTTTCTATCTCTTCCTGTTTGAATTTTGGTAGTGCACGTGTATTTAGGAATTTGTCCATTTCTTCTGTGTTGTCCAGTTTGTTGGCTTATAGTTTTTCACAGTAATCTCTGATGATTGCTTGTATTTCTAAGGGATTGGTTGTAATAGATCCTTCTTCATTCATGATTCTATCTGAGTGCTCTCTCTTTTTTTTCTGAGGAGCCTGGCTAGAGGTTTATCAATTTTGTTTATTTTTTCGAAGAACCAACTCTTGGTTTCATTAATCTGCTCTACTGTTCTTTTGGATTCTGTATTGTTTATTTCTGCCCTGATCTTTATTTCTAAGCTTTTTCTTAGTGTTACTTATCATCATTCTCTTTTGCTTTCTCCATTCATCTATTCTCTTTCTTTTTTCACCCATTCTCTCTCCCCTTTTTACCCCTTTATCTTAAATCTTTCTATTAATTTGCTTAGAATTTTATATGGATTACCTAATAAATGAATATAACGTTTGCATTAAATATACTGGACAAATAATCTCCATGGACTAAAACTGACCATGTTTTAATTGTACATGACAAAATTGTTTATTGACTAAAAATTAGAGGAAGAATAATATCTTCTTGACAATATTTGGATATGAAAAAATATATCATTTTACCTGATTATCAAGATTATAAACAAAATAACATACAATGTAGAGTAGGCTTGAAAGAATATTTCCCATGACCATCTTGTAGAAATTTAAATTGGTACAGCAATTTAAAATAGTATTATGAACAGACAAACAGAAGTAAAATTAGACTTGTAAACACAGAGAACAAACTTATGATTGCCACAAGATGGAAGGGAGATTGACAAAAAGAATGACGGGGAGGGGGAGATACAAGTTTCTAGTTATGGAATGAATAAGTCATGGGAATATATAATACAACATAAGTAATATGGTCAACGATATTTAATAGAATTGTATGGTGACAGATGGTAGCTACACTTATGGTGAGCATACCATAATCTATAAAACTTGTTGAATCACTATACTGTACATCTGAAACAAACATTACATTGTGTGTCAACTACCCAAAAAATATTTTTATGACAGTATATAGAGTAAATTTGAAAACAAATTCTAAAATAGATAAATTCCTACTCTTGGAGCTCAGTCAGTTGAGTGTCCAACTCTTGATCTCAGCTCAGGTCATGATCTCAAGGTCATGAGATTGAGCCTCATGCTGGGCTCTGCACTAGGTATGGAGCCTACTTTAAAAAAGAGAAATTTACAATTCTAGAATCTCTTACAAGGAAATATATATAAAAGTGCTCATTGCTACCTATTCACATTAAAAGTAAAAGTTAAAAAGAGCCTAAGATGCCCACTGATGTAGAATAAATAAAAATATGGTATAGTTATATAAGTAAACATTACACAGAGTTTAAATAAATTAATTAAATATAATAGACTAATATCAATAGTTCTCAAAATAAAATATTAAATAAAAATAACTTTTATAAAGAATTGTACAATCTGTTGCCATATACTAAATGTTTTAACATATATCACTATTATTATTGTATATGGCCATCATAGATTAAAGAAAAGGCGTAGAATTTTATGTGAAAGATCACAAATTAACTATATGTAAGATTGGGTACTAGGAATTGAGTTAACAAACATAGGGGTAAAAGAGAAGGTGTTGTATATAGGCCAATGAAAAGTTTCTATAAATTAATGTAACTTTATTCATTTGAACATATGGCATAAAAACAGAAAAAATGCTTTTAAAAGCTGATTTGGGATAACTGGGTGGCTCAGTCACTGGAGCGTGCAACTCTTGATCTTGGGGATGTGAGTTCAAGCACCACGTTGGGAATGGAGCTACATTAAAAAAAAATCTGGTTTGCCTTCCTACCAACAACATACGTAGGAAGCATGGGCTTGGCAACCAAAGTTTATCAAGAAAATTATCAAATAAAAATGATGTTTAAAATCCAAAATCCACAACTTTCTCACCCATATTGACACCTCCAAAGAGGAATGCTGGTTTAATTTCCAGAAAATGGAAAGATTATCCCTGGTTCTATCTCATTGTCTTATCTTGGAAACTCTAGTGGGCTAAGAAAACTTTCTTAGACAATGACAAAATTCCCAACAAATTATTTTATGTACATTGACAACCTTATTCTAAAGGTTTTATTGCAAGGCAAAAGATACAGAACAGCCAACACAATATTGAAGAAGAATAAAGGTGAAGAACTGACACCACCTGAATTCAAGACATAGCATAAATCTACAGTAATGAAGACAGTGTGGTGGGGGAGGGGAGCAAATAGATTAGTGAAATAAAATATGAAACTCAGAAATAGGTTCTTGTCCAAGGTGATAATATAGGAAGACCCTGAACTCACCTCCCCCATGAAACACACCATTATACCTATTTATAGAACAATTCTTCCTGAAGAAGAAATGAAGGCTGACTGAACAGCTTCTAAACAATCAAAAATCGAAAGAATGACAAAAGAACAGCAAGAGTGAGGGAGGCACAATAACAAATGGAACCCCCACCTCCAACATTGTGACTGGCAGTAGGGAGGAACAGTATTGAAGGAATGTAAATAGATTCCTCTGTCCTTGGTCACAAAGAAAAAGCCTTGGTTTTAAAAAACTAACTAGCATATAAAAGAGATATTACTAGAATTCTGCCAAGCAGCTAAAAAGTTGTGGAAATTCTCTTCATGTGACAGGGACTGAAATTTGACAGGGTTTACATTCCTACTCTTTTAAGGTTAAAAGCTTAGACTGTACTGGATCTGGACACCGTAACAGGTGTGCCCGGTAATCACAGTGACCTTGAAACCTCAGTAAATCCAGGGTCTTCAAGCCCACACTAGCTCCCATCACACTGGGACACAGGGAAAAAATCCATAGTTAAAAAATCCAAGTAGCTTCAGAGATACTCTCTTCCTCCATGTTAATAGCTCAAGACAAAACAGAGTCCAGGGCTTGTGACCTCAGTGATCCCAGGGTCCACAAGCCCACACTAAACCCCGTGGTGCCGGGCACAGAAAAAAGTCACATTTTTTAATTTAAAATTTTATTTTGTTATATTATTCGTCTTGTTTTTATTTTTGTTCTGTTTTTGTTTCTTTCTTTTTCCCTTTTATTTTTATTATCTTTTCTTTTTCTTCTTCTTCTTCTTCTTCTTCTTCTTCTTCTTCTTCTTCTTCTTCTTCTTCTTCTTCTCCTCCTCCTCCTCCTCCTTTCTCTTCCTCATTATTATTACTACTATTTCTTAATTCTGTAAAAAGCTGTGGTTTACAAGTGTAACAAGTATATTAGAGCCCAGTTCCAGCCACCCAAAAAAAGTCACCAAGCACCGCACAGTTTGTATAGGGGACACCATACACAAGACTATCCCACGAAGCTTAGAAGCCATTCCTTCTAACCCATAGAAACAAACACAGAAAGTCAAGCAACATGTGGAGACAGGGAAATCCTCTTTAAAAGAAACAAGAATTATATTTCTTTGATGATGAGTGATGTTAAGCATCTTTTCATGTATTTGTTAGATATCTGGAGATCTTCTTTGAAAAACTGTCCATTCATGTCTTCTGTCAATTTCTTTTTTAATTTTTTAATGTTTTTTTATTTTGGGGGGAGAGAACAAGCAGGGGAGGGGCAGAGAAAGGGAGACAGAGGATTCCGAAGCAAACTCTGCACTGTGAGTGCAGAGCTTGATTCAGGGCTTGAACTCATGACCATGAGATTATGACTTCAGCTTAAACCAAGAGTCAGCCACTTACTGACTGAGTCACCCAGGTACCCCTGTCCATTTCTTAACTAAATTGTTTGTTCAGGTATTGAGTTTGATAAGTTTTTATAGATTTTGGGTACTAACCCTTTATCAGATATATCATTTGCAAATATCTTCTCCCATTCTGTAGGTTGCCTTTTAGTTTTGTTGAGTGTTTCCTTCATTGTACAGATGCTTTTTATCTTGATGAAGTCCTAGTAGTTTATTTTTTCTTTTGTTTCCCTTACTTCTGGAGACATGTCTAGTAAGAAGTTGCTATGATCAAAGTCAAAGAGGTTTCTTCCTGTGATATCCTCTAGGATTTTGATGGTTCCATCTCACATTTAGGTCTTTCATACATTTTGAATTTATTTTTGTGTATGGTATAAGAAAGTGGACCAGTTTTATTCTTCTGTGTGTTGTTGTCCAGTTTTCTCAAAACCACAATGATATACCACCTCACACCTGTCAGAACAGCTAAAATTAATAACACAGGAAACAACAGATATTGGTAAGGTTGGAAAGAAAGAGGAACTCTTACTCTATTGGAGGAAATGCACATTGTTGCAGCCACTCTCACAAACAGATGGAAGTTTCTCACAAAGTTAAAAATAGAACTACTCTATTTCCCAGGATTTGCACTTCTATGTATTTACCCAAAAGATATAAAAATACTGATTCAAAGGGGCAAATGCACCCTGATGTTTCTGGCAATATTATCAACAATAGCCCAATTATGGAAAGATCCCAGAAGTCCATTGACTGATGAATGGGTAAAGAAGATGGGGGATATATATATATATATATATATATATATATATATATATATATACACATATCATGTAATATTAGTCATCAAAAAGAAAGATATCTTGCCATTTGTAATGACACGGATGGAGCTAGAGTGCATTATGCTAAGTGAAATAAGTCATTCAGAAAAAAATACCATATGATTTCACTTATATGTGGAATTTAAGAAACAAAACAGATGAACATAAGTGAAGGAAGAAAAAGAGAGAGGAAAGCAAACCATAAGAGACTATTAACTGTAGAGAACAAACTGAGGGAAGTTAGAGGGGAGGTGAACAGGGGATGTGTTAAATGGGTAATAGGTATTAAGGAGGGCACTTGTTTTGAGCACTGGGTGTTATATGTAAGTGACAAATCACTAAATTCTACTTTTGAAACCGATGCTATACTATATGTTATCTAATTAGAATTTAGATAAAAAGTCAAAAATATAAAAAGGTGATGGAGATTGAGGACTGTACACATGTTTTGAGCATTGGGTGTTGTATAGAGTGTTGAATCACATATTGTACAAATGAAACTAATATTACACTATGATAACTGGAATAAAAGTAACACCATAAGGAGTGAAAATAAATAAATAAATCTCTTTTCATTGCTTTACCAGAAAACACTGAAGGAGAATGACTAAATGAAACACAGGTAAGCAATATGCCTGATAAAAAATTTACACTAAAGATTATAAAGATACCAGCCTCGAGAAAAGAATAAAATAATTCACTGAGATCTTCAATAAAGAGATAGAAAATATTACAAAGAACCAAATAGAGTTGAGGAGTACAATAACTTAATAATGAAAAACAACTAGAGGAAATCAACAGATTAAAAGTGCAGAAGAAGTAAGAGCAATCAGGAAGATAGGGTAATAGAAAACACAGAAGCAGAACAGCCAAAAAATAAAAGAATTTTTAAAAATGAGAATTGATTAAGTTATTTCTTGGAGTGGATCATATTTAAAAATTTGCATTTAGGGGTCTCAGAAGAAAAGAGAGAGAGAGATAGAAAACTTATTTGAAAAATAATAACTGAAACTTTCTTAACCCAGGGAAGGAAATAGACATGCAAGTCCAAGAACTACAAAGAGTTCCAAACAAGTTGAACCCAAGGAGATCCACGCCATGATACATAACAATTAAGATATCAAGAATTAAAGATAAAGAGAGAATTTTAAAACCGGCAAGAAAGAAAATTTACCTGCAAGGGAAAACCTATGAGGCTGTCGGCTAATTTTTCAACAGAAACTTTGAAGTCCAGAAGGGAGTAGCTTGATATATTCAAAGTATTAGCAAACTGAGGATTAATGGAGGGGAAATAGGAAAGATGGGCTAAATGGGTGGTGGGCATTAAAGGAGCACTTGTTGGGATGAGCACTGGATATTATATGTAAGTGATGAATCACTAAATTCTACTCCTGAAACCAATACTGTGCTATATGTTAACTAACGTGAATCTAAATGAAAACCTGAAAGTTACTGTGTAGCTGTCAGAAACAATAAATCTGACTTTTTGAATTAAAAAAAGCCATAATACTTTTCTTTTTAAAAATTTTAAAGCTTATTTCTTTATTTTGAAAGAGATATATTTTGAAAGATATATATATATTTTGAAAGAGATATACCCAGAGGGGTAGAGAGGGGGAGAGAGAGAATCCCAAGCAGGCTCCACACTGTCAGTGCAGAGCCTGACTTGGGGCTCAAACTCATGAAACACGAGATCATGACCTGAACCAAAATCAAGAGTTGCACGCTTAACTGACTGGGCCACCAAGGCCTTCAGCTATAATACTTTTCTAATTAAAAAACTGTTATTTAAATAAAAGGACATTTCAAAACAAAACAAGAAAGAAAGTGCTAAAAAACCTACCTAACTAAAATTTAAATAAAAATTAGGAAGAAAAAAAAGAGAACAAGTTGTAGAAATCTGAAAAAGCAAAAAAAAAAAAAAAAGCAGAACACTTACAACTAAGAATATTCTACCCTGAAAGTTTATCATTCAGATTTGAAGAAAAGATAGTTTCTCCTAGACAAACAAAAGGTAAAAGAGTTTATCACCACTAATTGAGCCTTCGAAGAAATGTTAAAGGAACTTCTTTAAGTGGAAAAGAAAAGAAATGGCAATAATTAGTCATAGGAAAATTATGAATAAAAAGATGTAAAATATGACAACATATATATAGAACATAGAGGAGGGAGTTAGAAAAGGAGGAGAAAGGGTAAAAGAAGAAGAAAGAATTTTTGTTTCTTTTTTTTCCTTTTTAAAATGTGTTTGAGCTTAACCATCAATTTTATATAGATTGCTATTTAGTTAAGATGTTATATATGAAACCTACGGGAACCACAAACCCAAAATCTATAATAGATAAAAATAAAAATAAAGTCAAACGTAACACTATAGAAACTCATCAATCACAAGTAAAGAAAGCAAGAGAAGAAGAAAGGAGCAAAGAAGAACTACAGAAAACAACAATATGGCAGTAAGTGCATACTTATCACTATTACTTTACATGAAAATGGCCAAAATGCTCCAATAAAAAGGCAAACAGTGGTGGAATGGACAAGCATTGAGACCCATCTATATGCTGCCTATAAGAGACTCATCTCAGACCTAAAGATACATTCAGTTGGAAAATGAAGAGATGGAAAAAAAATTCACCATGCAAATGGAAGCAAAACAAAACAAAACAAAAAGCAGGGTAGCACTACTTATATCAGACAAAATAGACTTTAAAACAAAGACTGTAAGAAGAGACAAAGAAGGGCATTATATAATGATAAAGAGATAAATCTAGTAAGAGGATATAATTGTTATATATGAACCCGACACTAGACTACCTAAATACATAAAGCAAATATTAATGGGCATAGGAAGAGAGAAATTGATCATAATACAATAGTAGGGTACATTAACACCCCACTTACACCAATGGATAAATCATCCAGACAGAAAATCAATATGGAAACAGTGGCATTAAATGACACATTAGACCAGATGGACATAACAGATAGACACAGAACATCCCATCCAAAAGAAATTGAATACTCATTCTTTTCAAGAGCACATGTAATATTCTCCAGGATAGATCATATATTAGGCCATAAAATAAGCCCCAATGAATTTAAGAATACAGAAGTCTTATAATACATCATTTCCAATCCCAATATATGAAACTAGAAATAAATTACAAGATAAAAACTGGAAAAAACACAAACACATGGAGACTAAACAAAATAATGTTAAGTAACCAATAGGTCAATGAGGCAATCAAAGAAGAAATAAAAAAAAATACATGGAAACAAAGGAAAATGAAAACGCAATGGTCCAATATCTTTGGGACACATCAAACACAGTTCTAAGAGAGAAGTACAATACAGGCTTACCTCAAGAAATAAGAAAAAACTCGCCTAAACAATCTAACTTTACATCTAAAGGAACAAGAACAGAAGAAAAAAACAAAGGCCAAGGTGAGTAGTAGAAAAGAAATCATAAAGATCAGAGCAGAAATAAATGACATAGAATCTTAAAAAACAATAGGAAAAAATCAATGAAACCAAGAATGGGTTCTTTAAATAAAATTGACACTCTTACCAGATTCATCAAGAATAATGAGAAAGGACCCAAATAAATAAAGTCAGAAATGAGAGAGAAGTAAAAAACTGACATCACAGAAATACAAAGGACTGTAAGAGAATACCATGAAAAAGTAAATGCCAACAAACCAAACAACCCAGAAGAAATGGATAAATTCCTAGAAACATACAATCTTTCAAAAGAACCAGGAAGAAATAGACAATCTAAACAGATTGCTTAAGATCTGAGAGAGTTCATACTTACTCTTCTCAAACTATTTCAAAAAGTTAGAAAAAGAAGGAAACGTTCCAAATTCATTCTATGGGGTCATCTTTACGTTGATACCAAAACGAGACAAGACATACACAAAAATTATAGGCCAATATCCCTGATGAACTCAGTTGATGGACAAAAATTCTGAAAATATTGGCAATCACATACAATACAGTGGGATTTATTATGGCCATTAAATAATTGTTCAATATTTGCAAATCAATCAACATCATACACCACATCAACAAAAGAAAGGATAAAAATGCTATGATCATCTCAACAGTTATAGAAAAAGCATTTGACAAAATTCAACATACATTTATGATAAAAACTATCAACAAAGTGTGGTTAAAGGGAACGCACCTCAACATAAAAAAGGCTATATATGAAAAACCCACAGATAAAATATATTGAATGGTGAAAACTGTGAGCTTCTGCTCTAAGATCAGAAATTTCCACTTTACCCGCTTTTGTTTAAAATAGTATGGGAAGTCCTAGCCACAGCGGTCAGACAAGAAAAAGAAATAAGAAGCATCTATATCAGTAAAGAGAAAGAAACTGTCACTATTTGCAGATAACATGATAATATACATAGAAAATCCCAAAAACTCCATTGAAAAACTACTAGATATAATGAAGAAATTGAGAAAGGTGGCAAGATACAAAATTGATACTCAGAAATTGACATTGTTTCTATACAATAATGATAAAGAAGTTAAAATAGAAAAAAACAAAACCATCACAATTTCACCAAAAAAATAAAACATCTAGGAGTAAATTTAACCAAAGAGGATAAGAGCCATGCTAAAAAAAAAAAAACAAAAAACCTATAAAACACTGAAAAAAGAAATTAAAGAAGACACTGAAAAATGGAAAGATAGTCCATGATCATGGATTGGAAGAATTAATACTGTTATGATGGTCACATTACCCAAGGAAATCTAAATATTCAATGTAATCCTTTTTAAAATACCCACAGCATTGTTCACAAAACTAGAACAAATAATACTAAAATTTGTATCGAACCACAAAAGACCCCAAATAGTCGAAGCAATCTTGATCGCTTCTCTGCCTTTTGGTTAAGATCAATCTTGAAAAAAGATGAACAAAGCTATAACAATACCAAATTTCAAGATATACTATAAAACCATAGTATAACCAAAACACAAAAATACTTTAAAAAAAAATCAATGGAACAGAACGGAGACACCAGGAATAAACCCACACTTATGTGGTCAATTAATCTATGATTAAAAAGGCAAGAATATACAATGGGGAAGACAGTCTCTTTAATAAATGGTTCTGAGAAAACTGGATAGGTACACATAAAATGAAACAGTACCACTTTTAACACCATATACATAAATAAACTCAAAATGGATTAAGGACCTAAGTGTGAAACCTGAAACCATAAAAATCCTGGCAGAAAGCATAGGCAGTAGGTTCTCTGACTTCAGCTGTAACTTTTTTTCTAGATAGGTCTCATGAGGCAAGGGAAATAAAAGCAAAAAATAAAGTATTGGGACTACATAAAATAAAAAGTTTCTGTGCAGAAAAGGAACCAATCAACAAAACTAAAAAGCAACCTATGGAATGGGAGACGATATTTACAAATGACATAGCCAGTGAAAGGTTAGTTTCCAACTATATAAAGAACTAATATAATTAAATAACACAAAACCAAAGAATCTAATTATGGGCAGAAAACACGAATTGACATTTCTCCAAAGAAGACATATATATGGCCAGCTGACACATGAAAAGATGCTCAACATCACTCATCATTAGGGTAATGCAAATCACCACAATGAGAAATCACCTCATGTCTGTCAGAATGGCTAAAACCAACAACACAAGAAACTACAGGTGTTGGCAAGGATGTGGAGAAAAAAGAAACTTTGTGCACTGTTGGTAGGAATGCACCGCAGGGCAGCCACTGTGGAAAACAGTATGGATGTTCCACAAAAAGTTAAAAATAGAACCATCTTATGATCCAGGAATTGCACCACTGGGTATTTACCCAAGAATACAAAAACACTAATTCAAAGGGACATATGTACCCATATGTTTATAGCAGCCATTACTTACAATAGTCAAGACATGGAAGCAGCCCAAATATCCATCAATTGATGACTAAAGAAGATGTGGAATATATATATGTATACACACAAACACACACACACACACACACACACACACACACACACACACACACTGGAATATAATTCAGCCATAAAAAGAATAATAAAATCTTGCAATTTACAATGACATGAATAAAGCTAGAGTATAATGCTAAGTGTACTAAGTAAACCAGAAAAGAGAAATATCATATGATCTCTCTCATATGTGGAAACAAAACAAGCAACTAAAGGGGAGAGAGAGAGAGAGAGAGAGAGAGAGAGAGAGAGAGAGAGAGAGAGAGAGCGAGCGAGAGAGCGAGAGAGCAAGAAACAGACTCTGAACTATAGAGAACAAACTTAGGGTTACCAGAAGGAGGTCGATAGGGGATTGGTGAAACAGGTGATGGGGATTAAGGAGGGCACTTGTGGTGATTAGTACCAGGTGTTGTATACAAGGCTTTTAAATCACTATATATATTGTACACTTGAAACTAATGTAACACTGTATGTTAACTAACTGGATTTAAAATAAAAACGTAAAAAAATAAAATGCTTATGAATGGATAGAGTTGCAAAGGTATATAAAATATGTTTCACTTGCTTCTTATGTATATTTTAATGTGCTTGATCTCATGTTTTAAAGTAGCACTTGTGGGGCACCTGGGTGGCTCAGTCGGTTAAGCGTCCAGCTTTGGCTCACGTCATGATCTCATGGTTTGTGGGTTTGAGCTCCGCATCAGACTCTGTGCTGACAGCTCAGAGCGTGGAGCCTGTTTCAGATTCTATATCTCCCTCTCTTTCTGACCCTCCCCTGCTCGCTCGCTCTCTCTCTCTCTCTCTCTCT
>NC_043717.1:53346995-53351479 GCF_006229205.1 Suricata suricatta
AAAAAATTTAAAATAGCACTTGTAAAAAAAAAGCAATAAGAGAAAAATGACAGAGACCAGCAAAAAAAGAGAGCTAAAGGCCAATATTCTTGATGAATACACATGCAAAAGTACTCCACAAGATACTAGCAAATCGAATTCAACAGCATATAAAAAGAATTATCCATCATGATCAAGTGAGATTCATTCCCAGGTTACATGGCTAGTTCAATATTCACAAATCAATCAATGTGACATATCACATTAACAAAAGAAAAGATAAAAAAACATGATCTTGTTGATAGATGCAGAATAAGCATTTGACAAACGACAGCATCCTTTCTTAATAAAAACCCTTGAGAAAGACGGGATAGAAGGAACTTACTTAAACACTATAAAAAGCCATTTATGAAAAGCCCATAGCTAAGATCATCCTCAATGGGGAAAAACTGAGAGCTTTGCCTCTGAGTTCAGGAACACGACATGGGTGTCCACTCCTAACACTGTTGTTTAACATAATGCTGGAAGTCCTAGCATCAGCAATAAGACAACAAAAGAAAACAAAAGGCATCAGAACTGGCAATGAAGTCAAACTTTCACTTTTCAGACGACATAATACCTACATGGAAAACCCGACCGACTCCACCAGAAGTCTACTAGAACTGATCCATGAATTCAGTAAAGTTGCAGGGTACAAAATAAACATATAGAAATGGGATGCAGTTTTATACAACAATAATGAAAAAAGAGAAATCAAGAAACTGATCCCATTCACAATTGTACAAAAACCCATAAAATACCTAGGAATAAGCCTATCTAAAGATAATAAAGTTTTGTATGCTGAAAAGTATAGAAGACTTATGATGGAAATTGAAGAAGACACAAAGAAATGGAAAAAACATTCCGAGCTCATGAGTTAGAAGAATAAATACTGTTAAAATGTCAGTACCACCCAATGCAATGTACACATTTAATGCAATCCCAATCAAAATTGCACCAGCATTCTTCTCAAAGCTAGAACAAACAATTCTAAAATTAGTATGGAACCAAAAAAGACCTCGAATAGCCAAAGTAATATTGAAGAAGAATACCAAAACAGGAGGCATCACATCCTAGACTTTAGCCTCTACTACAGAGTTGTCATCATCAAGACAGTATGGTATTGGCACAAAAACAGACACATAGATCAATGGACCAGAACAGAGAACTCAGAATTGGACCCACAAATGTATGGTCAATTAATCTTTGACAAAGGAGGAAAGAGTATCCAATGGAAAAAGACAGCCTCTTTAACAAATGGTGCTGGGAGAACTGGACAGCAACATGCAGAAGAATGAAACTAGACCACTTTCTTACCATACACAAAAATAAACTCAAAAAGGCTGAAGGACCTGAATGTGAGACAGGCAACCATCAAAACCCTAGAGGAGAATGCAGGAAACAACCTCCTTGACCTCAACCGAAGCAATTTCTTACTCAAAACATCTCCAAAGGCAAGGGAATCAAGAGCTAAAATGAACTATTGGGACCTCATCAAGATAAAAAGCTTCTGCACTGCAAAGGAAACAGTTGAGAAAACTAACAGGCAACCTACGGAATGGGAAACGATATTTGCAAATGACATATCAGATAAAGGGCTAGTATCCAAAATCTGTAAAGAACTCACCAAACTCCACACCTGAAAAATGAATAATCCAGTGAAGAAATGAGCAGAAGACATGAGGGAATTCTCCAAAGAGGACATCCAGATGGCCAACAGACACATGAAAAGATGCTCAGCGTCACTTATCATCAGGGAAATAAATCAAAACCACATTGAGATACCACCTCACACCGGTCAGAGTGTCTAACATAAACAAATCAAAGACTATAGATGCTGGCGAGGATGTGGAGAGATGGGCACCCTCCTACACTGTTGGTGGGAATGTAAATTGGTGCAGCCGCTCTGGAAAACAATGTGGAGGTTCCTCAAAAAAACTATCCATAGAACTCCCTTATGACCCAGCAATAGCCCTGCTAGGGATTTACCCAAGGGATACAGAAGTGTTGATGCATAGGAGCACATGTACCCCAATGTTCACAGCAGCACTTTCAACAATAGCCAAATCATGGAAAGAGCCTAAATGTCCATCAACTAATGAATGGATCAAGAAAATGTGGTTTATCTATACAATGGAATGCTACATGGCAATGAGAAAGAATGAAATCTAGCCACTTGTAACAACATGGATGGAACTCGAGGGTGTTATGCTACATGAAATAAGTCAGGGGGAAGACAGATACCATATGTTTTCACTCATAAGTCTAACAGGAGAAACTTAAGAGAAGACCGTGGGGGAGGGGAAGGAGAAAAAAGAGTTAGGGAGAGGGAGGGAGGCAAACCATGAGAGACTTTTAAATACTGAGTACACACTGAGGGCTGACGTGGATGGGAGGAAGGGGAAGGGTGGTTATGGGTATGCAGGAGGGCACTTTTGGGGATGTGCACTGGGTGTTATATGGAAACCAACTTGACAATAACTATAAAAGAAGAGAAAAATGTACAATCCACTTCAAGTTAGGAGCTGGGGAAAAATGTGTGCTCTCTTCTACAATATTGTTTGATATAAACAATAAGGGGAAAACATCTAGCATAAAACAAAAGAAAAAGAAAAAATTTACATGTCCATATCTATCACTCTGAAATTCCTATAGTAGGGAATAGAAAGCAATAAAATGTTCCATGATATTCAAGCACAAGTCAGAAACATTTTAAACATACCCCAAGGAAGACTAGTTATAGATAGTATAGCTCAGCCCTATGAGGGAATATTACATAACAAAAGAATTAATAGAATGTTTAATGATTTAGAAATATGGTCCCAGGAAACTGTTAGAGTGAAAATATTCTCCAATGGAACAGTGCATATTGTATTATAAAGGTATGTAGAAATCTATTTATTAAAAATGTATTCTGTCAAGTAGCAGTATTAGGAAGGGCATTAGAATTTTTACTTTATTGTGTTACATTTACAATTTTAAAAAATATTTTCTATTATAATCATGTACAATTTGTATTAAAATGGAACATAAATAAAAACAAATGCTACTGTTTCACTGATAAAATGTTGGGAAATACAGAAATGATTGCAATACCAAGAGCAGAAAATAATACAGATATCCAGGTCCAGTTACAATACTGGTGCACCATACAAGTTAGTCCATATCCTTTCACAATTCAGTTTTTCTTTTAGTAACGTTTTTATTTTCTGGAAAATACCTTGAATGTTAGCAAACTTGTGCACTGTGATGAATTTGGCAATTTTGTTCGGATAAAGCAAGACGAGTAACAACTTGGATGTTCAACAATTATCAAGTAGTTAAAATGTAAATACACACATGCACACCAAACCAGACATACAGACATGAATATAAACTTACATATACATAATGTATCTATTCGTCTACTGAGGCATTGATCCAATGGAATATTAATAGCCAGAGAAAATATTTTTAAAATTTCTTAAGTTTATTTATTTTGAGAGAGAGAGAGTGAGTAGAGGAGGGGCACTCACACATACAGAGAGAGAGAGAGAGAGAGAGAGAGAGAGAGAGAGAGATTCCCAAGCAGGCTCTGCACTGTCAGCCAACAGCCAGATTCGGGGCTTGAACTCAGGAACCTTGAGATCATGACCTGAGCCTAAATCAAGAGCCAGACACTTAATGGACTGAGCCACCCAGATGCCCAGACAAAATATTTCTAAAGATAACTTTAGAAATGAAATTAAGATTGTGTGTACATACATATATATGTGTGTGCGTGTGTGTTTATACACACACGCACACACATTGTTGTGTGAAAAGGCATATGTAAAAACGTTATATACATTCTTATATACATATAAGACATTAATGCAAAAATTACTAGAGAGGTACAGCCAGAAATGTTTCAGGTAATTCTCGAAAATATTACAGATATATAGTCGAAAAATTTCAGGAAGATATGGGTGGTCATTAAGATTGATTACTGGGAACAATAATTTTCTTTTGTTGTCTGCTTTTTAATTTTTTCCTGCAATAAAGCTGAATGATTTTTCTGACAGTGGGGAAAACGGCAGGAAGTGAGCACAGGTAAAAGAGTAAATCCAGTAAAATAACCTAAAACGGTGAAATGCCATTTGCAGCCCATCAAGTTGGTCAAGACGCGCACACACACGAGCACACACACACATCAATTACAGTGACCAGGAGACTCTGCAGGGGAAATGGACATACTCTTTTTACTAGCTGTGCTGGCTGGCATGAATGCAAATCAGTACAGTGCCTATGATGGGGCCATTTGGCAACACAGAGGAAAAGTCTTTAAAATATCCTGCAAGGATATTTTATTGTGGATCCTGAAAGTCCACAATTAAGAAGACCATCGGTATGCGAGCGAAGATTTGGCTTGACAAATCATTCATCAGAGTATGCAGTGTTGGGCTTAAACACAAGGAAAGAACTAGGCACCACCTGAATGTGCAACA
>NC_043717.1:53351579-53360640 GCF_006229205.1 Suricata suricatta
GTACCCCAATGTTCATAGCAGCAATGTCAACAATAGCCAAAACATGGAAGGAGCCTAAATGTCCATCACCTGACGAATGGATCAAGAAGATGTGGTATATATTCACAATGGAGTACTACATGGCAATGAGAGGGAATGACATATGGCCTTTTGTAGGAAAGTGGATGGACCTTGAGGGTGTCATGCTGAGCGAAGTAAGGCAGGCAGAGAAGGACAGAAACCATATGTTTGCACTCATAGGTCTAGCAGGAAAACAAGAGAGACCTAATGGAGAACCAGGGGGAGCAGAGGAGGGAGAGAGAGTTGGGGAGAGAGAGGGACACAAAACTTGAGAGACTATTGAATGCTGAAAGTGAACTGAGAGTTGAAGGGGAAGGGGGGGGAAAGGAGGTGGTGGTGATGGTGGAGGGCGCTTAAGTGGAAGAGCACTGGGTGTTATATGGAAAACAATTTGACAATAAAATATTATGGGGGAGAAAAAGAAATACAGACCAATACAGTTCAAAAATATGAACAGTCAAAACACAAGGATCAAAATAATAGGTAGGATAGCATTAAATAATCTTTGCACTCATAGGTCTAACAGGAGAACAGGAGAAACTTAATGGAGGACCATGGGGAGGGGAAGGGGGAAAGAGAGTTAGGGAGAGAGAGGGACACAAAACCTGAGAGACTGTTGAATACTGAAAAGGAACCTAGTGTTGAAGGGGGAGGGGGAGGAGGAAGAGCGGTGGTGGTAATGGGGAAGGGCACTTGTGGGGAAGAGTACTGGGTGTTATATGGAAACCAATTTGACAATAAACTATTAAAATTTAAAAAAATAAAATAAAATAAATCCTCAATGGTGCCATATCATCAAGCTCAATTATGATGTTTTTTGACAAGACAAATTCCTGAAGTATTCCACCAGAATATCCCTGTATTTCTTTACTTTGATTTGCACTACAAAGTAATTTGACAATTTGCAGTACTGAGTAGTTTGACACATCAATGAAGGATATTATTTTTCTTTTTTTCTCCAGTAGCCTTCCCTTTACTTTTCTTTTTTAAAATGTATAGTTAATTGTCAAGTTGGTTTTTATATAACACCCAATGCCCTTCCCCACAAGTACCCTCCTCCATGACCATCACCCCCCTTCCACTTTCCCTCTCCCCCTTCAGCCCTCAGTTTTTCAGTATTCAAGAGTCTTTCATGATTTGCCTCCCTCCCTCTCCCTAACTCTTTTTCCCACCTTCCCATCCCCATGATCCTCTGTTAGGTTTCTCCTTTTAGACATATGAGTGAAAACATGTAGTATCTGTTCTTCTCCGCTGGACTTATTTCGCTTAGCATGACACCCTCGAGGTCCATCCACTTTCCTATGAATTACCAGATTTGATTCTTTCTCATTGCCATGTAGTATTCCATTGTATAGATAAACGACATCTTGATCCATTCATCAGTTGATGGACATTTAGGCTCTTTTCATGATTGGCTATTGTTGAAAGTGCCTCTATGAACATTGGGGTACATGTGCCCCTATGCATCAGCACTTCTGTATCCCTTGAATAGATCCCCAGGAGTGTTATTACTCGGTCTTAGGGGAGTCTATTGAGAGTTTTTTGAGGAACCTCCACACTGTTTTCCAGAGCGGCTGCACCAGTTTACATTCCCAACAACAGTGTAGGAGGGTGCTCGTTTCTCCACATCCTCGCCAGCATCTATATAGTCTCTGGATTTGTTCATTTTAGCCACTCTGACTGGCGTGAGGTGGTATCTCAGTGTGGTTTTGATTTGTATTTCCCTGATGATGAGTGATGTTGAGCATCGTTTCATGTGTCTGTTGATCATCTAGATATCCTCTTTGGAGAAGTGTCTCTTCATGTCTTCTGCCCATTTATTCACTGGATTATTCTTTTATAGTTCACTGTAAAGTTGGTTTCCATATAACACCCAGTACTCATTCCAAAAAGTGCCCTCCTACATGCCCATCAGCCCCCTTCCCCTCTCCCCAACCATCATCAGCCCTCAGTGTGTTTTCAGTATTCAAGAGTCTCTCATGATTTGGCTCCCTTCTTCTGCTCAATTATCTCCCCTCTCTCCCTGGTCCTTTGTTAAGTTTCTCCTGTTCCACTTATGAGTGAAAACATATGGTATTTGTCTACTCCCTGACTTATTTCACTTAGCATAACACCATTGAGTTCCATCCACGTTGCTACAAATGGCCAGATTTCATTTTTTCTCATTGCCATGTAGTATTCCATTCTATATATAAACCACATCTACTTGATCCACTCATTAGTTGATGGACATTTAGACACTTTCCATGATTTGGCTATTGTTTAAAATGCTGCTATGAACATGGGGTACATGTGCCCCTAAGCATGGACACTCCTGTATCCCTTAGGTAAATTCCTAGCAGTGCTATTGCTGGGTCATAGGGGAGTTCTATTGTTAAATTTTGAGGAACCTCCACATTGTTTTCCAGAATGACTGCACCAGTTTACATTACCACAAACAGTTTAGGAGGGTGCCCTTTTCTCCACATCTTCGCCAGCATCTCTAGTCTCCTGATTTATTCATTTTAGCTACTCTGACTGGCATGAGGTGGTATCTCAGTGTGGTTTTGTTTTGTATTTCCCTGATGATGAGTGACGCTGAGCATCATTTCATGTGCCTGTTAACCATCTGGATGTCCTCTTTGGAGAAGTGTCTGTTTAGGTCTTCTGCCCATTTCTTCTCTGGATTTTTCGTTTTTCAGGTACGGAGTTTGGTGAGTTCCTTTTAGATTTTGGATACTAGCCCTTTATCTGATATGTCATTTGCAACTATCTTTTCCCATTCCATAGGTTGTCTATTAGTATTCTTGATTGTTTCCTTTGCAGTGCAGAAAATTTTTATCTTAATGAGGTCCCAATAGTTCATATTGGCTCTTGATTCCATTGCCTTTGGAGATACGTTGAGTAGGAAATTGCTGCGGCTGAGGTCGAGCAGGCTGTCCTTCATTTTCCTCTAAGGATTTAATAGTTTCCTGTCTCACATTCAGGTCCTTTATCCATTTTGAGGTTTTTTTTTTGTGTATGGTGTAAAAAAAGTGGTCTAGTTTTATTCTTCTGCATGTTGCTGTCCATTTTTTTCCAGCACCATCTGTTAAAGAGCCTCTCTTTTTCAATTGGATACTCTTTCTTTATTTGTCAAAAATTAACTGGCCATACTTTTGTGGGTTTAATTCTGAGTTCTCTCTTCTACTCTATTGGTCTGTCTGTTTTTGTGCCAATACCATACTGTCTTGATGATGCCAGCTTTGTAGTAGAGGCTAAAGTCTGAGATTGTGATGCCTCCCGTTTTGGTTTTCTTCTTCAATATTACTTTGGCTATTCTGGGTCTTTTGTGGTTCCATACAAATTTTCGGATTGTTTGTTCTAGCTTTGTGAAGAATGCTGGTGCAATTTGATTGGAATTTCAGTGAATATGTACATTGCTTTTGGTAGTATTGACATTTTAACAATATTTATTCTTCTAATTCATGAGCATGGGATGTTTTTCCATTTCTTTGTGTCTTCTTCAATTTACTTCATAAGTTTTCTATAGTTTTTAGAATACAGATTTTTTTACATCTTTGGTTAAGTTTATTCCAAGATACGTTATGGTTTTTCATGAAATTTTGAAGGAGATCAGTTTCTTTATTTCTCTTTTATTGATTTATTATTGGTGTATCAAAATGCATTCGATTTCTTTACGTTGATTTTGTGCCCTGCGACTTTGCTGATTTCATGGATCTGTTCTACTAGGCTTCTGGTGAGTCGGTCGGGTTTTCCATGTAGAATATCATGTCATCTGTGAAAAAGGAAAGATTGACTTCAGCTTTGCGAATTATGATGCCTTTTATTTCCTTTTGTTGTCTGATTGCTGATGCTAGGACTTCCAGCACTATGTTAAACAACCGTGGTGAGAATGGACATCCTTGTCGTGTTCCTGATCTCAGGGGGAAAGCTCTCAGTTCTTCCCCATTAAGGATGATATTAACTGTGGGCTTTTCATAAATGGCTTTTATAATGTTTAAGTTCCTTTTATCACGACTTTATCAAGGGTTTTTATTAAGAAACGATGCTGTGTTTTGTCAAATGCTTGTTCTGTATCTACTGACAAAATCATATGGTTTTTAGCTTTTCTTTTGTTAATGTGATGTATCACTTTGATGGATTTGCGAATATTGACCCAGCCCTGTAACCCAAGAATGAATCCCATTTGATCATGGTGGGTATTTCTTTTTATATACTGTTGAATTTGATTTGCTAGTATCTTGTTGAGTATTTCTGCATCTGTATTCATTAAGGATATTGGCCTGTAGCTGTATTTTTTTACTGGGTCTCTGTCTGGTTTAGGGATCAAATTGATGCTGGTTTTGTAGAATGAGTCCAAAAGTTTTCCTTCATTCTGTTTTGTGGAATAGCTTGAGGAGAATGGGTATTTACTCTGATTTAAATGTCTTATAGAATTCCCCAGGGAAGCTCTCTGGCCCAGGGCCCTTTTTTGGGAAATTTTTGATAACTGATTCAATTTCTTCCCTAGTTATGGGTCTGGTCAGATTTTCTATCTCTTCGTGTTCGAATTTGGTAGTGCGTGTATATTTGGGAATTTGTCCATTTCTTGTAGGTTGTCCAGTTTTTTTGGCATATAATTAATTTTTCATAGTATTTCCTAATAATTGTTTGTATTTCTGAGGGATTGGTTGTAATAAATTCATTTTTATAGTGAAGGATTTTCTATATGGCCATATAACAACTAGTTAAAATATGTAATATTTAATATTTGCTCTGCATACTAAGCAGTTAGCCAGAGATTGTTTTTCCACATGTTTTTCAACATTGTATCATCAACTGGAAGTAGATGATATAGACATAGATATAGATGTTACAAATTTAAGTATACAGATATGTAAGCATTTATGTTCTACTCTCTTACAAAATTTCAATTATACAATACAGCATTATCAACTATAGTCACCATTTTATACATTACCTTCTCAAAACATATTCATGTTATAGCTTCAAAACTTTTACCCTTTTTTAATAGTTTATCGTCAAATTGGTTTCCATATAACACCCAGTGCTTCTCCCCACAAGTGCCCCCCACCATGACCATCACCCATTCCTTCCCTCCCCCTCACCCTTCAGTCCATGGTTCATTTTCAGTATTCAGTAGTCACCCTTGATCTGTGTCCCTCACTCTCCCCTGCTCTCTTTCTCCCTTCCTCTCCCCATGGTCCCCTGCCAGGACTCTCCTGTTAGACCTATGAATGCAAACATATGGTATCTAGCCTTCTCTTCCTGACTTATTTCACTTAGCATGACATCCTCAAGGTTCATCCACTTTGCTACAAATGGCCATATTTCATTCTTCCTCGTTGCCATATAGTACTCCATTGTATATATATACCACATCTTCTTGATCCATTCATCAGTTGATGGACATTTAGGCTCTTTCCATGATTTGGCTATTGTAGAAAGTGCCCCTATGAACATTGGGGCACATATGCTCCTATGCATCAGCACTTTTGTATCCTTTGTGGGTAAATCCCTAGCAGTGCTATTGCTGGGTCATAGGGGAGTTCTATCGATAGTTTTTTGAGGAGGTTGTCATTCATAATAGAAGGAGAGATAAAGGTTTTCCCAAATAAACAAAAGTTGAGAGAATTCATGACCACCAAACCATCCTTACAAGAAATCTTAAGAGGGACTCTATGAGAGAAACGTAGCAAGGAATAAAGGTACCAGAGACATCACTACAAACATGCACTCTACAGGGAACACAATGAATCTAAACCTATATTTTTCAATAATAACACTGAATGTCAATGGACTGAATGCTCCAGTCAAATGGCACAGGGTAACAGAATGGATCAAACCCCAAAACCCATCTATTTGCTGCCTACAAGAGACTTACCTTAGACCTGAAGACACCTTCAGATTGAAAGTAAGGGGATGGAGATATATCTACCATCCGACTGGAAGCCAAAAGAAAACTGGAGTAGCCATACTTATATCAGACAAACTGGACTTTATAAAGTAAAGGCAGTAACAAAAGATGAAGAAGGACACAATATAATAATTACAGGGACTCTACATGAAGAAGAGCTAACAATTATAAATATTTATGGACCGAATTTGGAAACTCCCAGATACATAAAACAATTAATCACAAACAAAAGCAATCTTATTGATAAGAATGTGCTAATTGCAGGGGACTTTAATACCCCACTTACAACAATGGATAGGTCAACCAGACAAAAAAATCACTAAAGAAACAATAGACCTGAATGGCACACTGAAGCAGATGGAATTGATAGATATATTTAGAACTCTGCATCTTGACACTAAGGAATTCACTTTCTTCTTGAGTGCACATGGCACATTCTCCAAGATTGATCACATACTGGGTCATAAAATAGCCCTCCATAAATACAAAAGAATTGAGATCATACCATGCACACTTCCAGATCACAATGCAATGAAACTCGAAATCAACCACAGGAAGAAGTTTGGAAAACCTCCAGAAATGTGGAGGTTAAAAACTACCCTACTAAAGAATGATTGGGCCAATCAGGCAATTAGAGAGGAAATTAAGAAATATATGGAGATGAATGAAAATGAGAATACAGCAATTCAAACTCTCTGGGACGCAGCAAAGTCAGTCTTAAGAGGAAAGTTCATTTCGATACAGGACTACCTCAACAAATCAGAAAAAGCACAAACTCAAAACCTAACAGAGCACTTAAGGAAACTAGAAAAAGAGCAGCAAGAACACCCCAAACCCAGCAAAAGAAAAGAAATAATAAAGATCAGAACAGAATTAAACAAGATAGAATGCACAAAAACAATTGAACTGATCAATGAAACCAAGAGTTGGTTTTTTGAAAAAAATAAACAAAATTGATAAACCTCTAGCTAGGCTCCTCAGAAAAAAAAGAGAAAACATGCAAATAGCTTTGACCCTTTAAAAAAATTTTTTTAATGTTTTATTTATTTTTGATACAGAGAGAGACAGAGCATGAGAGGGGGAGGGGCAGAGAGAAAAGGAGACACAAAACTGGAAGCAGGCTCCAGGCTCTGAGCTGGCTGTCAGCACACAGCCTGACACGGGGCTCAAACCCACAAATATGAGATCTGATCTGAGCTGAAGTTGGAGGCTTAACCGACTGGGCCACCCAGGTGCCCCTTAGCTTTTACCCTTTTAACAACTTCTCCCTTTTCTCTCACTCCCAGTCCCTGGCAACCACTTCTATAATCTGTTTCTCTGAGTTTGATTTTTTTTAAGGTTCCACTAATAAGTGATACAAGGCAGTATTTCATTTTCTGTCTAATTTATTTCAGTTAGCATAATTTCTTCAGGGTTCATTCAAGTTATTGTAAGTGGCAGGATTTTCTTCTTGCTCATTGCTGAATATTACTCTGGTGTGTGTTTGTGTGTGTTGTATATATATGTGTGTGTGTGTGTGTGTGTGTGTGTGTGTGTGTGTCACATCTTTATCCATTTTTCCATTGACAGACATTTTGTTTTCATATTGTAGTTTCTATAAATAAAATGGCAATGTACATGGGATGGCATAACGCTCTTCAACATTATGATTTCATTTCTTTGGAAATATTAGTGGAATAAGATGAAGATTACAAGATCATATGAGAGTTTGATTTTTGTCTTTTTGAGAAACTTCCATACTGTTTTCCATAGTGACTGTAATAATTTATATTCTCACCGACAGTATACAGGGTTTTCTTTCCTCACATTCTCACCAACACTTATGTCATATCTTTGTGATGACAGCCATTCTAACTTGTGTGAGGTTATAGTTCACTGTTTTTATCTGCATTGCCATGATGAATAATAAAATTGAGCATCTTTTCATGTACCAGTTGGTAATTTGTGGGTTTTCTTTGGAAAACTGTTTAGTTTCTCTGCCAATTTTTAAATTGGATTACTTGATTTATTGCTATTGATTTGTATGAGTTCTTTATATTTTGGATATTAGCCCCTTATCAGTTATATAATTTGCAAATGTATTTGGCATTCTGTAGGTTTTCTTTTAGTTTTATTGATGCTTTTAAAAAATGTTTATTCATTCATTTTGAGAGAGAGATAGAGACAGAGACAGAGAGATGCAGAGGGAGAGGAAGCGAAAAAAATCCCAAATAGGCTCTGCATCATTCAACACAAAGCCCAATGGGGAGGGATTCCATCTCACAAACCATGAGATCATGACTTGAGCCAAAATCAAGAGTCAGACACTTAACCGACTGAGCCCTCCAGATACCCCTCATTTTGTTGGTGCTTTTATTTTCTATACAGTAGCTTTTTAGTTTGATGTAATCCAAAAGATCACTGTTAATACCAAAGCCAAGGAGTTTACTGTCTATGTTTTTTTTTTAATGTTGTGGTTTCAATCTCAAATTTGTCTTTAATCCTTTTGGAGTAAATTTTGGGGTGATAATGGTTTAGTTATATTATTTTACATGTAGCTGTCTAGCTTTCCCAACACCATTTATTGAAGAGATTATCCCTTCCACATTGTGTATTATTGACTGCTTTGTCATCAATTAATTCACCATATGTGCATGAGTTTATATCTAGGCTCTTTATTGTATTCCATTGACCAGTGTGTCTGGTTGTATGTAAACACCATACTGTTTTGATTACTATAGCTTTGTAATAAAGGTTCAAGTCAGAAAATGTGATGACTTCAACTTTGTTCTTTTTCAAGGTTGTTTGGCTATACAGGGTGTTTGGTGACTCCATACAAATTTTAAGATCACTCTATCTATTCTTGTAAAAAATGACATTGGAATCTTGATAGGAATTGCATTAACTTTGTAGATTACTTTGGGTATTGACTTTTTAACAATATTAACTCTTCCAATCCATGAGCACAGAATATTTTTTATTTATTCGTTTTTCAATTTTTTATTTTTTTTATTTCTCTAAATTTTTTCCCATAATATTTTATTGTCAAATTGTTTTCCATACAACACCCAGTGCTCTTCCCCTTAAGTGCCCTCCACCATCACCACCACCTCTTTTCCCCCC
>NC_043717.1:53360740-53365976 GCF_006229205.1 Suricata suricatta
AACAATTGAGTAAATACAGTAGTTGCAATGTCATTGCAACTACTGTTTTGTAAAGGATGGAAAATAACTGCATATGTTAAAAAAATATGAAACTTTATAAAGTAAAAAAAAAAACAAAAAAAAACCCCCCAAAAAAAGAATTGAATAAAGAAAAAGGAAAAAAAAGGTAATAATGACAAAGAAATAAGTACGAAACTAGTGAAGAAAAAAAATTTTTTTGTTATATATTAAAAAAAGAAACAACCAAAAAAAAAAAAACGAAAAAAAAAAAAAAAGAAAAATAAAAGCAAGCAGCAGCTCCCTCTGGTGGATAGGCTTGGTTTGATGTGGTAAATCTTGGAGTCTGTTCTCAGAGGCTGGGCCCCTGCATGAGGCGAAATGAGCAGCAGGAGGTGAAGTGCGCACCTTCACAGACTCAATTGCGGAATCCCCACCCCCAGTCAGGATCGTGATTGCAATGGGGGAACAAAAAAAAACAAAAAGCAAAAAACCGAGTTTCTCTTAGTTTCCGATAGCTTTGCTCAAGCCGCTATGTGCTGCTGGAAATGAGCTGGGAGCTCCTACATTTAAGCGCGCGCCCAGGCCTCCACCCGCCACCGACTCTTTGTTGGGGGTCCCGTCGGTGTGCGCCCTATTTTTTCCCTGTGGGGACCCGGGATTCGCGCAGTCCGTGCAGGGGGCGAGGTGTGCCGTGGAAATGCGGTCCGTGGTCCCGTTCCCAAAACCAAGTTCGAATTACTGGCGCCTGGTGCAGTCGCCGCTCCAGCCGCTTCCCGCCAGGGAGTGCGCCTCCCCAGCGCAGCCACTTCTCACAGCCACAGAGGCCTCTGATTCCCTGCTGAGATGGCTTAGGGCTGAAGGCTATTCTTCTCTTGCACCACCCCGGTTCGGGATTCCGGCTACCCAGCAGTTATCTATAGAGTGGGTTTCTGTTTCCAAGCGCAGCCAAGTGTTCTATACCTCTTCCCCAGAGACAGTTCTATGAGCGTGTTCCGACTCTGTCTCTTCCCTTTGTCTCCAGGGCTCCGCGCACTTGTGCCACGTTGGGCTGGGGATCTTACCTCCCCTGCCCGTCCTGGGCTGGCCCGTTTTCAGATCTCCCCCATTCGCCCCCACTCACTCAGGTATCCTTGAGGTTCTATTCCTTCTGGAGTTTGTATTTTCTCCTTCCGCTCTCGCAGATGAACGTAATATCCTTCTCAGTTCAAAAAATGGTGCAGACGGAGTTTACAGAGCTCCCTTCCTCTCCGCCATCTTGGCTCCACCCCCTGTTTTCAATTTTTTAAATCAATGCTTTATAGTTTCTCGTTAATTTAAATTTAATGATTTAAATTTATTGATTAAATTAATCTTAGTATTTTATTCTTTTTATGTAACTGTAAATGGAACTGTTTTCCTAATATCTTTTTCTGATTATTCATTATTAGGGATAAATATGCACGTGATATTGTATATTTTTTATTCTGTAACTTTCGTAAATTCATTGATTACTTCTAATAGATTTTGGTGAGATCTTTAGGGTTTTCTGTATATAATATCATGCCATCTGCAAATAGACATAATTTTACTTCATTCTTTACGATTTGGATGATTTTTATTTCATGTTTATTCTAATTGATTTGACTAGGAATTCCAGTGTTTTGTTGAATAAAAGTGTCAAGAGTACGGATCCTTTTTTCCCCTTATTTTATAAGAAAAGGTTTTAGCTGGCTATCGCCCAAGATGGCAACATAGGACCCAATAAACTCACCTCTGGAATGAATCCACAGTTACTCATGAAGCAATTCCTTCTGATATAAATCCAGTAACTAGCTGAGTCATTCCTACCCATCAGGGAAACAAGAAAATGCCCACATCATTCCGTTTTGAAATTAGTAGGAAAAGCTAAAACATACTTTTGTTTTAAACTCCCCCACCACCACAGTATTGGGAGGGAACCCCCATCTTCCTTTTTTTCCCTAAGGAGCCAAGGTTTCACCTAAGTTCACATCTAGCACCCCAACTTTTAAGACTCTTACCTAAAAGGTGGGATCCCAAAATGCCAATGAGGCTTCTGTCCATGAGAACCACAAGACTAGGAAAGAAAGAAACAATTATTAATGGGTTAAAGAGGACTACTTGTGGCTATTTTCCAGGTCTCAGCACAGAGGGAGCAGGCAAAAATTCTTACCTCTCAGTCTTTCCCTGAAAGATGCCTATTTGTATATTTTAAAAGCAACTGCCTAAGAGTCAGCCTTATAATTTAAAATATATCTAAAATTTTTAAATGTTTTATTTATTTTTTGAGACAGAGAGAGACAGAGCATGAGAGAGGGAGGGGCACAGAGGGAGATACAGAATCTGAAGTAGGCTCCAGGCTATGAGCTGTAAGCACAGAGCCTGATACAGGGCTCAAACCCACAAACGTGAGATCATGACCTGAGCCAAAGTCATAAGCTTAATCGACGGAGCCACCCAGGCGCCCCAATGTAAAATATATCTAGATGTCAATTTTGATCCTCTGCTTTCTCATTTGAGTCACCCCCGCCCCAAACAGCCAAATCTCTCTGGAAGCATTTTGTACACAGGTTTGGCAATTCAAAGTTTCTGACTGCTTTCAAGTAATGGATCCGTAGGTCTCCTTACTCCAATATCCAGCAGGAGTCACATTCAGGATTCTCATAGGACTGGAGCAAAGAAACAGATCTTAGCTGGTTTTACCCACCAAAGGAAGCAAACAGAAATGCCCATCTCCCAATCTTTCCTCGAAAGAGGCACACACACACACACACACACACACACACACTTTATACTTTAAAGCTGCTGCTTGGTGGTATAATTTAGTATGCATTAAGAAGATTACTGTAATCCATCCTAGAAGCCAGGAAAGCCCTTCCCTATCCCTGTGGAGCTCTCCATGTTACCACCATCTCCCTGCAAGGAGCCTATACACAAATCTGAAATCCCGGATTTTGAGACAGACAGACAGGGACAGACCTCTGGATCTTCTTAGTGATAGCCAACGAGTTTTGCATTCACAAGTGCCACAGAACTCCAGCGAAAAATAGGCAGTTATTATTGAGCACAGAGCACCTTACGTCCCCTCCCATGCTTACACACCTGGGTCATGTGGGGAGAGCAAGCAAAAAGATCCATCTCCCAGTTTCTTCATGGAAGAGCTAGAATTACATACTTTCTCAGCTTCTGTCTGAGGGTTCACTTTCCAGTCTGTATCTAGATGCTAAGTGCAATCATTCCATGATTGGCACACCTTCAAGTATTGGGAACCACTAATAACAAAGGAGGCAGGTTAGACAATCACAAAGATTTGAAAGACAACCATGATTTCAGTCTGGGCTAATCAATAATATTCATCTCCTATGTCAAGACCGGAAGATGTGGCTGTTTAATCTAATGCACAGAAACAATCACAGGGATTTAAAGAAAATGAAGAAAAAGAAGGATATCTTCCAAACAAACAAATAAATAAATAACAATAACAACAACAACAACAACAAAACCAAGATAAAATCCCAGGAACAGAATTTAATGCAATGGAGATATGTGATTAACCAGAGAGAGAGTTCAAAATAATGGTCACAAAGATGATCACTGAGGTAAGAATGAAGAAAGTAAGAATTTAAACACAGATATAGAAAATGTAAGTACCAAACCGATATCACAGAGCTGTAGAAAGCAATAACTTAATAAGAATATTCAAGATAGGTGTACAATAACATACTGGATCAAGTGCAAGAAAGGATTAGTAAACTTGAAGCCTGGGTAGTAGCATTCATCCAATTAGAGGGTCAAGAGAAAAAAATGAAGTGCCTGGGTGGCTCAATTGGTTAAGCATCTGACTATGCATTACAGTTCAGGTGCTGACCTCACCATTTGTGAGTTGGAGCCCTGCATCAAACTCTGCACTGACAGTGTGGAGCCTTCTTGGGATTCTCTTTCTCAGTTCCTTTTTTCTCTCTCTCAATAAATAAACTTTAAAAAAGAAAAAAGGAATGAAAAATAATAAAGACAGGTTAAAACACTCATGGAAAACCAATAAAAGGACCAGTACATGCGTTATAGAAATCCTAAAAGAAAAGAGAGAAAAGGACAGAATGCTTAATCAAAGAAATGACAACTTCCTACTTCCCTACTCTTGGGAAAGAAGCAGATATCCAGGTCCAGAAAGCTCAGAGAGTTCCAAAGAAGATGAATCCAAAGACACACACTAAGATATATTATAATGAAATTATCAAAAGTTATGGTGTCTTAAAAGCAGCAAGTGAACGACTTGCTATGGGTAAAGGAATCCTCATAAATCTATCAGATGATTTTTCATCATGCATATCACTCACATATTTATATTTTGAAAATCATGAGTTCACACTGAAAGTCCCAATTACAAATCAGTCCTCTTTTTTCTAGTTTTCTATTTTTTATTTTTGCTATTCTTTCTTCTTTCACAGTGAGAAACCTGATTCCCTACAATATTAACATATTTGCTAATTTGATCAACCCTTTGTTACATCTAAAATATTTTCAGAGAGCTTGATTATATTATTATAAAAAGGGAAATACCTAAAATTGTTCAGAATTTATTTGCGTTTTTCTACCACCCTCCCACTTTATAGACCTTTATATCCTTCCTTCCTTCCTTCCTTCCTTCCTTCCTTCCTTCCTTCCTTCCTTCCTTCTTTCCTTCCTTCCTTCCTTCCTCCTTTTTCATTTCAGTGTGATTATGGAATTTATTTGAGATACAACTAGATTGATTGATTGATTGATTGATTGATTGCTTTCAGTTTTATGTTTTCCCCTTTCCTATTCTTACTGATTTAATTTTTAAATGTGTAGTACATTAACATTCTTCCCAAAGTAAAACTATGCAAAAGGTTATATTCTGAGAAGTGTCAGTCCTTCCTATTTCCCTTCCATCTTATACCTTTTTCTTTTCAACACACATTTTGGAAATAACCAACATTATTGTTTTTAGATTTATCCCTCTTGTTACTATAAAGACACGACCCTGCCTTCCTACACACTTTCTTATTTTCATTTTTTTTACACAAAAGACAGTATGCTATATATGCTTTTAAAATTTTGCTTTTTCACTTAATAATATTCCATGTAAATCATTCTGTATTGGTTTATTGAATTTTTCCTCATTCTCTTGTATATGTACATTATACTGCATTCCTCTGTAATGTGTGTGCACCATATTTTATTTGATTTTTTAAAAATGTTTATTTTTGAGAGAGAG
>NC_043717.1:53366076-53381108 GCF_006229205.1 Suricata suricatta
GGGGGGGGGGGGGGGGGGGGGGGGGGGGGGGGGGGGGGGGGGGGGGGGGGGGGGGGGGGGCGGTGCGAGTCTTCAGTCTCTCGGGTCGCCTGGATATTTATGAAGAGGAAGCCAGGGAAAAGGCTCCACTGTGGACTGGGGAATACGGTTTAGATTTAGAAGGTTTTGTTTCTTCTCCCCTCCCCCTACCCCCAATAGAACACCTAAATGATTAAATCAAGCCCCTTGCAAGAACAGGTGGGTTGCATTGAGAATACACTTGCCCGGGCTAAACAAAGCCGAGAAAAATGGTTTTCTCACATTCAAGGGTTCTCCCCACTTCAGCTCATACACACTCTGCAGCATCACTGCCAGGAAGGAAACACCTATTCTGAGCAGGACCTGGGGCCAGTGGGGCAAGCTCCCCCTGCAGCCTGCTGACCCATTTTCTGAGAGATCCCTCGCCCTTTCCCAGCTCTTTCCCTCCTCTGCAACACTTGCAAAAGAGGGAATAAAGAACACAAAGATAGGTATTCACTCATTCATTATGCCATGCTACAGATATTTATGGAGCCTGTGTAGGTCCCTAGGGATAGAGGGGTCTGGGAAGCAGTACACATAAGCTGGTTTTGGGTTTGTCCTTGGGAACGGACAGTCTCGGCTGGAAACCCTGTCCCTGCTCCAGATTACAGGAGAACTAGGGACATGGGGTTCTTCCACGCATCCCCTCCCCAGTTCCTCCCACACACCCAGCCTCAATAAGTGCAGCCTGACAGTGGGGGAGTCAAGAACACCCTGTCCTTAGTGCTGTCCTCGATGATACTCTGAGGAAAGCCAAACCAAGGGCTGGGGACAGGGCCTGGTCCAGAGCCAAGCACTTGTTTGTTCTGGGCTCTGCCTTCAAGGTGCTAAGGTACTAATATGAACCGAGAAATGCACATCCACGTTCAAAACAAAAACAAAACCCAAAATCTCTAGAATGAGGTGCCGGGTCCCACTTGATCAGCTAATATTTGTGAAAGCCTTATCAAGTACTTGGCACTGGGAGCTAAAGGACAGGGCATGTGGTAAGTGAGCAGTGAGTGTTGATGTATTGGAGGTGTGAGATGGGATGAAGAAAGGTGAGCTGTGTGTGTTGTGGGAGCAGAGAGGCCACACGGGGCCAAATGCTGAGGGGATAGATAAGTGAGCAACCATGAGAGTAGGGTATAACAGAAGCTAGGGTCCCACTTGCTCCAGAAAGGAGGACGCAGCCACTAACTCTTCCTGGTGGGAGTCAAGTGAGGCTGCACAGAAGATGAAATTCTCAGTGTGAACCAATGTCAAGGCAGGAGGGAAGGCATTCCAAACAGAGGGATCAGATTGCGCACAAGCCCCTGTGGCATGCTGGCACACGCAAAGCCACTTCTGGTCATGCCTAATAATGTGGCGTGGGCAGAGCTCATGGTTTCCGAGAGCATACAGCAGGAGATGGAGCTGGAAGGCGTGGAACCATGAAAAACAAGCTAAGGTGCTTGGACTCTGTACCCAAGTCTATGGGCACCACTCAGCACATTCAAGGAGGCCATCGGTGGGTGTGATCGGATCCTTGGAGTACAAAATAAATATCAATACAGAAAGCAGTTAAGAGAGTACATCTTAAAAGTTTTCATTACAGGGAAAAAAATGTGTAACTATGTGAAGTGATAGATGTTAACTAAACCTATTGTTTTATATATTTGTATTATATATATAAAATTACTGTGTTGTACACCAAACCTCATACAATGCTATGTGTCGATTATAGCTCAATAAAACTGGGCAAAAGAACCCATCAATGCACATATAAGTGTGTATGTGCCCTCCCCTACACACAACTGAGACAGAGATGATAGAACAAAAAGAAGACAGTCAGATGTGACCAGTTCCAGAAGAGACAGTACAACCATTCCCTCTGTCCCTCCTTTCCCCCCGTAAATAGGAGTTTCTCACTTACTGTGAGCCAGACATTGAACTGCGTGGACTTTGGGGTCAGATATAAAAAAAGGATCAAACCATAGTGCCTTCCCTCAGGACATCTCACTCCACTAAAGCTCAGGCTGCCCATACAAATAACAGAAATGCCAGCAGAGGGCTTGAGGTGCTGCTATGTGATTGGACTATGGTGGCCATGGTATTTCATCTGCCCAGCACATATTGTCTCCTCTCCCTCATTCCTGCCCATCCACCTTCTTTGGGTAAATAAAGCCGTTTTCTGTGGTGGCAGTGTTGGCTGGCCCTAGGCAGTTGCACATGACAGAGCAAATCTGAGCCTGCGGAACTGACCAGGTCACGTTGGGGTGTGAGGCAGTGAGAACTTTCCCAGTTCTGGCTGGAAAGCATCCCAAAGTGGCTGAGGAGCAGACACACAGACACATACCTTGCCAGCTTACATAATCCAGCCCACTGCCCCTAGACAGGGCCTGCTGTACAGCCAATGTTTGACCAAGGTGATCACTGTCACTGCTGTTAAGAGCCATCTCTTGGAGGTCTAGGTTGCTTGTAGGCAAGAGGCAGATGAGCTGTGCCTCACCATTCCAGGTGGCCATCCAAGAGGGGCCGAAGGAGGCAGAGGCTACGCGGGGGAGCCATGATTGCTGGGGCAGGGGGAAGAGTATGTGCAGGTGATGAGAAGAACTTCTCGACCCATTGTTAGGAGACAGAAATGCCAAGCGGGGCTGACTCAAGGACCAGGACTCCACAACATCTCTTCCTCTAGCTTTGACTTCCAGCCCACAGAGCCAACAGAAATCAGCAAAAAAGCAGGACAAAGAAGTATGAAGAAGTCATGCTATGGCCAGCCAATCCCCAAGCCTGTTAAGCCTGAAGACAATCCCTAAGCGGCTGAACCTCCAGCAACAGGAACAGGGCTAGAAGGGAAGAAGGTGCAGGACTACTCCTGAGACACGCCAACACTTAGAAGTTTCAGTTGAGGATAAGCCAGCAGAAGAGTTTGAGAAGGAGTGCATGGTAAAAGGGCTGGCCCCAAACCTGACTTGCATGGTCCAGCCTCGCTCCTGGCTGCACGTGCATGGGAGTTGGTTAAAGAGGGACGGCAAAGACTTTGTGTGCTAGGGTTTAGCTTCTCTTTCTGTTCATTTCTCAGTGGAGCTTTAAAAGGAGGTAGGTTCAGATGCAGAGACATTTCAAGAGTGTTTGGAGCCGGCACTGCTCTTCCATTTCATATGACCCACTTCCTTCTTTCTATCAGGAGGGAGAAATAGAAAGGAGTGGGGATGCAGTTCAGAGAGCAGAGGAAAAGAGTAGAAAATAATGGAAGAAGGTGGGGGGTGGGGGGTACCAATGGAGAGAGGGACAGATCAACTCCACATACAAAAATAAATCAAAAGACCAAAAACAGTGATCTACATAAAGAAGTCTCTTCCCATGAATTTCTCATTGGCATAGCTGTAGGAAGGATGCCCAGGGAAAAGAGAAGGAAAGCACAACTGTATTTTGGGGTAGGGAAATTGTTTCTGTCAATTCACACTGCCTCCAAAATTCCTGCAAATGAAAACAATTATGAGAGACAGGCCAACAAAAAAGCAGCCTTAAGCTTTTATTTAGGAAGAATTGGAAAAGTTTTGGATGTGCCCTTGTTATTTAACAAATCATAACAATGATTATTATATTCTCTTGAATAAAAACAACACATTTAGCAAGCGGTCTTTGGATCCTTATAAAGTGAAATGTTAAGGAAGACAGATGTGTGGGCAGGGAAGGAGTAGGAGTCTGGCCTATAGAAATAAGAGTCCCAGGACATCAGGACATACGCAGGAGCACATTTGTCACAGAAAGGCTCACATCAGGCAAACTAGGACACAAAGCAAGCACTTGTCATTTGGGGAGTGGCAGAAGACATTGCAGTGTAGCTAGCCCATGGATTATTATGCAACCTAGTACTAGCGAGCATGAGTTATGTCCATATGGGTTGATAATAATAATATGCCATTATTAAGTGAGAAAAAATAGATTGCAGAGAAGGGAACAGTGCATGGTCCCATTTGTCTGTGTGGCGGGGGGTGGTGAGGTGGGAAGATATGAGATTGTGATCTCATACTTATTCGTCTGCCTATTTGACATCTCCACCTGGATGTCCATAGGCATTTCACCCTTAAATGCCAAAAATGGAACTCCTGAGCTTCCCGATCCCTACTCTCCCTAACTTTGCTCCTTCCACGAATAGCACCACCACCCATCCAGGTATTCAAATGAAATAAAAATGAAGAGGCACGCCTATTTCCTTCCTCACCCACATCTGCCTCTGGCCACTCTCCCATCTTTTAGCAATTCCAATCACCTCTACTTCCAAACACCACTTGAACTTCTCCAGCTCCACTGGGATCCGCCATTATATCTCTCACGGGCTCTGCCATAGCCTCCTAACTGGTCACCTGCTTCCACCAGACTGCTTTCTCCGTTCAGTAGCCAGACTGATATTTCTGAAAAATACATGGCTCTTCTTGCCTCCTCTACTCAAAACCCCAGAATGTCTCCCCATTTCACTTTGACTAAAGTACAAACTCCTCAATGTGACTTAAATATAATGAGCTGCATGACTCAGCCCTTGCCACCCTCCCCATTCTCACATTTGTATATCCTGGTCATTGTGGGCCTTCTCAGAATACTCTTGACTGACTGCTCCAGGATCCAAGCTTGATTCTTTTGGGGGGCTTCTGCCTACCTACCCAAATTTGTCTTTCTCTATACTTTTGAAATAATAAACAGGTTTTTAACATAGAGATAGTTACAGCGAGTCACAGCTCACCCAAACACACATCACTTGGGGTGAAAAAACAAACACCCCCCCCTCAAACAGCAACCATCCCCTTAGGAACTCTACCCAAACTCATTCGCTTCTCTCTCCCACCACTCCCCCTCGCCGCCCCCCACCCCCCCGCCCTGCAACCTCAATAGGGCACAAGCCTAGGTCACTTTGGGTGTGACTAAAGGCAAGAGACAAGCAAGCCCTTGTCTTTTTCCTCTTGTTTCTTTTTCTCTCTCTGTCTGTTACCCCTCACTCTTTCCCTGAGGTTGAGCATTTCTTTGACCCTTTGCCCATTGTCCCTCAGAAGCAGACAGGGTCTGCCAAAAGGGAACATAATTAGTGATATTTGGGCTCAGGATGGTGGTGAGAAATGAAGAAGCCTATACTCCCGGCAGTTATTGTATATTCCAAAGTTCCTGGGCCCAGATTCCTCAAAGAAGATGGGGCTTGGAATCAAATGGACTTGTAGGCAGAGCAAAACACTTGTATCCCAGAGCAAAACACTTAACCACTCTGAGCCTTGGTATGCGCTCTGAATTTGAATTTCAGGAACTCTAATTCAGGTTCATAGGAATTTCCTTTATAGCCAGTAGTTTTGCCCCAACCCCACTTAGGAACCAAGAACAAGGGGCTATCTTGACTGATGATTTTCATATTAGTGTTTCAGGTATTTTTGTCCCTGGGAACCAATTCTCCTTCCAAAGTATGATGACAATTTTAACTAATGCCCTTCATTGTCATAATCTTGGGCAGTTTACAGACATGATCTTACAAAAATATACCTATAGATATGCTTCAGGCCATGGCTTACTAGCTGTGCGTACCTCGCTCAAGTCAGTTTACCTTTTTCGCTTGTTTCTTTAGCTTTAGAGTCTTCATCCGTACAAGGGGATTGTTGTAGGGATGAAAAGGGATAACATACGGAAAATGATTTTCACAGTGCCTGGCATGCATTCAATGTCCAACATAAGAGATTCCTTATTAATGTTATTTCCTTCTGTCTTGAGGATATCCTTGTTTAGCTGGTTTTTGAAGGCCCAGTGTCTTTTCTTTCTGGTGTCCAAGGAAGCCTGACCTTTTCTCTCTAACCAGGAGCAAAGTATCAGTTCAGAGGGAGTCTGATCTTCTGAGTCACAGCCCAGGTTATAGCTGGATTTTACTCTGCCTGAGTCGCCAGCCCGAGCTCCCTTTTCTTATACCCTCATTCAGGTTTTCCTTAGTTCTACTGAACTTAGAAACTTTGTACAATCCATTTGTTTATTCTTCCTGGGCTCCAAGGACTTCACGAGTCAATGCATGAAAGCATGCCATTTTCTGGAGTCAAGAACACCACCCCGAACATTTGATAATACTATCTCAACAATATGGGGTATTGAGTCACGAGTGAAGTTTTCCTCCACTGCTATTCATCCCTTCCAGCACCCTTTTGGGGGCCATTTTGTACATAAATTGCCGTAAGATAATACACTCCTTCAAGTGCTGTAGGATGCTGAATGCATTTTGGTGTCTCCATGATATCTCTGGAACAGTGCCTATCAACATTCACAATTATGCTGCGACACATTTATGGGTTATGGATGTGTGAATGGCTGATTCTCAGTACTATGAGTTGTTGAGCAATTTGATTTCCCACTCTATATAATAAATGTAAAATGAAATCTCCTTCCATATGGTAAAGTCTTGCTAAGGTCATGACAGTTAACCATAGGGCTTTCTCCCAAACATACACACCATCTTTTAAAAGCCATTCTTTAAATAATAAAGGAAAAGAAGGTGTACCTGTGTGGCTCAGTTGGTTAAGTGTTCGACTCTTGATTTCTGCTCAGGTCATGATCTCACGGTTTGTGAGATCGAGCCCCACGTCAAACTCTGGAACTCTGTGCCGACAACGTGGAGCCTGCTTGAGAATCGCTCTCTCTCTCTCTCTCTCTCTCTCTCTCTCTCTCTCTCTCTCTGCCCCTCCCCTGCTAAGTGAATGAACAAATAAATAAATAAACAAACAAATAAGGAAAAGAAAAATGCAAAAATGAAAACCATTTTTCTTGCTGAAAGGAAATCATGCACATGATAAATAAAATAGTGACAACCAGAAAGTACAAAAGAGCTTATGATGAAAGCGAAGGTTGGAGACCCCATCACCTCTCAGCCCCTTATTGTGCTTCCCAGGGTAGATCATTTTTACAATTCCTGTGTCTGTCGTTCTGGCATTTACCTTCTTACATCTACATAAAGTGCTTAAACTGCTCTTTCAGTAATTCATCATTTTCAGACATCATCAAGCGACCACATTCTGCTTACAGAGGAGAATCTAACTCACGGTGTCTTTAGTGTGCTCTCACTTTCTCTTGGTTTTTATACCTTCTTTTGTTTTTTTGGGGCCCTCTATTGGTGATGCTAGTTAACTCTAAATAATATCCACAACCCTCAGTTTTTTGCATATACCTTAGTCAGTTTACCTTGATTTTCTATAAAATGAGTATATCGTCATGCTTATCCTTCCCTTCCCTCAACTTCTATTCCTCCTTTATACCTTCTCTTCTAATCAGACTCATAATCATTTTCATGCACTTCTGGAAACCTAGTCAAGCCTTTTCTGCTTTGAAAAAGCAAGACAGCCTTTTACCTTTCAATGAATCTCTAATAATGTTGACCACAGAGCCACATTTCTTCACTGAGTGCAGGCTGGGCCACTAGAAGGTGGTTAATTCTAGTATCAAGTTCAAATCCTCCCTTTTACCTTATTCCATTAATTTCTAAAAGGTCTGCTGCATTTGAGTTTGATTTATAGTTGACTTATGTATCAAACTTCCTCCCTCCCTCTCCAGCTTTCTCTTTCTGTCTTTGTCTCTCTCTCTCTCTCTCTCTCTCTCTCTCTCTCTCTCTCTCACACACACACACACACTCACACACACACACACACACACACACACACACACACACATTAAATGAATGCAAGGCAATAGATCATTAAACAATTTAATCTTATAAAAAATTATGACATGAGTGTTATTATAATCTTCATTTTACACCTGGGAAAACCTTGGTAGCGAGTATTTAAATAACCTGCCAAAGTCTCACAACGTGTAAGGGACAGAGCCTGGGGATTTGATTCAAAGAAAGACAGTCTTGAATTTCCCGAGTTGGTACTGGCAACCACTGTGTTGTTCTTCACTACATGTCTCCCTTTTGGTTTATCAGAACCACAAATATGCTGTTAAACAGGTGGAACAGTGCACACAGATATATGAATAGCGGTTGACAATCCATCCCCTTCCAGAAACAACCCCCTCCAATCCCAGACTCTAGGGGTTACAGAAAACAATATTGCCCATTTTTGTTTTTTCTCTTTACACTTCTCCAAGCTCATAAAAGTCTATAAAAATAGGCTCATACAAACCTATAGAAACAAGTTGACATTTTCCAGAGTAGCTTTCTTTTTCTTCTTTCTTTCTTTTCTTTTTTGTTTTGTTTTGTTTTGTTTTTTGGTCAATGTAGCATCCTACATTTCACAACTTTCTACAACTTTCTACTTTCATAGAACAGGTTAGTACACGCAGATAAAGTTAATTCTATTGTGTTAAAGTCTGCATCGATGACAAACAAATTTATGCAACAATGCCCTGATCATTCCATGTTTTATTTTTGCAGTCAAGAAGACAGAATTAATTTTCACCCTGTTCCCTTTTCTGTAATGTGTCTTAATTTTTCTCAGCCTGCTTTCAAGAATTTCTCTTTATTTTTGTTTTCCAAGCAATTGGTTTCTGGGGGGGGGGGATGTCTTAAATTCAAAGACCATGTTAGAACTGTGAGGTTTCGCTTTGCCTCATATTTGGAACATCTTTAAATATTTTCCTGTCCATCCTTCCCTTTTTATTACTCAGGGGCATCAATTACATGTAGGTTTGGTGAACTGACAATGTCCCACAGGTCAATGAGGCTCTTTCCATTTTTGTTTGTTTGATGTTTTACTTTTTATTTTTATTTTTTGTCGTTTTTATTTAAATTCCAGTTTGTTAGCATACAATATAATACTCGTTTCAAGTGTACAATTTCGTGGTTCTATACGACCATACAACACCCAGTGCTATCACAAGTGTACTTTTGAATCCCCATCACCTATTTAACACATCCCCCCCTCACCCCCCCCTCTGGTAACCATCAGGTTGTTCATTGTTCTAATAATTAATAGTCTCTCTCTCTCTCTCTCTCTGTCTCTGTCTCTCTGTCTCTCTCTCTCTCTCTCCCTCCCACTCTCCCTCCCTCTTACTTGCACCTTTCTTGTTTGTTTTGTTTCTTAATCTCCATATATGAATGAAATCTGAAATCATAGGGTGTCTTACTGACTAACTTATTTTGCTTAGCATTAGTCTTTAGCTCCATCCATGTCATTGCAAATGGCAAGATTTCATTCTTTTTTATGGCTGAGTAATATTCCAGTGTGTGTGTGTGTGTGTGTGTGTGTGTGTGTGTACATATATATATATATATATATATATATATATATATATATATATATATACACATACATACATACATACCACCTCTTCTTTATCCATCCATCATTTGGTGAACACTTGGGTTGCTTCCGTATTTTGGCTATTATAAAAAAACGCTGCTATAAACATAAGGATACATGTATCCCTTTGAATTAGAGTTTCTGTATTCTTTGAGTAAATACCCAGCAGTGTGATTGCAGGATCAGAGGGTAGTCCTATTTTTAATGTTTTGAAGAACCTCCATACTGGTTTACACAGTAGCTGCACCAGTATGCCATCCCACCAACAGTGTACGAGGCTTCCTTTTTTTCCATATCCTCTCCAAAAACTGTTGTTTCTTGTGTTGTTGATTTTAGCCACTCTGACTGGTGTGAGGTGACATCTCCTGGTAGTTTTGCTCTGCATTTTCTGACAAGACGTGATCGTGAGCATCTTTTCATGTGTCTTTTGGCCATTTGAATGTCTTCTTTAGAGAAATGTCCATGTATTTTGCCCATTTTAAAAATTGGGTTATTTGGTTTGGGGAAGTTTATTTTAAAACTTCTTTATATATTTTGGACACTAGCCCTCTATTGGATATGCCATTGGCAAATATCTTCTCCCATTCCATAGGTTGTCTTTTAGCTTTGTTGATTGTTTCCTTCGCTGGCAGAACCTTTTCATTGTGATGTAGTCCCAGTAGTTTATTTTTGGTTCTGTTCCCCTTGCCTCCGGAGACATAGCTAAAAAGATGTTGTGAGCCAATTTCAAAGAAGTTAATGGCTGTGTTCTGTCCCAGGGTTTTTATGGTTTCAGGCCTCACAGTCAGGTCGTTAATCCAATTTGAATTTATTTTTGTGATGCAAGAAACTGGTCCAGTTTCATCCTTTTGCATGTTGCTGTCTGCTTTTCCTCACACCATTTGTTGGAGAGACATTCTTTTTCCCACCGGATAATCTTCCCTGTACTGTCGAGGATTGACCAGTTGGTTGTAGGTTCATTTCTGGTTTGTTTATTCTGTTCCATTGACCTGTGTGTCTATTTGTGTGCTGGTACCACACTGTTTTGATCTCGACAGCTTTGTAATATAACTTGAAGTCTGTAATTGTGATGCCTCCACCTTTGCTCTTCTTTTTCAAGGTTGCTTTGGCTATTCAGGATCTTTTGTGTTTCCATACAAATTTTAGGATTGTTTGTTATAGTTCTGTGGAAAAGGTGATTGGTATTTTCACAGGGATTGCATTGAATGTGTAGATTCCCATAGGAAGTATAGATATTTAACAATATTTGTTCTTCCAATCCCTGAGCATGGTACATCCTTCTGCTTGTTTGTGTTATCTTCAATCTCTTTCATCAGTGTTTTATAGTTTTAAGATTACAGGTCTTTCACTTCTTTGAGTAGGTTTATTCCTAGGTATCTTATTATTTTGTGTGTAATTATAAGTGGAATTGTTTTCTTAATGTCTCTTTCTGATGCTTCACTATTGGTGTATAGAAATGCAACAGATTTCTGTATGTTGATTTTGTATCCTGAGACTTTACTTAATTCATTTATCAGTTCTAGCAGTTTTTTGGTGGAGTGTTTAGGTTTTCCTGTATATAGTATCATGTCATGTGCAGATAGTGAAAATTTGAATTTTTCCTTGCCGTTTCGGATGTCTTTTATTTGTTTTTCCAGTCTGATTGCTGTGGCCAGCATTTCCAGTACTATGTTGAATTAAAGTGGTGAGAGTGGACACTTTGGTCTTCTTCCTGTCCTTCAGGGAAAAGCTCTCAGGTTTTCCCCATGAAGGATGATGTTAGCTGTGGGTTTTTCATAGGTGTCCTTTATTATGTTGAGGAATGTTCTCTCCACACCTATCTTGTTGAGGGTTTTCATCATTAATGGATTTTGAACTTTGGCAAATTGCTTTTTCTGTATCTATTGAGAGGATCATATGGTTCTTTAAAAAATATTTTCTAATGTTTATTTATTTTTGAGAAGCAGAGAGAGACAGAGCACAAGCAAGGGAGGGGCAGAGAGAGGGAGACACAGAACCAGAAGCAGGCTCCAGGCTCTGAGCTGTCAGCACAGAGCCCGACGCGAGTCTCCAACCCGGACCATGAGATCATGACCTGAGCTGGGGTCGACGCTCAACCGACTGAACCACCCAGGTGTCCTGAGGACCACATGGTTCTTATCCTTTCTCTTATTGGTGTGATATATCACATTGATTTCCGAATGCTGAACCACACTACTGATTCCATTTCTTTGCTGGTTATCGGTCTGTTCAAATTTTCTGGTTCCTCCTATTTCAGTTTTGGTAGTTTATATGTTTCTAGGAATTTATTCATTTAGTTTAGGATGTCCAATTTGTTGGCATATAGTTTTTCATAATATTCTCTTATGATTGTTTGTATTCTTCAGATGTAGGTTGTTATTTCTCCTCTCTTATTTGTGACTTTATTTCTATCCTCTCACTGTTTTTCTTGATACGTCTGGCTAGAGGTTTATCAATTTTATGGAATTTTTCAAAGAATCAGCTCCTGTTTTCATAGATCTGTCCCCCCACCTTTTTTTTTTTTTTTTGAGTTTCTGGGATTTTTTTTTTCCTGCTTTAATCTTTATTATTTCCTCCCTTTTAATGCTTTGGGGTTTTGTTTGTTCATTGTTTTTGGTGTAAGGTTAGGTTGTTTACTTGGTAGTGTTCTTGCTTCTTGAGGTAGGTCCGTGTTGCTAGAAACTCCCTAGTTAGGACCACTTCTGCATCCCAGAGGTTTTGGAGCATTGTGTTTTCATTTTCATTTGTCCCCATGTACTTTTGGATTTCTTCTTTGATTTCCTGGTTGACCCATTCATTGCTTAGTAGCATGTTCTTTAGCCTCCACGTGTTTGTGGTCTCTTCAGATATTTTTATTGTGGCTGACTTCTCATTTCAAAGTTTGTGGTCAGAAATGATGCATGTTATGATTTTGATCATTTTGAATTTGCTGAGGCTAGTTTTGTGGCTTAATACGCGATGTATTCTAGAGAATGTTCCATGTGCGCTTGAAAAGAATGTGTATTCTGCTGCTTTAGGATGGAATTTTCTGAATATATCTGTTGAATCCATCCGTTTCAGTGTATCATTCAAAGCCATTGTTTTCTTGTTGATTTTCTGCTTAGATGATGTGTCCATTGACATCAATGTGGTGGTAACATCCCCTGCTACTATTGTACCATTATCGATTCGCTCCTTTATGTTTGTTATTAACTGTTTTATGCTTTTGGGTGCTCTCCCATGTTGGATGCATAAATATTTACAATAGTTATATCTTCTTGTTGCACTGTGCCTTTTATTATCATATAGCCTCTTCTCTGTCTCTTGCCACAGTCTTTGTTTCAAAGTCTATGTTTTCCGATATAGGTATTGCTCTTCATGGAGATTTTTTTTAAATGTGGTACCTAAATTTGGATTTTAGTGGAATCTTCTTAATGGCATGTCGTGTTGAAACTGCATCCATGTGTTTATTTCCCTCCCATGTATCTTCTTTGATGAACCACCTGTTCTAATCTTTTGCCCACATCTAGCTTGGTTGTTTATTTTCTTCATATTGGGTTTTGAAAGTTCTCTCTGTATATTCTGGATAACAGCCCTTGATCAGATTTATGTTGTATGTAAGAAAGTGTGGCCTAAGCCAAGGTCAGAAGAGGTTTCTTTTTGTTTTCTTCTAGAATTTTCTTAAGCTCACATTTAGGTCTATGATCCATGTTGAGTCAGTTTTTCCCCATATATAGTATGAGGTATTGATCAATGCCCACATTTGAGGAATCGAATATCTGATTGTGCTAGCACCACTTCTTGAACAATGATACTTTCTACACTGAATTTCCTTTGTATCTATGCCAAAAATCTGTTGTCCTTACATGGGTGGGTTTATTTCGGCATCATCTCTTTTAATGACCCGTTTGTCTTTCTTTATGCCAATATCACAGTGTTTTGATGACTGTTGCTGGATAGTAAGTCTTGAAATAAAGTAGTGTCAACTCTCCATCTTTGCTATTCTTTTCTAAGGTTATTTTGGCAGTTGTGTATCCTTCGTAATGCCATATGAAACGTAGAATATTCTTGTCAACTTCTACAAGAAAATTCCTTCTGGGACTTTGAATGGGATTGTGTTGATTCTCTAGGTCAATTTGGAGAGAACACACATGTCAATTTTATTGCATCTTCTGGTGCAATGAGCATGAAATATGTTTCCATTTACTTGTGTTTCCTTTAGTTTCTCTCAACAGTAGTTTTATCCCTAAGTATTTCATATTTCGACATTTTCTGATGCAGTTGAAAGGGCATTTCAATTTCTCACCGCTTGTTACTTTATATACAAATACAGCTGAGTTTTGTATGTTGGTCCTGGCTAAACTCTCTTATGAGTCTAGTTACCCACGCGCACGTGTGTGTGTTCCTTAAGATTTTATGTGTGTCAGGCCATGGCATCTTCGAAAAGAGATCATTTTATTTCTTCCCTTCCAATCTGGGTGCCTTTTGTTGTTTTTGCCTTTTTGTCCTGGCAAGACCCTTCATTGAAGTGGTGAGTCTGGACATCAGTCTTATGCCTGATCTCAGGAAGGGAATAATGCAGTCTTTTTGCCATTATGTACGATGTTACCTATAGGGTATTTATAAGCGTCCAGTGACTGGCTGAGTAAGCTCCTTTCTCTCCCCAGTTTGGTGAGAGCTTTAATCATGGAATCATGTTAGATTGTGTAAATGCTCTGTTGAGATGATCATAGGACTTTTCTAATCTTAGTTTGTTAACACAGTGAATTGCATTGTCTGATTTTTTTAAAAACAGGTTATTGTCAAATTGGTTTCCATGTAACACCCAGTGCTCTTCCCCACAAGTGCCCTCCTCCATTACCACCACCTCTTTTCCCCCTCCTCCTCCCCCCCCCCCTTCAACCCTCGGTTCGTTTTCAGTATCAATAGTCTCTCAGGTTTTGCGTTCCTCTGTCTCCCCAACTCTCTTTCCCCCTTCCCCTCCCTACGGTCCTCCATTAGGTTTCTCCTGTTAGACCTATGGGTCCAAATATATGGTATCTGTCCTTCTCCGCCTGACTTATTTCGTTTAGCGTGACACCCTCGAGGTCCATCCACTTTGCTAAAAATGGCCATATTTCATTCTTTCTCATTGCCATGTAATACTCCATTGTGTGTGTATGTATGTATATATATATGTATGTATGTGTGTGTGTGTATATATATACACACACACACATACCACATCTTCTTGATCTATTCATCAGGTGATGGGCATTTAGGCTTTTTCCATGATTTGGCTATTGTTGACAGTGCTGCTATGAACATTGGGGTACATGTACCCCTATGCATCAGCACTTCTGTATCCCTTGGGTAAATCCCTGGCAGTGCTATTGCTGCGTCATAGTGGAGTTCTATGGATAGTTTTTGAGGAACCTCCACACTGTTTTCCAGAGCGGCTACACCAGTTTACATTCCCACCAACAGTGTAGGAGGGTGCCCGTCTCTCCACACCCTTGCCAGCATCTAGAGTCTCTTGATTTGTTCATTTTAGCCACTCTGACTGGTGTGAGGTGGTATCTCAGTGTGGTTTTGATTTGTATTTCCCTGATGATGAGTGACACTGAGCATCTTTTCATGTGTCTGTTGGCCATCTGGATGTCCTCTTTGCAGAAGTGTCTGTTCATGTCTTCTGCCCATTTCTTCACTGGATTATTCATTTTTCGGGTATAGAGTTTGGTGAGTTCCTTATAGATTTTGGATACTAGCCCTTTATCCGATATGTCCTTTGCA
>NC_043717.1:53381208-53383448 GCF_006229205.1 Suricata suricatta
CCGCCCGCGGCCCCACAGCCCCGCAGCAGCCACAGGGGGAACCAAAGAGAAGGAAGCCTTCCCAGCTGCCCGGACCACAGACGCCAACACCGCCCCCCCCCGCCCCCCACCACATGCCGCCTGCCCGCCCGCCCCCTGCACGCTAGCCTACGACCAAGAGGCGGCGGCAACAGCAGGCTGCAGGCTGCAGGCTGCGGCTACTCGTACCGGCGCGCTCCTGGCAGCGCTTGCCTTCCCAAGTGACTTGGACTCGCCAGATCGGCTGGCCCGGGTCCCCGGCCCCAACTCCCGCTCGCGCCTCCGGCCCGGGTTCCAGCAGCCACCCGCCCTCCTGCCCTTCCCTGCCTCTCTGCCCCCCAGCTCGCGGGAAGGGAGGTCGCGGCAGCGGCCTGGTGGCACCGGCGACCGTGGCGACTGTGGCGGCGGCGGTAGCGGCGGCGGCGGCGGCGGCGGCGGAGGCTGCGGCGGCGACCGTGGCAGAGGCTGTGGCGGAGGCCTCCGTAGCGGAGGCGGAAGCAGAGGTGGAGGCTGAGGTGGAGGCCGAGGCCTCAGTGGAGGAGGCAGTGGTGGAGGCCACCCGGGGGGAGGCAGCGGCCGCCTTGGCGGAGGGGGAGGAGGCGGGGGCTGCCCTGGCTGCAGTGGTTGTGGAGGCTAGCGTGGCTGAAGCCGCCTCCGTCACCGCAGCAGCCGCCGCCGCCGCCGCCGCCGCCGCCGAGGCTGCGGTGCCCTCCTTGGGGGAGGCGGATGCGGATGTGGATGCAGATGCGGGTGCGGAGGTGGCGGTGGCGGCGGCAGCTGCCGCCGCAGCCACGGATGGAGATGCGGATGCGGAGACCAGCAGGGGCTCCGAGGGGAACCCAGACTTTCCTATGGCCTCTCTGTACGTGGGCGACCTGCACCCTGAAGTGACAGAGGCAATGCTCTACGAGAAGTTCAGCCCAGCGGGGCCCATCCTTTCCATCCGCATTTGCAGGGACAAGATCACCCGCCGCTCTTTGGGCTACGCGTATGTCAACTACCAGCAACCGGTGGACGCCAAGCGGGCCCTGGAAACCCTGAACTTTGATGTCATCAAGGGCAGGCCGGTGCGTATCATGTGGTCCCAGCGGGACCCCTCGCTCCGCAAGAGTGGGGTAGGCAACGTCTTCATCAAGAACCTGGGCAAGACCATCGACAACAAGGCGCTGTACAACATCTTCTCGGCGTTTGGCAACATCCTCTCCTGCAAAGTGGCCTGCGACGAAAAGGGGCCCAAGGGCTACGGGTTTGTGCACTTCCAGAAGCAGGAGTCCGCAGAACGGGCCATTGATGCAATGAATGGCATGTTCCTGAACTACCGCAAAATTTTCGTTGGGAGATTCAAGTCGCATAAAGAACGAGAGGCCGAAAGGGGAGCCTGGGCCAGGCAGTCCACCAGTGCTGACGTCAAGGATTTCGAGGAAGACACCGATGAGGAGGCCACCTTGCGATGAAGACATGCCAGGAGCTAGTCAGCCAGCAGAGCCAAATCTTGGCTCTCACGCGGTTTACAACCCCCCTCTTTGCCCCCCTAACCCACCAGCAGTGTATTGTATTGTACTGGGAGTGCAGGTCTCTCCCGCTCCCTCTCCCTCCCTCCCACCCTCTTCCCACTCCTCCTCCTCCTCTCTCTCCTCTCTTCCTGTCTTCATCCTTTCATCTCCTCCTCCTCCTCTTCCTCACTCCTCCCTCTTGCTCTCGTCCTCCCCAGCTCTCCCCTCCATGCACACCCACCAAGGCGTTGTGAATAATCTCGCTAATCTGTGCCACTTGATAGATTACAGGCTGCCTCTTCTTGTGGTTTGGTTTAAAAAGCACTTTCATTCTCGCTTCCTTCACTACACAGGTGATACAATTTCATGGTAGAAACATCAGAAAGGAGAAGGAAATCAGATGCGAGTAAAACAAGAGAGTAATTGTTCGCCATGATTCTACTACCCAGAGACAACCACTTTTTGGTGTGCTGTTTTTCCAGGCTCTCCTATCTCCCTCCCTCTCCCTCTCTTCCTCACTCCTCAGCCCCACCTTCCCTTTTTAACACACCTTTATAGAATGGTTCACGTGTGTGGTGTTTCTTAACCTGCTTCTTCAGAAACTAAAACAAAACAAAAACCAACCCATTGATCTTCTTCCCATGTTATTCAACAGGCTTCCGAAATGTCATCTTCAGTGCCTGCAGAATGTATCCATGGATCTTTAACACTTCTGTAATCATTCCCGCA
>NC_043717.1:53383548-53386743 GCF_006229205.1 Suricata suricatta
AAAGTCTACCTTCAAATAACACTATGCTGCTTCATGCATAGTGCAGGTACCTTTAACAGAGTTTCTCTGATTTTCCCTATTTCCCAGAGTTTTTCCTGATTTCTCCCTCTTGTCCCTCATGGCAATGCTGTCATTTCCTTCGCTTATCAGTATGCTATAGTCATTGAATTCATTACTAGTATTACTTTAAATGGTCAGTTATCTCTTAGATGAGCTGAGAATAAGAACAATCAACGAATTTCTTTTACTTTCATTGATTCCTTTTTCCGTGTTCTTCCTTCTGTTATGTAGATCTGAGTTTTTGAACTTTACTCTCTTCCTTTATGCTGAGGAATTTTTTTTTAACATGTTGTGCATACTAGGTCTGCTGCCAATGATTTCCCACAGTCTGGGTTTATCTGGGGAAGTTTTTATTTTGCTTTCATTTTTTAAGAACAATTTCATTGGATATAGGTTGCTCAGTTGCTGGAGTTTTCTTTCTTTCAACATGTTTCACTCCACTCTCTTCTCGTTTACATGGTTTCTGACCAGAAGCCCAATGTGGTTCTTATCATTGTTCATTGATACTTATGACATTTTCCTGCTCTCCCAGCTTCCTTCAAGATTTCATCCATTGTCTGTTTTGTTTGTTTGTTTGTTTGTTTGTTTTGTTGTTGTTGTTGTTTTGTTGTTGTTGTTCATCTTGCAGCCTGAATAGTATATTCTGTTTTGTTTTGTATTTATACTGCTTGGTGTTTTCTGAACTTCCAGGGTCCATGTTTTGGTGTCTGCCATTAACTTTGGGATATTCTCAGCCATCATTACATCAAATATTTCTTTGCTCCATTTTCTCTTTCTTCTGCTCTTCACATTACAATTATTGTTGTGTTGCTTGATTTGAATTTATCCTACAGTATTTCAGTGGTGTGTTACTTTTAAAATATTTTTTTTGTATTTCAGTTAGTTTGCAAAGTTTCTGAAGACATATCTTCAAGCACACTGATTATTTCTTCAGCTGTGTCCAATATACTTCAAAGGCATTTTTCATACCTTTGAGCATTTTCACTTTTCAGCATTTACTTTGGGCTCTTTCTCACTGTTTCCATTCTTCTGCTTACAATACACATTTGTTACTGCATGTTGTCTATTTTTTTCCATTAGACCTCTTAATTCATTCATCATAGTTGCTTTAAATTCCCTGTTTGTTTGTGCCTTTGAAAGCCTGACCTGTAGCTGATGTTAGGCTCAGGGGAAAGATTCACCCTGTGACTCTTGGGTTGTGTATTTCTAACAAGGCCTCGGCCTGTGTTGTATAGAGCTCAAAAGAATGACTTATACCTTGTGCAATATACAGATGCATCAGGTGGTTGCTCATGAAAAAAAAGTCATTTGAGAGTTAAAAACACAAAGAAAAGAGTTGGGGGATAAAGTAGCAATACTGAGCGCTGTATTTGCAGACAGCTTACTAGGACCCTTAAATCCCTCTGCTGATGGTCCTGCCTTATGCCTCTTTCACACACATCCTGATTCTCAGCGTTATAGGTTGTAGGAGAAAACACCCATTGTGACCTATGGCAAAAATGTTTATAAAAATGGCCTGAATGACTTATCCTAAAACGTCTTAATAGACCAGAAAATATGATGGTCCTACCGGTTAATTTATGACAGACAGTGAACATGGATGGGTCCTCTTCAGTGCTGAAGCATATCAACAAACCAAAGAAATTTTCTGCGCTCTGCAGTTGAGTTAGACCCAAGGTCTCTAAGGCTAATAAGGTAGCACTCATGGAGGATTTTCCTAATCCTGATTATATTGATATGGAACTCCCTGGAGGAAGAATTTGCGGCAGGTTGATAATGGCTTCCAAATATGTACATATCCTATTGCTCAAACTTTAAATGTTACCTTATATGGCAATGACTTTGAAGATGCTATTAAGCTAATGATCTGGAGATTTGGAGCCTCCTGAATCACCCAAGTGGGCCCTAAGTGCAATTACAAGCAACCTTATGAGAGGGAATCTAGGGAGTTATTATATAGAAAAGAAACCAATGTGATCACAGAGGCAGAAATAGAATGATATGGCCACAAGCCAAAGAATGCAAGCAGCCACCACAAGCTGAAAGAAACAAGAAATATTGTCTGCTAGAGCACACAATCCTGTAGACACCTTGATTTTGGCCCAGTGAAATTTATTTCAGACTTCTTGCCTCCAAAACTGTGGAAGTATAATTTGTTGTTGTGCTGAGTCACTAAGTTTGTGGTAATTTGTTACAGCAGCCTCATGAATCTCATATAGGAGCTTACCAGCATTAGCTGAGTAAGAAGATCCCCCTGAAGCATATGTTATAACCACTCAAACATAAACATTTTTTTGTTTATGTAGTCTTTTTTTAATAGTTTATTTTCAAATTGGATTCCATATAACACTTCTCTCCACAAGTGCCCCCCACCATGACCATCACCCCATTCCCTCCGTCCCCCTCCCCCTTCACTCCATGGTTCATTTTCAATATTCAATAGTCTCTCATGCTTTGTGTCCTTCTCTCTCCCCAACTCTCTTTCCCCCTTCCCCTCCCTATGGTCCTCTGTTAGGTTTCTCCTGTTAGACCTATGAGTGCAAACATATGGTATCTGTCCTTCTCCACCTGACTTATTTCACTTACCATGACACCCTCGAGGTCCATCCACTTTGCTACAAATAGCTAGATTTCATTCTTTCTCGTTGCCATATAATACTCCATTGTGTGTGTGTATACATATATATATATATATATATGTATACACACACACACACTTCATCATTCAATGACATTTAGGCTCTTTCCATGATTTGGCTATTGTTGAAAGTGCTGCAATGAACACTGGGGTACATGTGCCCCTATGTGTCAGCACTTCTGTATCCCTTGGGTAAATCCTTAGCAGTGCTATTGCTGGATCATAAGGGAGTTCTATCGATAATTTTTTGAAGAGACTCCACATTGTTTTCTAGAGCGGCTGCACCAGTTTACATTCCCAACCACAGTGTAGGAGGGTGCCCGTAGAAACATTTTTAGGAAGAATGAACTGGAATAGAATCTGGGTTTGATTTGAAGTGAAATTTTTAAAAATTAAAGTTTAAACAATTAGCACATGAAGAAGCTACTGATTGGATCTTGTGCCTATAGAATGCTGGTTTTATTTTTTTATTTTTTTTTCTACTTTTAATTTTTTTT
>NC_043717.1:53386843-53392142 GCF_006229205.1 Suricata suricatta
AAAAGCAACTTCATTTAAACAACCACCCCCACCACCAAAAAAAAGAAGAGAAAAAAAAAAGTAAAGAAAATAATAAGGGAAAAGCCCAAGACACACTTCCTATGGGGGGGGGGGGCGAACCAGCATGTAATTTCTGTCCTTGATGGAATGTATTAAATAAGCAAACACCCCAACAAGGAAAACAAGTACTACAATGTAAAAATATTAAGAAAAGAAAACCCTCTCACATGCATAAATGTAAGATGGCACACTGGTTTTAAATTAACTTCAACTTCTACCAAGATGAGCTAATTCGCCAATACATCTTCTGTTCCTGAAATTAGCAATTTATTATGGGATCCACTAGATCCCATAGGTATACCTATGTTGTCCACTCACCTTAACATTCATGGGCACAGCTGGTGGCCTTTTCCTTGTTCCTTTCAGTGTTCATAGCATATACTGTTGAAGTAAAAAATGAGCATGCCTTCATGAGTTGGAGTACTTAGTGGTGGAGGCAATAATTAAGGAAAATTGTTGTAGCCCAATCGGTATGAGATATATCACTATTCTGAGTACTCCAATTGGGGATGGGGGGGAGCCAGACCAGTCCCAAGAAAATTCCATTTCAAACCTACACCAAGCAGTTATTTCTCACAAGATCATCTCCAATTTATAGGCTTCCCCACTACCTTTAATTATTCAAGTGACTATTAAAGTGACCTTAGAATTGCCCGGCTGCTCATGAAAAGGGCCTTAAGACCTAGGTCTTCATTTCCCAAGGTAATACCGCTACTGAGGTAAGCTCCCACTTCAGAGTTTCCACAGCCACCTCCCATCACTACATATCCTTAACAGGTATTGGTGACTCTATGATCACACCTGAGCTTCCCAACCAATCTGATTTTGTGTGATATTCCTGAGGAGGTCCAGCTCTTCTGTGACAAGCTGTACAAAACATCCTATCTTTTTTTCCCTTGAATTCATCCTCAAGGCACAGGACAAACTGCCTCACCCTCTAATGTGAGGCATGTTTCCTGGTCCCCAGTGCCCTCTTGAGGAAAATCTCTCATGCCATTCCACTCGTTCTCACACATTAATTTTTGGCCTTAGGTGATGTGGTTCCCAAATTACATTAATTCCCAGAAACCCGCCTAAATTTTAAGAAAGGGCTCTCTGTGTTTTTCAGGATATTACCATACATAAGATGGAAAACAAACAAGTCTGCCATACTTCAGCCATTTGACAGTAATTTAACTAAATTTTCTGTGGTCACATGGCTAAAGTCAACAACACGAGAAACGACAGGTATTTACAATAATGTGGAGAGATGGAGGAGCAGCAAGATGGCAGAGAAGTAGGGAGTTCTGTAGTCTCTGTGCACCTGCAGCTATCAAACTGAGAAGAATTAAAAGCCACAATATCCTGATCTCCAAGAACAGAGGTGTGTGCACAGACTCCTTATTGATAACAACCTCATGAATGCCTGAGTGAGTGCAAACTTAGATGGGAGACTCTGAGGGGAGTCTCCGCCAAATCAGAACCGGGAGAGAGAGTGCCCAGAAACTTGGCGCAGAGGGCCTTGTGCCCAGAGGCGGCTCAGGACCTTGGAGTGCCACGCGCAAATCAGCAGAGCAGAGTGGAGCACGGGAGGACCCACATGGCGGCCATGTAGCAAGGTGGAGAGCCATGGGGAAGAGAAGGAGAGACTGAAAATGCTCAGAGACACAAACATCTCATGAGTAGCCTCAGGGTGTGGGGAGAGAAATCTGTCCCACTCAGCGGGTTTGTTCTCCCTTGGGCTCAGCAGCTCTCTGAATTCAGGTAGAGCAGGGGTAAGCTGGCTCCCCAGTCCCCTTACTGAATTTCAGCCAGGAAGCCACCCGCCTGCTGGTGGTCATTTTAACTGTGGTGGCAGCATTAAAGTGCATGGACTAGGATTTAGAAACACAAAACAATCTGATCCGTCCATGACACAAGGAAGTCAGACTCAAGAAAATGACTGGCAACGCATGGTCTGAGGAGGGATTGGGGAGCCGCCATCTTTCTCCCCACAACCACTAAGGCAGGGCCTCAGAGAGCAGCCTCTGAGACTCGACCTATTTACATCAAACCACACTCATCCGCACTGGAGAGCTGCTTATTTTTCTTATTTTTATTTTTCTAATTAAAATTTTTTTCATTTTCTTATTATTTTTATTTTTAAATTTCCCCCCTTATTTTCTCTTTTCTATATTCCTTTTTCCTTCTTTTCTCCCTTTCTCCCTTGGAGTCTGGGAAAGGCCAACATTTATGCACTGCTGAGATTAGATCAAATCTTACCATCCAGATATATTTTCCCTTAACTCATTCTTATCTCTCCCTTCCGCAGGCTTTATGCTCTCAGACTGTCCTTTATCTTTGGCTGTTTCTATCCCCCTGCCTTATTTTTTCTTTTTTAGTCCTCCCTTTTCTTTTCTGTTCTTTTTTTCTTTCCCTTTTGATTTGCCTGCTTACTTGATCTGTCTGTGCGTTTGAGTGCTTTTGTTCCCTGTGTGTTAGTCTTGTTTGTTTTCTTTCTCAGAGCTAACACAGGAAATAAGCCAAAGCACACATGGTGGAGTGTCCCAAATATCACTGAGTAGAAGGAAAAAAATAATCAAAGGCATAACAAGAGAAACCGAGAGACACCAATAAAAGAACATTTCCTGAAATGACAGGGCCTGGACAGTCAAACGGACTCCTTTAATAGAGAAATACTAACAGGCACACAGAGCAGAAAGTGTTTTTAAAACTGACAAGAGACAGAAAGCTAGCCAAAATGACGAAACAAAAGAACTCTCCTCTAAAGAAATTCCAGGAAGTAATCAATGCTACGGAACTGCTCAAAACACACATAAACAACATAACTCAACAAGAATTTAGAACAATGGTCATAAAATTAATCACTGGGGTGAAAAGAGCAATAAAGCCATCAGAGAAGCTATCGATACAAAGACAGGAGACCTCCAAAAGGCTATAAATGAGGTGAATAATGAAATGGAGGCTACCACTGCATGGATTGAAGAAGCAGAGAGGAGAATAGATGAATTAAAAGACACAGTGACAGCAAAAGAGGAAGCCGCGAAAAAGAGAGAGAATTTGATAAAGGAGCACGAAAGGAGAATTGGACACCAGAGTGATAGAATTAAATGAAACAATATCTGTATCAAAGGAGTTCTTGAAGAGGAAGAAAGAGGAAAAGGTTCTGAAAGGTTATTGGATCAAATTACAACCAAAAGTTTCTCTAATATGGGAGAGAAAAAGACATCGAAATTCAAGGACACATTGAACTCCTATAAGACGTACCTTGAACCGACCTTCGGAATGATATGTCAGAGTGAAACTGGCAAAATATAAAGATAAAAACAGAATTCTGAAAGCAACAAGGGATAAATGGGCCCTAATATACAAAGGGAAACCAATCAGAGTGGATACAGACCTATCTACTGAATCTTGGCAGGCCAGAAAAGAATGGAAGGAAATCTTCAATGTGATGAACAAGAAAAATATGCAACCAAGAATCCTTTATCCATCAAGTCTGTCATTCAAAATAGAGAGATTAGAGGTTTTTTTCCTACTTTCTCCTCGAGGGTTTTGATGGTTTCCTGTCTCACATTCAGATCCTTCAGCCATTTTGAGTTTATTATTGTGTATGGTGTAAGAAAGTGGTCTAGGTTCATTCTTCTGCATGTTGCTGTCCAGTTCTCTCAATACCACCTGCTAAAGAGGCAGTCTATTTTCCATTGCATACTCTTTCCTACTTTGTTAAAAATTAATTGGCCGTACATTTGTGGGCCCAGTTCTGGGTTCTCTAGTCTATTCCATTGGTCTATGTGTCTGTTTTTGTGCCAATACCATACTGTCTTGATGATGACAGCTTTGTAGTAGAGGTGAAAGTCTGGGATTGTGATGCCTCACGTTTTGGTTTTCTTCCTCAATATAACTTTGGCTATTCGGGGTATTTTGTGGTTCCATACGAATTTAAGGATAGTTTGTTCTAGCTTTGAGAAGAATGTTGGTGCAATTTTGATGGGAATTGCATTGAATGTGTAGATTGCTTTGGGTAGTAATGACATTTTCACAATGTTTATTTTTCAGATACATGAACAGGGAGTATTTTTCCATTTCTTGGTGTCTTCTTGAATCTCTTTCATAAGTTTTCTATAGTTTTCATCATATAGGTCTTTTACACCCTTGGTTAGGTATACTCCTAGGTATTTGATAGTTTTTCGTGCAATCCTGAATGGGATCAGTTTCTTGATTTCTCTTTAGGCTGCTTCATTTTTGGTGTATAGGAATGCAACTGATTTCTGTACATTGATTTTGTATCCTGAAACTTTACTGAATTCATTAGTCAGTTCTAGAAGGCTTCTGGTGGAGTCAATTGGGTTTTCCATGTAGAGTATCATGTCATCTGCAAAAAGGGAAAGTTTGACTTCTTCTTTGCCAATTCTGATACCTTTTATTTCCTTTTGTTGTCTGACTGCTGATGTTAAGACTTCCAGCACCATGTCAAACAGCAGTGGTGAGTGGATACCCCTGTCGTGTTCCTGATCTCAGGGGGAAAGCTTCCAGTTTTTCCCCATTGAGGATAATATTGTCTGTGGGCTTTTCATAAACTGCTTTTATAATGTTTAGGTAAGTTCCTTCTATTCCGGCTTTCTCAAGGGTTTTTATTAAGAAAGGGTGCTGTATTTTGTCAATTGCTTTTTCTGCATCTATCAACAGGATCATATGGTCTTTTTCCCTTGTTTTATTAATGTGATGGATCACATTGATGGATTTGTGGATATTGAACCAGCCCTGTAACCCAGGAATGAATCCCACTTGATCATGATGGATAATCCTTTTTAAGTGCTGTTGGATTCAATTTGCTAGTATCTTGTTGAGTATTTTTGCATCTGTATTCATTAAGGATATTGGTCTGTAGTTCTCTTTTTTGGCTGGGTCTCTGTCTGGTTTGGGTATCAAGGTGATGCTGGCTTCGTAGAATGAGTTTGGAAGCTTTCCTTCTATTTCAATTTTTTGGAATAGTTTGAGAAGAATGGGTATGAGCTCTGCTTTAAATGTCTGGTAGAATTCCCCTGGGAATTTTGTGTCTTACACAAAAGACAGTATGCTATATATGCTTTTAAAATTTTGCTTTTTCACTTAATAATATTCCATGTAAATCATTCTGTATTGGTTTATTGAATTTTTCCTCATTCTCTTGTATATGTACATTATACTGCATTCCTCTGTAATGTGTGTGCACCATATTTTATTTGATTTTTTAAAAATGTTTATTTTTGAGAGAGAG
>NC_043717.1:53392242-53398553 GCF_006229205.1 Suricata suricatta
TTACACAAAAGACAGTATGCTATATATGCTTTTAAAATTTTGCTTTTTCACTTAATAATATTCCATGTAAATCATTCTGTATTGGTTTATTGAATTTTTCCTCATTCTCTTGTATATGTACATTATACTGCATTCCTCTGTAATGTGTGTGCACCATATTTTATTTGATTTTTTAAAAATGTTTATTTTTGAGAGAGAGAGAAAGAGCGAGTGAGTGAGTGAGAGAGAATGAGCAGAGGAGGGGCAGAGAGAGGGAGATAGGATCCGATGTGAGCTATGCACTGATATCAGTGAGCCCAATGTGGGGCTCAAACTCACAAATGAAAATATCATGACCTGAGCCAGAGTCGGAGGCCCAACTGACTGAGCCACCCAGGTGCCCTGCACCACATTTTATTTAATCAGTCTCCTCTGGTTAAATAATTTAGGTGCTTCTCAATATTTTTAAAAAACAAATAATGTTCTAAATAATAATCTATTCTTATGTATTTTTATATTGTTGGAGTGAATCTTCAAGGTAAATTCCTAGAAGTGAGATTGCTGTGTGCAATGGATTAAATTGTATACCCCCCACAAACCGCAAATTTATATGTTGAAGTCCTAACTCCAACTGTCATTGCACTTGTACAGAGGGCCATTAAGGAAATAAAGGTTAAAAGAGATAAACATTTGAGACCCTAGTCCCATATAACTGATGTCATTATAAGAAGAGTTAGAGAAACCAGTGCTTGCTCCCTAGGAAACAGCAAATGTTCACCATCTGAAGACTAGGAAAGAGGGCTTACCAATCAACTATGCTTGCACCTTGGTCTTCGACTTCCAGCCTCAAGAAGTGTGAAAAAATAAATTTCTGTTGTTTAAACCACTATATCTGTGGTATTTTGTTATGGCAACCCAAGCAGATTACCACACTGTGTCAATGAGTAAATGAAAAAAGTCATTCTGTTAGCAATTGCCAAATTTCCCTAAAACAGGCTGAACTATTTGCATTCCTAAAATCAGTGTATGAGAGTGCCAATTTCCTCACATCCTTATCAACTCTGCATTGTTAAGGTTTTGCACTTTTGCCAATTAGATGGGTGATAAATGGTATCTTGGTGTTTGTAATTTGCATTTTTATTATGAGTGAAGTTAAACATATTTTCATATAGTAAGGGTCATGTTTATATCCCTTTTCATGAATTTTCTGCTCATGTCGTTTCCCATTTTTTCTGTAAAAATTGGTCTTTTCTGTCTCTATTTTTAAAAGATCTTCATACATTTGGGACATTAGCCCTTTATCTGCCACAATATTTGTTCCCAGGTTCTGAAATCAGTCTTTTGATTTTAATTATGGTGATTATTGTCACAAAAAAAGGTTTTTTTTTAAAGTAGGTTTTATGTAAGCTCTGGATATTGAATCATAGGGAAAAATCCTAAAGAATTTACCTACACTCAGGTTATAGAAGAATTTATCGTGTGTTCTTCCAGCACCTGTATATTAATGCTTACTTTAACATTTAGGTGTTTTAGCCATTTGAAGATTATCTTTGTGTGAGACAATAATCTAATTTTATCTTTTTGTAAAATGATTATCCAATTGTAACACCACCATTTACTAAAAATTCTATCATTTTCCCAGTGATTTGAGATTCCATTTTAACCATATAAAATATTTTTATGTCATTAGGTCTATTCCTGAACTTTCTCTTCTGTTTCTTTGATTTATTTATTCATATTTGTTGTCAGTACAACAACTTTGTAGTATATTTAATATCTGGTAGTGCAAATTTCTTTCAGATATCTATTTTGTAGTTTTTCCTAATTTTCTTGTGTTCTTATATTTCTATGTAAATTTAGAATCAACTTCTTATTCATATTTTTTAATGTTTTTCATTTATTTTGAGAGACAGAGAGAGACAGCGTGAGCAGGGGAAGGGTCAGAGAGAGAGGGAGATACAGAATCTGAAGCCGGCTCCAGGCTCTGAGCTACCTGTCAGCACAGAGCCCGACACGGGGCTTGAACCCATGAACCGTGAGATCATGACCTGAGCCGAAGACAAACGTTTAACCGACTGAGCCACCCAGGCTCCCCTAGAATCAACTTCTTTATGTCCATAAAATTTCATTTGGATTTTTATTGGATTACGTTAAATTTATATATTATCTTATGGAAAATTTATTTCAACAATATTGAGATACCTTAATCCATAATGATAGATATTAATTCATCTGTTCAAGTCTGATTCTATGCCTTTTAAGAGTGTCTTGTAGTTTTCTTCACATGGGTTTTCAATATGTTATTGTAAGGTTATTACTACATTGTATTTTTATTATTAGAAATGGATTGCCTAATATTGAAAATCTTTAAGAGGTTACTATTTGTAAATATTAATGTGACTCACCTTTTTTTAATACTGAAAACTAAAGTTTTATTTTAGCAACAGAAATTAGTACAGCATCATATCATTGTGAATTCTTTTTAAAAGTTTTTATTTAAATTCCAGTCAGCTAACATACAGAGAAACATAAGTTTCAGGTGTACAATACAGTAATTCAACATTTCCACACAACACTTTGTGGTAGGTTCTCCTTCGTGAGGAGGGGTTTCGGGGAAACAACGAGCGAGCGAGGCAATGACATTCTCAAAGGCTGATGGCTGATGGAAACAGGGGCGTTCCCCAAAGCTAATGGAAACGTGGATGTCCCCCAAAGCTGATGGCTAATGGAGACAGACCAACAGCTGATGGCTAATGGCAAACTTTATTTGGAACAGCATCTTTTTTTAATACCCTCCTTGCAAGGGTGGAGAGTGCAGTAAATGTTACAGTAAATGTTTTGCTCAGAACAACAGTAACAGATAAAGAAAGGACAGATCAGGAACATCTTGCCACTGTGCATGGGTATATTTCCAACATCGTGGTCCTTGGTGCACTTGGCTGGTGACCAGGAAGGCACCGTCCTGCATGTCCTCCTAGGACTTCATCAAGTCCCATGTTCCCAGCTTTCTGAGAACAGAGGTCAGGCAGGGACAGTTACTCCCATTCTCCAGCAACACATAGTGCTGATTGTGATCAAGTGCACTTCTTAGTCCCCATCACCTAGTTCACCTATCACCTCACCAACCTCCCTTTCAGTAACCATCAGTTTGTTATCTATAGTTAAGAGCCTGTTTCTTGGTTTGCCTCAAACTTTTATTTTCCCCTTCAATCATTTGTTTTGTTTCTTAAATTCCACATATGAGTGAAATTATATAGTATTTGTCTTTCTCTGACTCATTTCGCGTAGCATAATGCTCTCTAGCTCCATCCATGCCATTGCATATGCCAAGATTTCATTCTTTTCTTTGTCTGAGTAATATTCTCACACAAACGCGTGCACACACACACACACACACACACACACACATTCTTTATCCATTGATGAATCAAAGGACACTAATAATATTGTTGGATCATGGGGTAGTTCTATTTTTAACTTTTTTAAGGAACCTCCATACTGTTTTCCAGAGTGGCTACACAAGGTATCACTCCCACCAACAGTGCAAGATTGTTCCCCATTCTCCACATCCTCCCCAATACCTGTAGTTTCTTGTGCTGATTTTAGCCATTATTACAGGTGTGAAGTGATAATCATTATAGTTTTGGTTTGTAGTTACCTTATGGTAAGTGATGCTAAGCATCTTTTCATGGGTTTATTGGCCATCTGGCTTTGTTCTTTGGAGAAATATGTTCACGTCTCCTACCAATTTTTTAAGTGGATTACTCATTTTTTGGTTATTGAGTTTTATAAGTCCTTTATATACTTTGGATATGTCACTTACAAATATTTTCCCCATTTCATAGGTTGCCTTTCAGTTTTGTTGATTGTTTCTTTTTTATTTTTATCCACTCCCAATAGTTTATTTTTGTTTTGGTTTCTCTTGCCTCAGGGGACATAACTAAAAAAAAGTTGCAACAGCCAAAGTCAGATAATTTACTGCTCTCGCTCTTCTTGAAGATTTTAAAACTATTTTTTAATGTGTTATTTATTTTTGAGAAAGAGAGAGAGAGAGAGAGAGAGCGAGCAGGGGAAAGGCAGAAAAAGAGCGAGACACAGATTCCAAAGCAGCCTCCAGGCTCCATCCAAGTTGTCAACAGAGAGCTCGACACAGGGCTTGAACTAATGAACCATGGGATCGTGACCTGAGCCAAACTCGGACACTTAATTGACTGAGCCACCCCGGTGCCCACTTTCTAGGATTTTTATCGTTTCATGTCTCAATTTTAGGTCCTTATTCCATTTTGAATTCATTTTTGTGTATAATGTAAGAAAGTGGTCCAATTTCATTCTTTTGTATGTAACTGACCAGTTCCCAACACCATTTATTAAAAAGACATCCATTTTTACCTTACATATTTATCCCTATTTTGTCTAAGACTACTTGACCATACAATTGTGGGCTCATTGCTGGGTTTTCTGTTCTGTTCTATTGCTCTATGTATCTATTTTTGTGCCAGTATCATACTGTTTTAATTACTACAGCTTTGTAATGTACCTTGAAGTCTGGCGTTGTGATAGCTTCAGTTTTGCTTTTCGTTTTCAAGGTTGCTTTGTCTATTTGGGATATTTTGTGGTTCCATACAAATTTTAGGATTTTGGCTATAGCTCTGTGGAAAATGGTGTTGGAATTTTCATATGAATTTCATTAACTATAGATTGCTTTGGGTAGTATAAACGTTTTTAACAACATTTATTCTTCCAATTCATGGGCATGGAATGTCTTTCCATTTCTTTGTGTCGTCTTCAACTTGTTTCATTGGTGTTTCATAGTTTTCAGAGTACAGGTCTTTCACCACGTTGGTTAGGTTTATTCCTACGTGTCTTATTGGTTTTGATGCAATTATAAGTGGGATTGACTCATTCATTACTCTTTTTGTTGCTTCGTTATTGGTGTATAGAAATGCAAAAGGGAAGCTTGGGTCGTTCAGTTGGTTGAGTACTTGACTTCAGCTCAGTTCATAATCTCACAGTTCTGGGAGTTTGAGCCCTGGTTATGGTCGCTGCTGTCAGCACAGAGCCCGCTTCTTATCCTCCATCCCCCTCTCTCTACCTCTCTGCTCCACTCATGCTCCCTTTCTGAATAATAAATAAACATCTTATTAAAAACTATCGAGAATGTTGGGATAGAAGGAACTTACTTAAACACCATAAACGCCATTTACAAAAAGCCCAGAGCCAATGTTATCCTCAATGGGGAAAACCTGAGCTTTCCCCCTGAAATCAGGGACATGACAGGGGTGTCCACTCTCACCATTGTTGTTTAACATAGTGTTGGAAGTCCTAGCATCAGCAATCAGACAACAAAAGGAAATAAAAGGCATCAGAATTGGCAAGGAAGAAGTCAAACTTTCCCTTTTGGCAGACGACATGATACTCTACATGGAGCTGATCGACTCCACAAGAAGGCTTCTAGAAGTGAACAATGAATTCAGTAATGTTGCAGGGTACAAAGTCAATGTACAGAAATCAGTTGCATTCTTATACACCAAAAATGAAGCAACAGAACGAGAAAGCAAGAAACAGATACCATTCACAATTGCACGAAAAACCATAAAATACCTAGGAATAAACCTAACAAGATGTAAAAGACCTGTATGCTGAACACTATAGAAGACTTATGAAGGAAATTGAAGAAGACACAAAGAAATGAAAAAACATTCTGTGCTCATCGATTGGAAGAATAAACATTGTGAAAATGGCATTACTACCCAAAGCAATTTACACATTCAATGCAATCTCCATCAGTTTCACCACCATTCTTCCCAAAGCTACAAAAAACTATCTTAAAATTCATATGGAACCACAAAAGACCCCCAATAGCCAAAGTAATATTGAAGATGAAAACCAAAAGGGGAGGCATCCCAATCCCAGACTTTAGCCTCTACTACAAAGCTGTCATCATCAAGACAGTATGGTACTGGCACAAAAACAGACACATAGATCAATGGATTAGAATAGAGACCCAGAACTGGACCCACAACTATATGGCCAATTAATCTTTGACAAAGCAAGAAAGAGTGTCCAATGGAAAAAAGACAGCATCTTCAACAGGTGGTGTTGGGAGAGCTGGACAGCAACATGTAGAAATAGGAAATTAGACCACTTTCTTACACCACATGCAAAAATTAATTCAAAACGGCTGAAGGACCTGAATGTGAGACAGGAAACCATCAAAACCCTCAAGGAGAAAGTAGGAAAAAACCTCCTTGACCTCCACCGCAGCAATTTCCTGCTCGACACATCCCCAAAGGCAAGGGAAATGAAAGCAAAACTGAACTCTTGGGACTTCA
>NC_043717.1:53398653-53434556 GCF_006229205.1 Suricata suricatta
TGTTGCACATTCAGGTGGTGCCTAGTTCTTTCCTTGTGTTTAAGCCCAACACTGCATACTCTGATGAATGATTTGTCAAGCCAAATCTTCGCTCGCAAACCGATGGTCTTCTTAATTGTGGACTTTCAGGATCCACAATAAAATATCCTTGCAGGATATTTTAAAGACTTTTCCTCTGTGTTGCCAAATGGCCCCATCATAGGCACTGTACTGATTTGCATTCATGCCAGCCAGCACAGCTAGTAAAAAGAGTATGTCCATTTCCCCTGCAGAGTCTCCTGGTCACTGTAATTGATGTGTGTGTGTGCTCGTGTGTGTGCGCGTCTTGACCAACTTGATGGGCTGCAAATGGCATTTCACCGTTTTAGGTTATTTTACTGGATTTACTCTTTTACCTGTGCTCACTTCCTGCCGTTTTCCCCACTGTCAGAAAAATCATTCAGCTTTATTGCAGGAAAAAATTAAAAAGCAGACAACAAAAGAAAATTATTGTTCCCAGTAATCAATCCTTTTATCCACACATACATTCCTAAATCATTTTCATGTGCACTTCCCCAGTATTTTTTGTGTGATATATATGTGAATGTTAATGTATATACTGTTTCAATATCTGCTTTTTCACACCTGAATATAAAATCTAGATAAGATAGCGATGTATAAATAGATATTCTTGAACTTCGTTTCATGTCATTAAATATTCTTCTAAAAATAGTTTCATGGCTCTTTAATGTTCTCCTGGAGGTGCTTGCTAGAGGATTAGATAGATATATGCAGTCATCTGTGTATTTGTATTTAGATATAGATATGAGGGTATCTTTTCACAGCTTCCTTTTGTTGAACATTTGGGTGTTGAACATCTGTTTTGTTTTGTTTTTCTTATCCAATGCCTAGCTGCTCATAATATCATAGTGCACAAACCTTGCTTACATTCAATATTAGTTTCTGTGCAACATTGGTGAGAGAGAATTGCAGAATCAAAGGACACTGAAGGTTTGAAATCTTTTATTTATTTTTCTTTTGGTTCCTTTTTAAATTACTATCCACAAAGATGGTATCAATTACCCTCACTAAGTACACAAATAATGTCAGAGGATCAAAACCTTGACAGTTATTTAACTTTGTTATTACAGTTATTTCTGTATTCTCCCAATATTTTATCAGAGGGACTTCTGCCTTTTTTTTGTTTGTTTGAGCATTTATTTTGATACAAATAACACAATGTTATAATAGATTCTTCTTAAAATTGATCATGAACAAAGTAAAAATCACTCCTAATTCTACCACTTGACAAGAAAGACATCGGAATACATGAAATATGTACATAAATAAATAATACCTTCAAAAATGTAGTATGTATTATTTCATTATGGAATACATTCACTAAAGTTGTCTTTCATATCATCTTTCCACATTATTAAAAATTCTCCCTTAATTTTGTTTTTACTTTATATTCCATTTTATGGTTGAGCTACAATTTCTAAAACTCAGCTCCTTAATGTATGTTTAAATTGTTCTAGTATTTCCATAGTGAGTTTAACTATACAAGGAACACTTTTGTAGCTAAACATCTGCTGACATGTCCAGAGATTTAGTTGCATTAAATACTTGTCAGTCTGTTGCCAAATGCTTCTTCATGAAGTTTATGCCCCTTAACTGTGTATATGTGCTGCCAAACTGAGCAGAAGTTTATGCCCATTAACTTTGTAAGAGAGTGTATATTTACCTGCTCATCTTCTTCAGTTAGTTTTTTTTTTGTTTGAGAAATTGGTTACGCTTGTGGATTTTGGTTTTATTATTTCATTTTACAGGTGTGTTGTTTGAAAAAAAGACATACATATTAAATATATATGACAATCTCTTTTAAGAGATTGTTTGCTTATTTTCCATATTTAAAACAAATATTAATATCACACTGAATTCTTTAAATTTTTTCCATTATATTGTAAATATAACTAAAATATCTTTGGCTATTTAGTATCCTTTCATAGGTCACTATCATCATATAGGTGGATCAGAATTTTTTAAGGTGTTTCCTTTTGACTTTAATACAGCTTCTAAACTTTCCCCATTAAGCCCAAATATGTAGTAATTTTGCTGCAGAATTATTTTACTTACATAAATACATAGACATGGAATTGAAAAGTAGAGGTCTTTAAAAATAACATTGAAATATACCATCAAGTGGCCTCGATAAACCAGTTTATACTTCCATTGATACATTGGAAGAATGCCCATTTTCTTGCACAAGTTCCTCCTTGGGTATTATAAACTTCGCTGATATAATGCTATTAAAAATATGTCATTTTTGTCTTCCTTTTGCAATTTCTAAAAACAACAATTTTTTTGCTTTTTATTCAAGGAATATAAATTCATTTAAAAATCGCAATGGACTGATAGGCAAAATAAAAGTAGCACTGATAATATAAGAAAAAATTAATGTTATGTATACATATATACATATATAAATTTGTATTGTATACTACATAATTATGTATGTATAATAATTCATATATTTTTATATATGAGATATCAAATCATAATTTGCATTCTTTCCTCTTTTTTTTTTACCCATCCTTCCACCCCCTTTCCCCTATGGTAACCAAGTTTATTCTTTATAATTAAGAGTCTGTTTCCTGATCTCTCTTTCTCTCTTTTATTTTTCCCTTTGTTTCAAAATAATTATTTAGTAATAAATTAGTCTTAACATATTTTTATGTTTATTTTTTCACATCATTTAAAATAGTCTTTGAATATCCATTGTATATATGGATGGCTTCATTTCTTCCTATATTGTTAGATATTTTCTGTGTTTCCAATTCTCTTTGAATTTCAGGCCACTGTGTTGACTACTGTTTACCTAAATTTACAGGCAATGTTTCTGTGGCGAATATGTCTAGAAGAGAAAAAAAAGCAGAAAAAATTATAGACCATTTTCCAGATCATATGGTCAATTTTCCAGTTGCAATGTAGTGTCAACTTACACTATTATTCTGTTATTTCCAATTTAAATGTGTACCCAGTTCATTGCACAAGGCTCTGAGCTGAGTATTAGAATTCATATTAAACTTTGTTACATTTTTAGTGGAGAAAATAGAATCCATATTTTTAAATTTTACTAGTAATAACATTTTTTTTAAATTTCTGTCTCCTAGGCCAACAAATCGTAGAACACAAAACATTACTTATTTTTAAACACAGTGAATAACGTGGAACACAATCATAATCCGATCACTGGATAGAAACCACATGTAGGGGTGCCTGGGTGGCTCAATCACTCAAACATCTAACTTCAGCTCAGGTCATGATCTCGTGGTTCATGTGTTCAAGCCCCAAGTCGGGCTCAGTGCTGACAGCTCAGAGCCTGGAGACTGCTTTGGATTCTGTGTCTCCCTCTCTTTCTGCTCTCCCCACTCATGCTCTATCTCTCTCTCAAAAATAAATAAAAATATTTTTAAAAATTTAAAAACATGTAAAATTTGGTTGTATTACCTTTCACATTTTAAAATTTGCATAGACATAGATGTATGCACCTACATGCACATATTCATAAATATCCAATAGCCTTTTTATTTTTATTTTTAATGTTTATTTATTTATCAGACAGAGAGAGACAAAACTTGAGTTGGAGAGGGGCAGAGAGAGAGGGAAACAGAATCTGAGGAAGTCTCCAGGTTCTGAGCTGTCAGCACAGAGCCCAACACAGTGCTGGAACTCAAGAACTGAGATCATGACCTGAGCTAAAGTTGGACGCTTAACCAACTGAACCACCCAGGTGCCACTATACTCTTCATTTTGTTTTTTAGGTTTTTTTTATTAATTAGTATATTACCAAGTTGGTTTCCATATAACACCCAGTGCTCTTCCCCACAAGTGCCCCTCTACATGACCATCAACCCTCTTCTCTTTCCCCCCTCCCTCTTCAGCCCTCAGTTTGTTCTCAGTATTCTAGAGTCTCTCACAATTTACCTCACTCCCTCTCCCTCTTACCTCCCTTTCCTTTCCTATTGTCCCCTGTTAGGGTTCCCCTGTTAGACCTATGAGTGACAACATATGGTGTCTTTCCTTCTCTGCCTGACATATTTAGCTTAGCATGACTTCTTCTAGGTCCATCCATTTTCCGACAAATGGCTAGATTTCATTCTTTCTCATTGCCATGTAGTATTCCATTTTGTATATATATCGTTGGTGGATACTTAGGATCTTTCCATGATTTGGCTACTGCTGACAGTTCTGCTATGAACATTGGGGTCCATGTGCCCCTATGCATCAGCACTTCTGTATCCCTTGGGTAGATCCCCACCAGTGCTATTGCTGGGTCACAGGGAAGTTCTCCTGAGTGTATTTTGAGGAACTTCCACAAGATTTTCCAGAGCGGCTGCACGGGTTTAGATTCCCACCAACAGTGCAGGAGGGTGCCCATTTCTCCACATCCCCACTAGCGTCTATAGTCTCTTGATTTGTTCATTTTAGCCACTCTGACTGGTGTGAGGTGGTATCTCAGTGTGATTTTGACTTGTATTTCCCTGATGATGAGTGACGCTGAGCATCATTTTATGTATCTCTTGGCCATCTGGATGTTCTCCCTTGAGAAGTGTCTATTCATGCCTTCTGCCCATTTCTTCACTGGATTATTCGTTTTTTGGGTAGGGAGTTTGGTGAGTTCCTTGTAGATTTTGGATACTAGCCCTTTATCCAATATGCCATTTGCTACTATCTTTTCCCATTCTGTCAGTTGCCTATTAGTTATTTTTTTATTGTTTCCTTTGTGATACAGAAGCTTTTTATCTTGATGAGGTCCCAATAGTTCATTTTTTGTTCTTGATTCCCTTGCCCTTGCCTTTGGGGATGTGTTGAGTAGGAAATTGCTGCAATTAAGGTTAAGGAGGCTCTTTCCTGCTTTCTCCATTAAGGTTTTGATGGTTTCCTGTCTCACATTCAGGTCCTTTATCCATTTTGAGTTTATTTTTGTGTATGGTGTAAGAAAGTGGTCTAGTTTCATTCTTCTACATGTTGCTGTCCAGCTTTCCCAAAACAGCCTGTTGAAGAGGCTGTCTTTTTTCCATTGGATACCCTTTCCTGTTTTGTCAAAGATTAATTGGCCATACATTTGTGAGTCCATTTCTGGGCTTTATTCTATTCCATTGGTCTATGTGTCTGTTTTTGTGCCAATACCATCCTGTCTTCATGATGACAGCTTTGTAGTAGAGGTTAATCTCTGGGATTGTGATGCCTCCCGTCTTGATTTTCTTCTTCAATATTACTTTCGCTATTCGGGGTTTTTGTGGTTCCATATGAATTCTAGGATAGTTTGTTCTAGCTTTGAAAAGAATGCTGGTGCAATTTTGATTGGGATTGCATTGAATGTTTAGATTGCTTTGGGTAATAATGACATTTTAACAATGTTTATCTTTTGATCCATGAGCATGGGATGTTTTTCCATTTCTTTGTGTCATCTTCAATTTTTTTCATAAGCTTTCTGTAGTTTTCAGCATACAGGCCTTTTGCATCTTTGGATAGATTTATTCCTAGGTATTTTATGGGGTTTTGTGCAATTGTGAATGGGATCCGTTTCTTGATCTCTCTTTCAGTTGCTTCATTATTGGTGTATGAAAATGCAACCAATTTCTGTAAATTGATTTTGTACTCTGTGACTTCCTGAACTCATGGATCAGTTCTAGAAGGCTTCTGGTTTTCCATGCAGAGGATCATGTCATCTGTGAAAAGTGAAAGTTTGACTTCTTCCTTGCCGATTCTGATGCATGTTATTTCCTTTGGTTGTCTGATTGTTGATGCTAGGACTTCCAGCACTATGTTAAACAACAGTGGTAGGAGTGGACATCCCTGTTGTGTTCCTGTTTTTAGGGGGGAAAGCTCTCAGTTTTTCCCCATTGAAGATGATATTAGCTGTGGGCTTTTCATAAATTACTTTAAAATGTTTAAGTAAGTTCCTTCTATTCCGACTTTCTCAAGGGTTTTAAAAAGAAGGGATGTTTCCCTTGATCTGTGTCCCTCACTCAAGGGAGACTACTGAATACTGAAAAAGAACCATGGAGTGAAGGGAGAGGGGGAGGGAGGGTGGGGTCATGGTCATGGTGGGGGACACTTGTGGGGAGAAGCACTGGGTGTTATATGGAAACCAATTTGTCAATAAACTATTAAAAATAATTAAAAAATAAATAACAAATAAAAAGGCTCAAGAATTATGAATGAAGAATTGAGTTTTAAAAAAGAGAATATAACTATATTCTCGGCTATAAGTTTCCAAAAAAAAAAGAAGGGATGTTGTATTTTGTCAAATGCTTTTTCTGCGTCTATCGGCAGGATCATATGGTTTTTATCTTTTCTTTTGTTAATGTGATGTATCACATTGATGGATTTGCGAATATTGAACCAGTCCTGTACCCAGGAATGAATCCCACTTGATCATTATGGTTAATTCTTTTTATATGCTGTTGAATCCAATTTGTTGCTATCTTGTTGAGTATTTTTGCATCTGTATTCATTAAAGATATTGGCCTGTAGTTCTCTTTTTTTGTTGGGTCTATGTCTGGTTTAGGAATCAAGGTGATATTTGCTTCATAGAATGAGTCCAGATGTCTTCCTTCTATTTCTATTTTTGGATTACCTTGAGAAAGATGGGTGTTAATTCTGTTTTAAATGTTTGGTAGAATTTCCCTGGGAATCCACTCAGCCCTGGGCTTTTATTCATTGGGAGATTTTTGATAACTGATTCGATTTCTTCACTGGTTATGGGTCTGTTCATATTTTCTATCTCTTCCCATTTAAATTTTGGTAATGCATGTGTGTTTAGGAATTTGTCCATTTCTTCTAGATTGCCCAGTTTGTTGGCAGTCTGGTGATTGCTTGTATTTCTGAGGGATCAGTTGTAATAAATCCATTTTCATTCATGATTTTGTCTATTTGGGTGTTCTCTCTTTTCGTTCTGTGCAACCTAGCTAGAGGTTTATCAATTTTGTTTATTTTTTCAAAAAACCAACTCTTGGTTTCATTGATCTGTTCAATTGTTCTTTTGGATTCGATATTGTTTATTTCTGCCCTTATCTTTATTATTTCTTTTCTTCTGCTGGGTTTGGGGTGTTCTTGCTGCTCCCCTTTTAGTTTCCTTAGGTGCTTTGTAAGATTTTGAATTTGTGCTTTTTCTGGTTTGTTGAAATAGGCCTGGATTGCAATGAACTTTCCGCTTAAGACGGCCTTTGCTGCACACCAGAGAGATTGGAATGTTGTATTTTCGTTTTCATTTCTTTCCATATATTTTTAAATTTCTTCTCTAATTGCCTGATTGGCCCTATCATTCTTCAGTAGGGTGATTTTTAACCTCCACATTTTTTAATGTTTTCCAGACTTTTTCCTGTGGTTAATTTCAGGTTTCATAGCATTGTGATCTGAAAGTGTGCATGGTATGATCTCTATTCACTTATCCTTATGGAGGGCTGCTTTATGCCCCAGTATGTGATCAATCTTGGAGAATGTGCCATGTGCACTAGACAAGAAAGTGAATTCCCTAGCTTCAGGATGCAGAGTTCTATATATATCAATTAATTCCATCTGTTCCAGTGTGTTTTTCAGGTCCATTATTTCTTTCAGGTTTTCCATCTGGTTGTCCTATCCATTGCTGTAAGTGGAGTTTAAGGTACCTTGCAATTAACACATTCTTATCAATAAGATTGTTTCTTTTTGTGATTAGTTGTTTTACGTATTTGGGTGCTCCCGAATTCAGCGCATAGATGTTTATAATTGTTAGGTCTTCCTGATGGAGAGACCCTATAATTATTATATAAAGTCCTTCTTCGTCTTTTGTTACTGCCTTTCTTTAAAGTCCAGTTTGTCCGATATAAGTATGACTACGTCGGCTTTCTTTTGGCGTCCAGTCTCATGGTAGATATTTCTCCATCCCATTATTTTCAATCTGAAGGTGTCTTCAGGTCTAAGGTGAGTCTCTCATAGACAGCAAGTAAATGGATTTTGATTTTTTATCCATCCTACTACCCTGTGTCATTTGATTGGAGAATTCAGTCCATTTACATTCAGTGTTATTATTGAAAAATGTATGTTTAGATTCATTGTGTTCTCTGTAGAATTCATGTTTGTATTAATATCTCTGTGTCTTATATTCCTTGCTATACTTCTCTCATAGAGTCCCTTTTAGGTTTTCTTGGGATTGTTTGGTGTAATGAATTCTCTCAATCTTTTTTTATTTGGGAAAACCTTTATCTCTCCTTCTATTTTGAGTGACAGGCTCACTGGATAAAGAATTTTTCTTTTTCATCACATTGAAGATGTTTTGCCATTCCTTTTTGGCCTGCCAAGTTTCATTAGCTAGGTCTGTAACCACTCTGATAGGTTTCCCTTTGTATGTTAGGGCCCTTTTATCTCTAGTTGCTTTCAGAATTCTCTCTCTATGTTTATATTTTGCCAATTTCACTATATGTCATGCCGAAGGTCGGTTCAAGTTATGTCTTAGGGGAGTTCCATGTGCCTCTTGAATTTCAATCTCTTTTTTTCTCCCAGATTAGAGAAACTTTCGGCTATAATCTGATCCAGTACCCCTTCAGGACCTTTTTTTCCCCTTCAGGAACTCCTATGATATGGATACTGTTTCATTTGATTTTATCACTCAGATGTCGAATTCTCCTTTTGTGCTCCTGTATCAATTTCTCTCTTTTTTTTCTTGGCTTCCTCTTTTGCTATAACTGTCTTCTAATTCACCTATTCTCCTCTCTGCTTCTTCAATCCGTGCAGTGGTAGGCTCCATTTCATTATTCACCTCATTTATAGCCTTTTGAAGGTCTCCTGTCTTTGTATCAATAGCTTCTCTGATGGCTTCAATGCTTTTTTCAAGTCCAGCAATAAATTTTATGACAATTCTTGTTCATTTATGTTGCTTGTTTCTCTTTTGAGCAGTTCTGTAGCTGTGATTTCTTCCTGGAGTTTCTTTAGAGGTGAGTTCTTTCTTTCTTTTCATCATTTTGGCTAGCTTTCTGTCTCTTGTCAGTTTTAAAAGCTCATTCTGCACTGTGTGCCTATTAGTATTTCTCTATTAAAGGAGGCTCTCTGACTGTCCAGGGCCTGTCGTTTCAGGAGATGTTCTTATTACAGAACATGTCTCTCAGTGTCTCTTATTATGCCTCTGATTAATTTATTTCCCTACTCAGTGATATTTGGGGCTCTCCACCATGTGTGCTTGGGCTTATTTCTTGAGGTAGCCCTGGAAAGGAAAACAGACAGACAATCACACAGGGAACAAAAGCACGCAAGCGCACAGACTGATTAAATAAACAAGCAAACCAAAAGGGGAATGAAAAAAAGAACAGAAAAGAAAAGAGAGGACAGGAAAGAAAAAAGTAGAAGGCAATGGGATAGAAACAGCCAAAGATAAAGGACAGTCTGAGAGCATAAAGCCTGCAGAGGGGAGAGATAAGAATTGATATAAGGGAAAATATATCTGGATGGTAAGATTTGATCTAATCACAGCAGTGCATAAATGTTGGTCTTTCCCAGACTCCAAGGGGGAAAGGGAGAAAAGAAGGAAAAAGGAATATAGAAAAGAGAAACAAGGGGAAAAATTAAAAAATAAAAATAATAGGAAAAAAAGCAGTTCTCCAGTGCAGATGGGTGTGGTTTGATGTAGGTAGGTCGCGTCTCAGGGGCTGCTCTCTGAGGCCCTGCCTTAGTGGTTGTGCCATTCTTCTAGCACGCAACCCCTCCCCCCCCAGACCATGCGTTGCCAGCCACTCGCTGGATTCCAACTTCCCCATGCCACGGACGGGTTAGATTGCTTTGAGTTTCTAAGCTCCTCCATGTTTCTAAATCCTAATCCACGCACTTTAATGCTGCCGCCACAGTTAAAATGATCACTGGCAGGCGGGCGGCTTCCTGGCTGGGATTGAGTAGGGAGACTGGGGAACCAGCTTATTTTACTGAAGTCAGCGAGCTGCCTAGTCCAAGTGAGAAGAAGCCCACTGAGATAGACAGATTTCTCTCTTCGTGAGCAACAGCTACACATGAGATGTTCGTGTCTCTGAGCGTTTTCAATCTCTTTTTCTCTTGCCCCTGGGTGTCCGCCTCGCTACATGGCCAACCTCTGTGCTGTCCTGCATGGCCTGTTGGCACGATGCCCTTCAGGGTCCTGAGCTGCCTCTTGGCACAGGGCCCTCTGCGGCCCAGCACCAAGTTTCTGGTCGCTCTCTCTCCTGGTTCTGCTTTGGCGGAGACTCCCCTTAGAGTCTCCATTCCCAGTTTGCACTCACTCAGGCATCCATGAAGCTGTTATCAATAAGGAGTTTGTGGGTGCACCTCCGTTCTTGGAGATAAGAATATTGTGGCTTTTAATTCTTCTCAGTTTAATAGCTGCAGGCTCGTGGAGACCACAGAGCTCCCTACTTCTCTGCCATCTTGCTGCTCCCTAAATTAGCTGTGCCTTGGCCATGTCCTCGTCTCCAGGAAAAGCTGTCTCCTGGGGCTTCCAGGCAGGGGTCTCCACAGTGCCCCTCTCTGCAGCGTTCCCGGGGACAGCATCCCAGGATGCGTGGACAGCTCTGCAACCTCTTGAGCCCCCCAGGCCAGGCCCAGAGGCTTCGGTCCTTCTCCTTGGGCCCAGGGATAGCCTGCAGGGGAGCTCTGTGGGGTCATCCATGTACTCTTGGCTACGCGGTCATGCATGCGGAGCCCCCTGTGCACCACTAGGGTCAGGGTCAGGCAGGCTCAGCAAGCGTCCCACATTCTAGGCTGCACTCATGGCCCCTGCCTGCACCCCCACACTCCTCTTGGGGCCCAAGTGAGGGGACTAAGGCCGAATTCAGGCTCAGAGGCTTGGAACTAGCCGGTATAGAGAGCAGCCTTGGACTCGGCTGGCCGCCTGCCTCTCACAAAAGTCCACCAACCGCCACAAAGGAGCAGCCCAAACACCTCCAATAGCTTTTTTGTTAACTAAAATGCCACATTAACATAAACCCATGTCAATTACAATTACACATTATTTGCAAAAGTTACATAGTATATTACGGTATTTATAGTAAGCCAGTTGACTTAACTAGTGGATTTTTGTTTCCAGTTTTTTCATATTAAAATAAAACCTGTGAGAAGACTTGTTGCAGTCATACCTTTATACACATTCAGGAGTATTTTTCACACACTTAGTAGAAGTCATATAAAATCACACTATCACAAAGACTGTGAGATCATTTGCGCATTAACCCTCCATAATCCATCCCAGTTTACAGTTTCTTCCATTGTTCTGCATTACCATCACTTGTAATTCTTCTTAAACTATGGGAAAAAGATGGTTCCAAACACAAATCATTTTTCAACTTATTTTCAAAAAATAACAAAATTGTTTGAGTCAAAATATAATGATGTTATATAATAGTCAATTTGTGTCAAGCATTGTTATAAGTGCTTCTCATGTAATAACTCATTTAATCCACACAACAACCTCTATGTGGTATATAGTATTTTTTTTCCATTTTACACATAAAGTAACTGAGGCACTCACAGCCAAAGTCATACAACTAGGACATGAACCCATGTAGTATAGTCTACTCTTAACTACTAAACTATAATGAAGAAAAGACATAATGACTGCCCATGTGTTTTGTGCCTCCAAATCCCGTTTTCTTATGCTAATGCAAGCAAAATTTAACAAAAATATATTCAAATACTTTACCCTTAAAGATTTTATCTAGTAAAACACATCTTTATAAAAACGAGAGAATGATGTCATCAAAATGATGATGTTGGTTGTTTCCATCTTTCAGTCTACTTAAAAGAAGACCAATTAGCAATCATCCATTGATAAGATGTTATTATGGAAATACCAAACCCTGAGAATGAGGCTGACGGACGCCCCTGGAGCACAGAGACCAAGAAGGACCACATTAGAAGCATAAATGGAGGGGTATGCTTTGATAGCGTCTTCCCCCAATCCCACGGTGGCACAGAGCCATGCTGAGGGGCCACGATTTCTACGGTAGGAAAAAGAGGACCCAATATGGACAGTTTCCCAGTGTTATGGGATGCTTCCCAGGAAACCCATTTGTTTCCTGTTTCATGAGGATCACTGGGAGAATCTGTGGGGATCAACCATTGGGGATCAGATAGAGACAGAGGAGTGAGGGTTACAGCAACCAGGCTCAGACCTTGGCAGCTACATTCTTGCTTGCAGTGGTGCCATATCCCAGCCAGCGGCTCTGCCCATCTACAGAGATAAGCTTGTGGCCCTGTCTAGCTAGGGAACTAAATGGGCAGTTATACTGGATGTGGGTCCCCAGTCAACAGGTTGTACCCACTGTGGAACCTATTCTACTGCCCTACCTAGGTTGGGAAGAAAATTCATATCTCTTTTCAATTGCTAAGGGGAGCCTCCAGTCTTATCCTTTAAGAAGCCTAGGCAGTAAACACTGGCAGCTGTGGAAGCTATCTTATAGCTCCACTTGGGCAAGGAGCCACGCCAGAAGCTCTACTCAACTGTTGAGCATAGCTTCTTATCCCTCATAACCAGGGAGCCTGAACAGTAACCCTGAGTAAGCATGAGCCCTGCTTAATATGATACGGTTGAGCTTGGAAGTCCAGCCTACACCTCTGCTTGATTTTCAAACACAGCCTGTGGCCTTGCTCAGACAAGGAGCCCAGCTGGTGACTCTTCCTAATTGCAGAGCATAACCAAAAGACCATGATGAGAGAGCTTTGAATGTGACCCCACCCAATAACAAACCATTTTGCACAGTCTCCAGCCCACTCAACCTCATGATGCAGCTGGAGGTCCCTCCTAACCAGATAGTCCAAGCAGGGACCTTGCCACAAAGCAGAGCATGGCCAGTGACCTCTTGTGACTGTGAAGCCCTGCCCGTGTCTTCACCTGAATATGGAGTCCAGTCAACAGCACCACCTGATGTAGAAGCATAACCTGATAACTCATGAAAGCAGAAGAAATTGTGAAGCCAGGCCCACAAACTTGCCCAATCGCAGAGTCCAACCAGTGGCACCACACTGTGAACACAGCCTGCAACCCCACATGATCAGAAGTGATTGTAGAGCTCATCTGGTGGCCCCATTTGACCACAGAGCATGGGCAGTAGCCTCACTCAACTAGAGACCCCCCAAGACAATCTTTGCCTGCCCATAGATGCTACCACCTGATCTATCCAGTACCTCAACCTGAGCTGTCTTTCCTTGCTGAAGCAAACCTGTAAAGTATTGAAGAGCAGATTACTTACTTACTTGAATGAGCAGATATTAATGCAAGGAATCAAGGGTCACAAATAATCAAGAAATTATCACACCATCAGAAACTAATAAAACTCCACTAATTTACCTTAAATAAATGGAGATCTATGTATCTATGTATGAACTCTCTGACAAAGAATTCAGAATAACCCACTTAAGAAGCTAAGTGAACTTCAAGAATACACAGACAACTACATAAAGCTAGGAAAACAACATATGAACAAAATGAGAAGTTAAACAAAGAAAAGATAGTGCCAGAAAACAAAACCAAAAATACTAGAACTGAAAACGATAGTGACAGAACTAAAGAATTCAATAGATAGCTTCAACAGCCGACTTGAACAAGCAGAATAGAAAGCCTGGAGATAAATTTACTAATATGCAGTCAATTAATATTTGACAAAGACACCAAGAACACACAATGGGGAAAAGATCATGTCTTCAATAAATAGTGTTAGAAAATTGGATATTCACATGCAAAAAAATGAAACTGAACTGTTCAAAATTAAGTTAAATATAAGACTCAAAACCATAAAACTCATAGAAGAAAACTTAAGGGACTTGGTCTTGGCACTTAATTTTTTTATATAACACCAAAAGCACAGGCAACTAAATCAAATATGAACAAGTGAAACTCTATGTCAAACTAAGGAGTTTTTGCATAGCAAAGAAAACAAATGAGTGAAAAGGCAACCTATGGAATGGGAGAAAATATTTGCAAACAATATATGTGATGATGGGTTAATTTATAAAATATACAAGGAACTCATACATCTCAATATAATAAAAATAAACTTATTTAAAAATGGGCAAAGAACATGATTATATATTTTCCAAAGAAGATATTAAATGGCTAATAGATACATGAATATGTGCTCAACATTGCCAATCATCAGGCAAATGCAAATCATAATCACAATAATATATCACCTCACATCTATTAGGATAATTATTATCAAAAAGACAAGGGAGAGTTGCCTGAGTGACTCAGGTGAGTGTCTGATCCCAAGGTTGTGGAACAGAGCCCCGTGTCAGGCTCGGCACTGAGTGTGGATCCTGCTTAAGATTCTGTCTCTCTCTCACTCTCTCTCTCTCTCTCTCTCTCTCTCTCTCTCTCTCCCTCTCTATGCCCCCTGCCTCACTCATGTTCTTTCTCTAAAAACAATGTAAAAAGACAAAAGATAGCAAGTTTGGTAAGGATATGAGGAAAAGGAAATCTTTGTACACAGTGTGAATATAAAGTGGCACAGCCATTATGGAAAACAGTATGGAGGTTCCTAAAAAATTAAAACAGAACTACTGTATGATCCACCAATTCCATTTCTGGAGAGAGGGAGATAGATAGATAGATAGATAGATAGATAGATAGATAGATAAAATCAGTATCTCAAAGAGATATATACACTCCCATGATCAATGCAACACTAATCACAATAACCAAAATATGAAAACAAGTATGCATCAATGGATGAGTAAACTAAGAAAAAAATACATACACTTGTGTGTGTGTATACATACACACAATGTAATATTATTGATCCACTTAAATAAAAGAAATTCTGTCATTTGCAACAATATAGATGAATCTGAAGGACATTATGCTAAGTGAACTAAGCCAGGCAGAGAAAGAAAAATGCTGTAGGATTTCACCTATATCTAAAAACAAAACAAAATATAAAAGCAAGACAAAATAACACAAAAAGATAAACTCATTGAAACAGAAAAGAATGGTGGTGACAAAGGACTAGGAGTGTGGGGGAAATGGAAAGATGTTGGATAAAGGATACAAAATTTCAGTTATAAGATGGAATGAATTTTTATAATCTAATGTACAGCATAGCAAATATAGTTAATAATGTTATATTATACATTCAAATTTGCTAAGAGAGTATATCTTAATCATTGTCACATAAAAACAGGTCTATGTGAGGCAATGGACGTGATAGTTAACTTAATTGTGATAATCATTTCACAATGTATATGTGTATATATATATATGTATATTATACCATTACGTTGTATACTTTAAATGTATCCAGTTTTATTTGTCAATTATACCTCAATAATGTTGGGAAAATATAAATAAAATAAAATTTATATTTAAAAGCTTCTGCTATGTGTAAGAGAATAAATAGGCAAGCCATAGTCTAGGAGAAAATATTTGTAAAACACATATCTGGTAAAGTTCTTGTTCCAAAATATTCAAAGCTTTTAAAACTCAAAAATAAGAGATCAAACATCTCAATTTTAAAAATGGGCAAAAGATCTGAACAGAAAACTCATAACCAAGAGGTTAGAGCGCCTATAGCTCCATTATATTGTTCTTAATATTAGTGAGTGTTATTTGCTTGTGTAGGGGTCAAGTGCAGGCTGCCCCAAGATGGGCATTTTGGCATGAAGATTATTTTGAGTTAAAAAGCAATCAAGGGGTGCCTGGGTAACTTAGCCGATTGAGTGTCCTACTCTTGGATTCAGCTAAGGTCATGATCTCATGGTTTGTGGGTTCAAGTCTCGCAATGGGCTCTGAGCTGTTAGTACAGATTCTGTACAGATTCTGAACAGATTCTCTTTCTGCCCCTCCCTTTCTTTATCTCTCAAAATAAATAAATAAACTTAAAAAAAAGAAAACAATAAAAACCCAGAAGATTCAGGAAAAGTTCTTTATCTCTTCCACAACTGCCTAAAAAGAATTTAGATAGAGGACCCGCTCCAGGAAGAGAGCTATCACCATAGCTAACTATCTTATGATATGAACTAGGTATGATTTAGAGGGAGGAACTTAACAAGGCCTACTTGATCAAAATCTTCTATGTTCCATTGTTTCTGAGTGGCCAAGAAAACATTTGTTTACCAGTCATTTACTCTTTCATCTTCCTGTGAATTGTATTCCCTTCCCTTTGAAGTCCCAGACCCCCTACCCCCATTCTCCTTAGTTCACAATTATATGTATATATATATACACACACCTCATCCTACCTGACTGTCTTCGAAATTTCCATGTCTGTGTGGACTCCCCATATATATGAAATTAAATTCGATTTTCCCCTGTTAAAAAAAGAAGATATACAGATAACAAGTAAGTGAGTGAAGAGAATGTTGACATCATATGTCATTAAGAAATTGCAAACGAAAACTATAATGAGATACTATTACCCATCTATTAGAATGGCCAAAATCCAAAATACTTATAACACCAAATTGTAGCAATGATGAAGAGAAATAGGCACTATCATGCATTGCTGCTGGTGATGGTAAAATATAACAGCTCCTTTGCAAGACCATTGGCAGTTTCTTACAAAGCTATGCATAGTCTTAATATAAAATATAAAATCCAGCAATAGTGCTCCTAGATATTTACTGGAACAAATTGATGACATGTCAGCACAAAACTTGCATGCAATTCTGTATAGCAGCTTTATTCATAAATTCTATTTATTTATTTATTATTTTTAATAGTTTATTGTCAAATTGGTTTCCATATAACACCCAGTGCTTCTCCCCACAAGTGCCCCCCCATGACCATCACCCACTCCCTCCTTCCCCTTCCCCTTCAGTCCATGGTTCGTTTTCAGTATTCAGTAGTCTCCCTTGATCTGTGTCCCTCACTCTCCCCCACTCTCTTTCCCCCTTCCTCTCCCCATGGTCCCCTGCCAGGTCTCTCCTGTTGGACCTATGAATGCAAACATATTCTAAAAGCTACAAACAACCAAGATATTATTCAATAGGTGAATGGATAAACTCACACAGTGGAATATTTTTTAGTGCAAAAAAGAAATGAGTCACAAAAACACATGAATAAATAAGCACTTAGAATAATAAGCAGTCTGAAAAGGCTACATAGTGTGTTATTCTAACTATGTGACATTTCAGTAAAGGCGGAATTCTAGAGATGGTAGAAATATCAGTGGTCACCAGGGTTCTGTGGGAGAGAGAGAGGGATGGATAGGTAAAGTATGGAGGCTTTTGGTGGAACTATTCTCTATGAGACTTTAATATTGCATACATAATATTATGCACTAGTCAAAACTAATAGAAATGCTCAAAAATGAAAGAAACTTAATGTAAAGTGCTGACCTTTATTAATAATATATCAATATGGATTTATGAATTATAACAAATGCATGACACTAACACAGATAATAAAGGAAATTGCATGGTAAAACTGGGTTAATATGGGAATACTCTGGGCTATCTGCTCAGGTTTTCTGTAAATCTATAACAGCTCTACTTTATAAAGTCCATTAATTTTTTAACTGATGCTACTATGATCATAGCAGAATAATCCTTCCTTGTATTAAAGATTATTAAGTTGATACACTTTTTCCCGAAGAAATCATAGATAAAAGTATCTTGAAGATTTTTTATGATAATGTCCAATTGCCCTCGATTATTGTACTATTGTATTATTACTCTTATTAGTAATCTCTTATTAACATTGGGAGAACATTCATATCTTTAAACAAATTTCATCACTCTATATTAAAATTGATTTTAATTTTACGAATTAGATTGTCTTAAAATAAAAACTAGTTTCACAGACTTTAACTTTTTTAAACATATTACATGAGAAATAGGTCATTGAAGAAAAATTTTAAATAGAAGAAAAAAAGAACATTCACTAATGATTTCATGAAGAATAGTAAAAATTAATTTCCTTGGCATAAATTTATGATTTCATATGAATAAATATGCCTGCTGTAGCAAATATAGGATAGAACGGTGGACACTTTCTTATTTTCCTTTATTTTTTTGGAATCTTTTTTAAATTGTTAAAATAACTTTATATTTTAAAAATAGTTTATTAACATGTTGGTTTCCATATAACACACAGTGCTCTTCCCCACAAGTGCCCTGCTCCATGAATATCACCCCTCTTCTCTTTCCCCCCTCCCTCTTCAACCCTCATTTGTTTTCAACGTTCAAAACTCTCTCATGATTTGCCTCACTCCCTCTCCCCAACTCTTTTACTCCCCTCTCCCCTTCCCATGGTCTCCTGTTAGGTTTCTCCTGCTAGACCTATGAGTGAAAACATATGGTATCTTTCCTTCTCTGCCTGACTTATTTCACTTAGCGTGACTCCCTCCAGATCCATCCATTTTGCTACAAATGGCCAGATTTCATTCTTTCTCATTTCCATGTAGTATTCCATAGTATGTATATATACATATCACATCTTCTTGATCCATTCATCAATTGATGGACATTTAGGCTCTTTCCATTATTTGGCTAGTGCTGAAAGTGCCGCTATAAACATTGAGGTACATGTGCCCCTATGCATCAGCACTTCTTTATCCCTTGGGTAGATCCCCAGCAGTGCTATTGCTGGGTCATAGTGGAGTTCAATTTTATTGATAGATTTTTGAGGAGCCTTCACACTGTTTTTCAGAGTGGCTGTATCAGTTTACATATCCACCAACAGTGCAGGAGGGTGCCCATTTCTCCACATTCTCACCAGCATCTATAGTCTCTTGATTTGTTCATTTTAGCCACTCTGACTGGCATGAGGTGGTATCTCAGTGTGGTTTTGATTTGTATTTCTCTGATGATAAGTGATGCTGAGCATCGTTTCATGTGCCTGTTGGCTATCTGGATGTCCTCTTTGGAGAAGTGTTTGTTTAGGTCTTCTGCCCATTTCATCACTGGATTATCTGTTTTTCTGGTATGGAGTTTGTTGAGTTCCTTGTAGATTTTGGATACTAGCCCTTTATCTGATATGCCATTTGCCACAATCTTCTCCCATTCTGTTGGTTGCCTATTAGTTTCCTTGATTGTTTCCTTTGCAGTGCAGAAGCTTTTTATCTTGATAAGGTCCCAATAGTTCATTTTTGTTTTTGAATCCCTTGCCTTTGGGGATGTGTCGAGTAGGAAATTGCTGCGATTGAGGTCAAGGAGTCTATTTACTGCTTTCTCCTCTAGGGATTTGATGGATTCTTGTCTCACATTCAGGTCCTTTATCCATTTTGAGTTTATTTTTGTGTATGGTGTAAGATAGTGTTCTAGTTTCACTCTCCTACATATTGCTGTCCAGCTTTCCCAAAACCACCTGTTAAAGAGGCTGTCTTTTTTCCATTGGAAACTGTTTCCTGTTTTGTCAAAGAATAATTGGCCATATACTTGTGAGTTTATGTCTGGGCTCTCTACTCTATTCCATTGGTCTAAGTACCTGTTTTTGTGCCAATACCATACTGTCCTGATGATGACAGCTTTGTAGTAGAGGATAAAGTCTGGGATTGTGATGCTTTCCATTTTGGTTTTCTTCTTCAATATTACTTTGGCTATTCGAGGTCTTTTATGGTTCCATACGAAATTTAAGATAGTTTGTATTAGCATTGGGAAGAATGCTGGTGCAATTTCGATAGGGATTGCATTGAATGTGTGAATTGTTTTGGGTAATAATGACATTTTAACAATGTTTATTCTTCCAATCCATGAGCATGGAATGTTTTTCCATTTCTTTGTGTCTTCTTTAATTTCCTTCATAAGTCTTCTATACTTTTCGGCATACAAATCTTTTACATCTTTAGATAGGTTTATTCCTAAGTATTTTATGGTTTTTTGTGCAATTGGGAATGGGATCCGTTTCTTGATCTCTCTGTGGCTTCATTTGGTGTATAAGAAGGCAACCGACTTCTGTAAATTGACTTTGTATCCTGTGACTTTACTGAATTCGTGGATCAGTTCTAGAAGGCTTCTGGTGGAGTAGATTTGCTTTTCCATGTAGAGTATCATGTCATTTGCAAAAAGCAAAAGTTTCACTTTATCGTTTCTGATTCTGACGCCTTTTATTTCCTTTGGTTGTCTGATTGCTGATGCTAGGACTTCCAGCACTATGTTAAACAACATTGGTGAGAATGGACAACTCTGTTGTGTTCCTGATCTCAGAGGGAAACCTCTCAGTTTTTCCCCAGTGAGGATGATATTAGATGTGGGCTTTTAAGAATTTGCTTTAATGTGTTTAAGTAAGTTCCCTCTATCCCAACTTTCTCAAGGGTTTTTATTAAGAAGGGATGTTGTATTTTGTCAAATGCTTTTTCTGCATCCATCGACAGGATCATATGGTTCTTTTCTTTTCTTTTGTTAATGTGATGTCTCACATTGATGGGTTTCTGAATATTGAACCAGCCCTGTAACACAGGAATGAATCCCACTTGGTCATGATGGATAATTCTTTTTATGTGCTGTTGAATTCGATTTGCTAGTATCTTGTTGAGTATTTTTGCATCTGTTTTCATTAAGGATATTGGCCTGCATTCTTTTTTGTTGGGTCACTGTCTGGTTTAGGAATCAAAGTGATATGTGCCTCGTAGAATGAGTCCAGATGTCTTCCTTGTGCTTCTATTTTTTGGAATACCTTGATAAGGATGGGTGTTAACTCTGCTTTAAATATCTTGTAGAATTGTCCTGGGAATTCTTCCTGCCTTTGACTTTTATTAATTGGGAGATTTCTGATAAGTGATTAGATTTCTTCACTGGTGATGGGTCTGTTCAGATTTTCTATCTCTTGCCATTTGAATTTTGGTAGTGCATGTGTGTTTAGAAATTTGTCCATTTCTTCTAGATTGTCCAGTTCAATGACATATAAATTTTCATAGTAATCTCTGATAACTGCTTGTATTTCTGAGGGGTCAGTTGTAATATATCCATTTTTGTTCATGATTTTTTTCTATTTGGGTGTCCTCCTCTCTTTCTGAGGAGCCTAGCTAGAGGTTTATGAATTTTGCTTATTTTTTCAAAAAACCAACTCTTGGTTTCATTGATCTGCTTAATTGTGTGGTTTTTTTTTTGGATTCTATATTGTGTATTTCTGCCGTGATCTTTATTTTCTATCCTTCTGTTGGGTTTGGGGTGCTCTTGCTGCTTCCTTTCTAGTTTCCTCAGGTGTTCTCTTAAATTTTGAGTTTGTGCTTTTCCAGGTTTGTTTAAATAGGCTTGGATTGCAATGAACTTTCCTCTTAAGACCCCCCAAGAGTTTGGATTGTTGTATGTTCATTTTCATTTGTTTCCATAAGTTTTTTAATTTCCTCTCTAATTGCCTGATTGCCCAATCATTCTTCAGTAGGTTAGTTTTTAACCCCCACACTTTTAATAAGAATGTGCTAATTACACAGCATTTTAATACTTCACTTACAGCAATGGATAGGTCAACTAGACACAAAAATCACTAAGAAAACAATGAACCTGAATGACACATTAGAACAGATGGAATTGATAGATATAGTTAGGACTCTACATACTGAGGCTATGGAATTCACTTCCTTCTTGAGTGCACATGGTACATTCACCATGATAGACCACATACTGCATCATAAAGAAGCCCTCCATAAATAGAAACAAGTTGAGATCATACCATGCACACTTTCCAATCATAATGCTATGAAATTTAAACTCAATTACAAGAAAAAGTCTGGAACACCTCCAAAACATGGAGGTTAGGCCACTCTACTACAGAATGATTGGACCAATCAGGCATTTAGAGAAAAATTAAAAATATATGGAAACACATGAAAATGAAAATACAACAATCCAAATTCTTTGGGATGCCCCAAATAAAGTCCAAAAAGGAAAGTATATTGCAATGCAGGCCTATTTCAAGAAACTAGAAAAAGCACAAATGCCAAATCTAAAAGCACACTGAAAGCAACTAGAAGGAGAACACCAAGAACACACAGAATCCAGCAAAAGAAGAGAAATAATAGAGATCAGGGCAGAAATAAACAATATAGAATCCAAAAACACAGGTGAGCAGAGCCATGAAATCGAGAGTTGGGTTCTTTGAGAAAATAAACAAAATTGATAAACTTCTAGCCAGGCTTCTCAGGAAAAAAAAAGGAGAAAGAGCACCCAAACAGACAAAATCATGAATGAAAATAGATTTATTCCAACCAATTCCTCAGAAATACAAGCAATTATCAGGGGATCCTATGAAAAATTATATGCTAACAAACTGAACAACCTTGAAGAAATGGACAAATTCCTAAACACACATGCACTACCAAAATTCAAATGGGAAGAGATAGAGAATCTGAACAGACCCATAACCAGTGAAGAAATCGAATCAGTTATCAAAAATCTCTCAACGAAAAAGAACCCTGGCCCAGATGGCTTCCCAGGGGAATTCTACCAGACATTTAAGCAGCGTTAATACCCATTCTTCTCAAGTTATTCCAAAAAATAGAAATAAAAGGAAAACTTCCAGACCCATTCTATGAAGCCCGCATCACTTTGATTCCCAAACCAGACAGAGACTCAGCAATGAAAGAGAACTTCAGGCCATTATTTTTGATGAATACAGATGCAAAACACCCAACAAGACACTAGCAAATGGAATTCAACAGCATATAAAAAGAATTATCCACCATGATCAAAGGGGATTCATTCTTGGGTTATAGGGCTGGCTCAATATTTGTAAACCAATCAATGTGATACACTAAAAAAAAAAGAAAATCATATGATCCTATCGATAGACGCAGAAAAAGCATTTGACAAAATACAGTATCCTTTCTTCATAAAGACCCTCGAGAAAGTCGAGATAGAAGGAACTTACTTAAACATCATACAAGCCATTTTTGAAAAGGGGAAACCCTGAGAACAAGAATGTGACAGGGATCTCCACTCTCACCACTGTTGTTTAACATAGTGCTGGACGTCCTGGAATCAGCAATCAGAAAACAAAAGCAAATTAGCGGAAATAGAATTGGCAAAGAAGAAGCCAAACTTTCACTTTTTGCAGATGACATGGTGCTCTACAGGGAAAACCCGAGAGACTCCACCAGAAGCCTGCTAGAACTGCTCCATGAATTCATCAGAGTTGCAGGGTACAAAATCAACGTACAGAAATCGATTGCATTTTGATACACCAATAATGAAGCAACTGAAAGAGAAATCAAGCAACTGATTCAGAATTGCACAAAAAAACACATAAAATAACTAGGAATAAACCTAACCAAAGATGTAAAAGTCCTGTATGTTGAAAACTATAGAAAACTTATGAAAGAATTGAAGAAGACACAAACAAATGGAAAAGCATTCCATGCTCATGGATCAGAAGAATAAACATTGTTGAATTGTCATTATCACCCAAAAAAATCTACACATGCAATGCAATCCCCATCAAAATTGCACCAGTATTCTTTGCAAAGCTAGAAAAAACTATCCTAAAGTTCCCATGAAACCACCCAAAACCTTGAATAGCCAAGGTAATATTGAAGAAGAAAACCAAAACGGGAGGCATCACAATCCTAGACTTGAGCCTCTACTACAAAGCTGTCATCATCAAGACAGTATGGCTTTGGCACAAAAACAGACACACAGACCAATGGAATAGAATAGAGAACCCAGAACTGGACCCACAAATGTATGGCCAATTAATCTTTGACAAAGCAGGAAAGAGTATCCAATGGAAAAAAAGACAGCCTCTTTAACAGGTGTGCTGGAAGAACTGGACAGCAACATGCGGAAGAATGAAACTAGACTACTCTCTTACACCACACACAAAAATCAACTCAAAATGAATGAAGGACCTGAATGTGAGACAGAGACAGGAAACCATCAAAACCCTAAAGGAGAAAGCAGGAAACAGCCTCCTTGACCTCAACCGCAGCAATTTCCTACTCGACACATCCCCAAAGGCAAGGGAATCAAGAACAAAAATGGGACCTCCTCAAGATAAAAAGCTTCTGCACTGCAAAGGAAACAATCAAGAAAACTGACGGGCAAGATACTGAATGGGAAAAGATAGTTGCAAATGGCATATCGGATAAAGGGCTAGTATCCAAAATCTACAAGGAACTCACCAAACTCCACACCAAAAAAAAAAAAAAAAAAAAAGTAATCCAGTGAAGAAATGGGCAGAAGACATGAAGAGACACTTCTCCAAAGAGGACATCCAGATGGCCAACAGGCACATGAAATGATGCTCAGCATCACTCATCATCAGAGAAATATGAATCACGACCACACCAAGATACCACCTCACACTGGTGAGAATGGCTACAATGAACAAATCAAGAGTCAGAGTCCATAGATGCTGGCAAGGATGTGGAGGAACGGGCACCCTCCTCTACTATTGGTGGGAATGTAAACTGGTGCAGCCGCTCTTGAAAAGAGTGTGGAGGTTCCTTAAAAAAATTAAAAATAGAATTACCTTACGACCCAGCAATAGCACTGTTGGGGATTTACCCAAGAGATACACAATTGCGTATGCATAGGGGTCTATGTACCCCAATGTTCATAGCAACACTTTCAACAATAGCCAAATCATGGACATCAACTGATGATTGGATCAAGAAGATGTGGTTTATCCATACAATGGAGTACTACATGGCAATGAGAAAAAATGAAATCTGGCCATTTTCAGCAAAGCGGATGGACCTCGAGGGTGTCATGCTAAGCAAAATAAGTCAGGCGGAGAAGGACAGATACCATATGTTTTCACTCATAGGTCTAACAGGAGAAACCTAACAGAGGACCATGGGAAGGGGAAAGGGGGGTAAAAGAGTTGGGGAGAGGGAGTGAGGCAAATCATGAGAGACTTTTGAATCCTGAGAACAAACTGAGGGCTGAAGAGGGAGGGGGGAAAGGGAAGAGGAATGATGGTCATGGAGAGGGGCACTTGTGGGGAAGAGCACTGTATGTTATATGGAAACCAACTTGACAATAAACAATATAAATTTAAAAATAGAAAAAAATAATAGTAAAAAAATGTCCATACTATGTAAAGCAATCTATAGATTCAGTGCAATTTTTATCAAGAAACAAAAAGCATTTTTTTACACAGGAAGAACAAAAAATCATAAAACCTGTATGGAACCAGAAAGGATCCTGAATAGTCAAACCAATCCTATGGAATGAAGGACAAAACTGAACATATCACGATAAAGATTTCAAAACATACTACAAAGCTGTAGTAATCAAAGCAGTATGGTGCAGGAACAAAAATAGACACCTAGGTCAATAGAACAAAATAGCCTAGAAATAAACCCACACGTATATGTCCAAGTAATTCATGACAAAGAATGTGATATTCAAGGGGGAAAAGCTGGTCTCTTCAATAAGTGGTGCTAGGAAAACTGGGCAGTTTTTGCAAAAGAATGCATCTGGAGCCTTTTGTAACACCATAAACAAAAATAAACTTAAATCGGTTTGGAGGCCTCAATATGAGATCTGAAACCATAAAACTCTTGGAAGAGGTAGTATTCTCTTGACATCAGGCATAGAAATATTTTTCTATTTATGTCTCCTCAGACAGAGGAATCTGAAGCAAAAGTATACAAATGGGACATCAAAGTAAAAGGCTTTTGCACAATGAAGGCAGCCATAAACAAAACAATAAGGCAACCTACTCAATGGGAGACTAAATTTTCAACTGATACATCTGATAAAGAGTTCTTATACAAAATACGTAATGAGCTTATACAAGTGAACATGAAACCCCCAAATAATCTGAATAAAAATGGGCATATAACTGAGTAGATATTTTCCTAAAGAAGAGATACAAATGACAAAATGACACATGAAAGATCTTTAATATTACTAATCATCCATTAAATGCAAATCAAAACCAAAGTGAAATGTAGCCTTACATACACGTGTCAGAATGCCTGGAATTGAAAACATAAGAAATAACAAGTGTTGGTGAGGATGTAGAGAAAAGGAAACACTGATGCACTGTTGGTAAAAGTGTAAATTGGCACAAACACTGTAGAAAACAGCATGGAGACTCCTCAAAAAATTGAAAATAGAAATGCCAGGGAGGCAGGACCAACATGGTGGAGAAGTAGGGGGAACCATACTTCCCATGTCTCTCAAACAAAGAGGGGCTGAATCCAAAGGACTTTGAACCCCAAGAGTCTGGGAGGTAAAGAGACTGAGTCAACCAGGGAGAAAATGGGACCACCTGATGGGCCATAGGTAGGTAATTGTGAACTGGGGGAGATAAAACGGGCTGAGTAGGCAGGGATCCCCTTCTGCAGAGAGACAAAGGGAAAAGAAAGAGTGGCTGGGGAAGCTTAGGGCTATATCTGGACAAGAGAAAAAACCTTGGATCAGGATGGAGAGGGATCCCATCATCCCATCTCTAACTGTAGGGCTTTATTTGAATGGGGGCTGGCTGCCCTGTTCGAACACCTGGTGAAGAGGGGAGCCACCTTCGGGTTCCGTGTTAGGTCAGGGGCAGAGTCCACAGCAGGAGAAACTGGTCCACTCCCCTGAAGTGCTTTAGCACAGGACAAAACCAGTCCAGACCACATATTGGGCAGCATCGAAAGGCACTTCCCCAGTACCGGCACTTCCCCAAGCGCCAGAGCACAAGAGTTGGCAGAGTGAGACAGACCACCTTGTCTGCACCCGTAGCACAGTGAGGATGGCTCCAAAGGAGTGATTTGGGACACCAGGTCATGGAGAAGAAACTGGGGGTTTGCCATTTTTCTCCCCACCACCACCAAGGTGGGGCCTCAGGGATCCATCTGCTGGGCCCACAGTGGAGGCAGGACGCACCTACACCAAACCACGCCCCTCCATACCAGGTAACTGCATATCTACTGGAGCTGGATAGACGCTGTGGAATGAGACGGCCCTCTTCTCCAGAACAGAGCTGCTGCATCGCCTGGATTAATTTTAGGATAGTTCTTGTTATTAGATATATTATCCCATCCTGTTCTTCTTATCTCTTCCCTCCTCTAGGCTGGTTACCCTGGTTGTTGATTTGTTTAAACAGACACAGTTAATCCATTATTTTGATACCTGTTCTACACCACCACCTACCTTCTTTCCTTTCCTTTCTCTCTCTCTCTGGAATAATCAAGCCGTATAGTTTCTCTGTTTGAGTAACTTAATCTTCGTTTCTTTTTTCCCACCTCCTTCTTTATTTTCCTTTTTCTCTCGCTCTCTGGATTAAGCCATTTAGTCTCTCTGTCTGGTCAAAGGTTATTTTTTCTTCCCCCTCCCCCCGCCCCTGTCATTTCTCTCCTTCTATGTGCTCTTCCATCAACACCGTTTCCACCCTGTTCTTTACTTGTAGCTGGTGTATCTGGTTTTATGCTTTTAGACTGTCTTTGGTTTTTCTGTTTGTTTCTTTTATTTGTTTGTGTGTTTGCATGTTTTTGTTACCTGTTTGTTTGTCTGTTTGTTTTCCTTCCCAGGGGTACTTCAAGGAACAAATCAAAGCACACCTGGTGGAGGGTCCAAAACATCACTACAAGTAGGGAAATAAAATAACCAAAGTCATAACACTCTCCAAAAAAACCCTCCCGAAGGGCCAGGACCTGGACAGTGTATAAACCCTTTTTAATATAGCAGTGCTTGCAGGTGCAGAGCACGTAACAAACTTTTAAAATTCATAAGAGACAGAAAACTAGCCAAAATGATGAAACGGAAGAATTCTCCTCAAAAGAAATTCCAGGGTGAAGTGACAGCTAAAAAATTTATCAAAACAGACATAAGCAACATAACTGAACAAGAATTTAGAATAATCGTCATAAAATTAATATCTGGGCTTGAAAAAAGCATAAGAAAACATCATAGAATCTATTGCTGCAGAGATCAAGGAACTTAAAAATAGTCATGATGAATTCTCCCCACCACCACCAAGGTGGGGCCTCAGGGATCCATCTGCTGGGCCCACAGTGGAGGCGGGACCCACCTACACCAAACCACCTATAAATTAGGTGCAAAATAAAATGGAGGCAGCCACAGCATGGATTGAAGAGGCAGAGGGGAGAATGGGTGAATTAGAAGATAAAGTTATGGAAAAAGAAGAAAGCCAAGAAAAAGAAAGATAAAGTGATCAAGGATCATGAAAGGAGAATTAGAGAACTAAGTGATACAATTTAGCTATTTCAAAAATGGCCAAGTTATGGAATGAGCCTAAATGTTCATCAACTGACAAATGGATAAAGAAGAGGTGGTTTTTGTATACAATGGAATACTACTTGGCAATGAGAAAGAATGAAATATGGCCATTTGAAGCAACATAGATGGAACTGGAGGGTACTATGCTAAGTGAAATAAGTCAGTCAGAGAAAGACAATACCATATGTTCTCACTCATATGTGGATCTTGAGAAACTTAACAGAAGACCATGGTGGGAGGGGAAGGGAAAAAAAGTTACAGAGAGGTAGGGAGGCAAACCATAAGAGACTCTTAAATACTAAAGACAAACTGAGGGTTGATGCGGAGTGTGAGAGGGGGGAAAGTGGGTGATGGGCATTGAGGAGGGAGCTTGTTGGGATGAGCATTGGCTGTTGTATGGAAACCAACTTGACAATAAATTATATAAAAAAATAGAAATGCCATATGATTCAGTAATTCACTACTTGTGTTTACCAAAGAAAATGAAAACTGGAATTCAAAAAGATAAATGCACCTCTATGTTTATTCAACATTATTTACAATAGCCAAGATATGGAAGCATCCCAAGTGTACATCAAAAGATGAAGAGGCCATATATATGTGCAAGAGAACATTGTTTAGCCATAAAAATAGATGGCATCTCGCCATTTGTGGCAACGTGGATGGACCTAGACGGTATTATGCTAACTGAATAAAGTCAGAAAGAGAATGACAAAATACCATATGATTTTTACTTTATGTGGAATTTGATAAACAAACAAAACCATCAAAAAGTAGAAATAGACCCATAAATACAGAGAACAAATATGATTGTCAGTGGGGAGGAGGTTGGAAGGATTGTGAAATGGACTAGAAGATACAGGCATACAATTATGGAATGAATTAATCATTGAGATTAAAGGTCCAGCATAGGGACTATAGTATTGTTATACCATTGTATAATGGTAGATCACAACAACACTTGTGGTGAGCATAGAATAATATATAGGCTTGTAAAATTACAGTGTTGTACACCTGAAACTGAGGTAACATTGTGTATCAACTATACTTCAATTAAAAAAATAATGAAACAAGTCAATTGAAAAAATATCATAGTAAACAAACTGTGATACCCATACCATGGACTATTAGTCAGCAATAAAAATGAATGAATTTTTAATAACTTCCTTATAGATTTTGGATACTAACCTTTTATCTGATCTGTAATTTGCAAATATCTTCTCCCATTCCATTGGTTGCCTTTTAGTCTTGTTTATTGTTTGCTTTGCTATGCGGATGTTTTTATCTTGATGAGATCCCAATAGTTCGTTTTTGCTTCTGTTCTCCTTGCCTCAGGAGACATTTCTAGTAAGAAGTTGTTGTGGCTGAGATCAGAGAGATTGCTGCCTGTTTTATCCTCTAGGATTTTGAGGATTTCCTGTCTAACATTTGTGTCTTTCATTCATTTTCCATTTATTTTTCTGTATGGTGTAAGGAAGTGGTCCAGTTTCATTATTCCGCATGTCACTGTCCAGTTTTCCCAGAACCATTTGCTAGACTGTCTTTTTTCCATTGGATATTCTTTCCTGCTTTATCAAAGATTAGTTGGCCATACATTTGTGGGTCCATTTCTGGCCTTTCTATTCTTTTCAGTTGGTCTATGTGTCTGTTTTTGTGCTATTACCATACTGCCTTTATAATTACAGCTTCATAATACAGCTTGAAGCCTGGAATTGTGACGCCTCTAGCTTTGGTTTTCTTTTTCAACATTCCTTTATCTATTTAGGAGAATTTATGGTTCCATACAAAGTTTAGAATTGTTTGATCTAGCTTTGTGAAGAATGCTGTTGTTATTTTGATAGGGATCTCGCTGAATGTGTAGATTACTTTGGGGAGTATAAATATTTTAACAATATTTGTTCTTCCAATCCATGAGCATGGAATGTTTTTCCATTTCTTTGTGGCTTCTTCAATTTCTTTCATAAGATTTCTATAGTTATCAGGGTATACATCTTTTACCTCCTTGTTTAGGTTTATTCCTAGGTATCTTATGGTTTTTGATGCAGTTGTAAATGGGATTGATTCCTTGATTTCTCTTTCTGTGGATTCATTATTTGTGTATAGAAATGTAACTTATTTCTGTACATTGGTTTTATATCCTGAAACTTTGCTGATTTATCAGTTCCAGCAGTTCAAACTCAACACCCAAAAAAACAAATAATCCAGTGAAGAAATCCAGTTCAAACTTAACACCCAACAAACAAATACTCTAGTGAAGAAATAATCCAGTGAAGAAATGGGCAGAAGACATAAACACACACTTCTCCAAAGACATCCAGATGGCTAACAGACACATGAAAAGATGCTCAACATCATTCATCATCAGAGAAATACAAATCAAAACCCCAGTGAAATACCACCTCACACCTGTCAGAATGGTTAAGATGAATAATTCAGGAAACAATAGATGTTGGCGAGGATGCAGAGAAAAGGGAATAATTTTGCACTGTTGGTAGGAATGCAAACTGGTGCAGCCACTCTGGAAAACAATATGGAGGTTCCCCAAAAAGTTAAAAAATAGAACTACCCTATGACCCAGCAATTGCACTACTAGGTATTTATCCAAAGGATACAAAAATGCTGACTCAAAGGAGCACAGGCACCCCAATGTTTATAGCATCAGCCTCAACAATAAACAAATTATGTAAAGAGCCCAAAAGTCTATCGACTGGTGAATGGGTAAAGAAGATGTATACATAATGGGATATCACTCGGTGATCAAAAAGAACAAAATCTTCCCGTTTGTAACAATGTGGATGGAAGTAGAGTGTATTATGCTAAGCAAATAAGTCAGTCAGAGAAAGACAAATATACGATTTCACTCATAGGTGGAATTTAAGAAGACAAACAGATGAACTTAGGGGGAGGGAAGGAAAAATAAGATAAAAACAGAGAGGAAGGCAAACCATAAGAGACTCTTAAATACGGAAAACAAACTGAGGGTTGCTGGAGGGGAGGTGGTGGGGGATGTGCTAAGTGGCTAATGGGAATTGGGGAAGATGTTTGTTGGGATAAACACGGGGGTATTGTATGTAAGTGATGACTCACTGGTTCCACTCCTGGAACCAATCCTACATTGTATGTTAGCTAACTTGAATTTAAATAAATATATATTTTTAAAGAAATGAACTGTTTATATATGCTACTTGGGTTCATCTAAGAGATTTGTGAGCAATAAAAATAAAAATCCAGTCTCGAAAGTTCACATATGTTTTCATTTCTATAACTTCCTTGAATTTATAAAAGTTGAAATAGCAGAGTTATGGAAATTGAAAACTGATTAGTGGTTCCCATGGATAATGGGTAGAGTGGAGGATAGCTAAATCAGTATGATTATTGTAAGAGTTGCCATGGGAAAGCAACTGAGCGGCCACTTTGATGTGGAAAGCTGCGAGCACTGACAACCCCCACTTGCAAACCTGGGATGACCCGAGCCATTTGAAAAGCACCTGCTGCCATTTTATTGCAGGCCAGATAACAGATCCAGGCGCCACCAGGACTGACGACCCCCACTCTCAGTCTGGACTGTCTCAAACTGTAATGCCTCACCATGGAATTCCAGCCTCCCCCTCCCCACCAAAGCGAACAGCCAATTGAATCCTGCCACCGTCCAAAGATGACCCTATGTGGCTATCGGCCCACCTCAGCTCAAACCCGGAACTTCTGCACCCATAAAAGACCTTGCTCTCCCATATCAGGCGCGACTTCCCTGACTCCCCGCTCCAGAGTCACGGAACCTCGCCTGGGAATCGCAGGTCCCAATAAAGGCCTTCTTGGCTCCATAACGTGGTCTCGTTGTCCTCCCATCTCTGCTTCCATCTATTAAACCTTACAATTATAAAAGGAATTTTATATTTTATTTATTCCACATTCTGTGTGGAATTCTTGTGGTAATAGAAATAGTCTGTTGTTGGGAGCCGACCTTCATCACCCGCCTGATGGCAAAGCCCAGGGTGCTGACAAGAGAAGACCGCAAAGCGGTTCTCTGGAAGGGAAGCTACCAATATCCCTTCTTCTAATCAATCAGCTTATTCAATCAGTACAAATTTGTCTTACTGGGCCTTTCCCTGTAACTTAGCAACCAGTTGATCATTAAGGGCACTTTGAATAAAGCATGCCTCTGTAGCAGGTTACAGTGGGGAGTTACCAAGAAAACAGTCACGCTCCAATTTCTCTAAAGAATAGGCTCTACCAGTTTCAGTTAGGGCTTACCAGTTTGGGCTCAAACAATTGGAATAATAATAAATAACTAGCCCTCGAGCTTGTCAGACATAGAAATAGTAAGATTAATGATTAATTCTTTAAAGTAGAAAAGCAGTAACGCAAGGAAATAACCAGAAAGTTTTCTCTTGGATCAATTCCCTGAGAACTTTCTGAGAGTAAAAACAATTGTTTGACGCAAATATATAGAGAGTAGAAAGCATATATAAGCTTGCTGAAAAATCAATAAACTCTCCAGATCGGTTCACCTGACCTGTCTGTGTCCATTCCTTCGCGCCGACGCCACCTCTCCTTCGGGACACCCCTGGACCGGCGAGGGTGGGACTCCAGCAGTCTGTATTTTGACTGGTGGTAGACACATAGACTTATAAAATCGAAATCTAATGTGACAAAATCTGAAAGAACCAGATGTTCATATGCACGCGCGCGCGCGCGCACACACACACACACACAGGAGTCAAGGTAAAACTGGGAAAATCCATACAAGATCATTAGATTATAGCAATGCCAGTATCCTGGTTGTGATATTGTACTATAGTTTTGCAGGATGTTACCATTGAGAGAAACTGGACAAAGAGCATACAGGATCTTTCTGTATTCTTTCTCACAACCACATTCAACCACATTTACAGTTATCTCAAAATAAAAAGTTTAATTTAAATAAAGATAACCATTGAAAATTTGTCTTCATCCTCTGATGGACATTAAATATTGTTTTTGCAATCAGGTGGACACGGTGGAGAGCAGAGGAGAAGATTTCAGGAATCCAGTTCTTCATAATTTCATTGAGCCACTGTAACAAAAAAAATCTGAATCCTTCTCAATCTCTAGACTTCTCATTATTCAAGATAATACTTTCCTCATGGTTTAAGTGATTTTGAGTGAATTATTTGTTAATTGCTGCCTAATGTATTCTTAGTTATATTAATATAATCTGTGGCTATTATTATCATTTGATTTGCTGTAAGTCCACATATAATGATTTTTCTGGATGTGTCTAATGTGCCCAAGAGTGGTGTTTTTATTTTTTTTCCCTAGAATGTGTTCGGTTCTCTTGATCCGCTTGCTCACAACTTTTTCTTACTTAGCCAGATGTTCTTCATTTACACTTTGAGTATTGCTTCAGTTGCAGCTAGGGTGCAGCCTCCTCAGGATCCTCAGGTAGGGTGAACCCACCAACCTAAGGGCCTTTACCTGTTTTCCCTTATGACTACTGCTTTTACCATCGTTTTCACCTATTTACTCTGCAACAGATTAATTTCCTTGATGCACTAATATATGCTTTTATTGTTCCTATACAATAAAACTTTTTCTGCTGCCTCAAATGTAAATTTTAAATCTGCTACTATATTTTACTTTACCTGCCATTTTAGTGATAAGGAAACTCTGGTTGGAAGATAGAAGGAAATGTCACAAGGGCACACAGCTGAAATGGGATTCAAACGCAGATCTGTCTGACTCTAGAGTTGGTACTTTGAACCACAGTGCTCTTTTGAATTGCTAGCTGATAAGTAAGATGGAAATTTAGTGCTGTGCACGAAATTCAGTGCATAGGCTTATAGTTAAAATCTCCAAAAAGAAATTAGAGGTGATATTATTTTAAAATCTGATAGACTCATGACTGTGACAAAGAGGACAAATAGCCTATTGTATGGACACTTGTGTTGGCAGTTAAGCAATTTTTTATTCTCTCCCTCTTAGAATAAAGGAAGAAGGAATTTCTTACTGTGTTTCTTGCTATCGCAATGCCCTGATGCCCATAAATGCGGGCCTTTCACTGTGCTGGGATTGGAGGGCATCCCAACTTGGGAATTACAAAGAAAAACTGATCATATAAATAGAATTATATAGCTCATTTTTCTACTCCCTGCTCCCATCACTAGTAATGGTGTAATGTTCACTACACCTTTCCCTTGTTTCTGATTTCCTTCCTCTTGGTTAAGCTCTCTATCTCATTCTAAGTGTTGAGACACTGTTATGTACTGGATGTTTGTGTCCTCCCCAAATTCATACATTAAATCCATGATATCTATTATGATGGTATTTAGGGGTGGAGCATTTTGAAAAGTAATTAGGTTTAGATGAGGTCGTGGGAGGAAACTTGCATGTGATTAGTGCCCTTTCCTTTTCTCCCATGTGCGATGGGAAAAAACCACTGAGCACACAACAAGAAGGTGGCTGTCCACAAGCCAGAGAGTGGGCTTTCACCAAGATCTGAAAAAAATGGAAGAAGGATCATAAAAGCAATTCAGAGACCATTAGGACTCCCACCACAGGCACAGAGTACACAGGCCCGGAGCACAAAGTTGCCTCCAACTTGGATTCAGAGGACAGGTTCACTACAGAGAGCTGTGGCATGGGCAGGGCCTTTGTAGAAAGCCATGGGGGCAGTCTCCTGCCTAGCTGAAGGGTTGATGCTGCTCCCCTTAGTTTCAGAGGTGACACTGCTACTTCAGTGACCCTCGAGGGCAGAGCATCGAACCCAAAATCACTCTCTTACCTTAAGATCTAATGGGATTTGCCTTACTAAATTTTGGACTTCCTTGAGTTCCATCGGCCCTTCCTTTTTTCCTATTTCTACCCTTTGGAATGGAAATATCTATCTTATGTATGTGATATCATTGTATTTTAGACATCTAACTCACCTGGTTTCATGGGTTTATAGCTAAAGAGGAATTTTCCTCAATGCAAATCATATTTTGAATATCACTCATATCTAATTTAAGTGATATTTTGACGAGACTTTGGCCTTCAGACTTGAGAATTGATGTTGAAATTAGTAAAAACTTTGGGGTATTGGATGGAATAAATGTATTTTATATGTGAGAAAGACATAAGTTTTGAGAGGCCAGGGGTAAAATATTATGGATTGAATGTGACTGCCACAAAATTTATAAACTAAATACCTAGTCCCCAAAGTGATGGCATTTGTAAGTAAGGACATTGGGATGTAATCAGGTTTAGATGAGGTCATGAAGATGAGGCCTTCATGATGGATTAGTGTGTCCATATAGGTAGAGAAAGAGAGGAGATATCTCTCTCTGTGTCTCCAAATGCATGCACCAAGGGAGTGCGATGTGAGCATATAGCAAGAAGGCAGCTAACTACAAGCCAAAAAGTAGCCTCTCATCAGGAGCCAAATCTGCCAGAGACTTGATCTTAGACTTTCAGTCCCCAGAAGTGTTGAGAAATAAATGTCTGTTGCTTAAATTCACTTTGGGGTGTTTATTATAGCAGACCAAACTACCTAACAGAAGCATCTTTGTACACTTATCTTAACACGGGTAGTCTCTGTTTTCCTTTGTCATGTATAGGTCAAAGGAAGCCTCCTTCTTCACATGAGTTTCTTTTTCTAAGATGTGTTTTTAAAAATTTTAACACCAATATCATTAACACACAGTGCTATATTAGTTTCAGTTGTACAATACAGCGATTCAACCCTCCCATACGTCATCTGGTGCTCATTACAACAAGTGCATTCCTTAATCCCCATCACCTATTTCACCCATCACCCCCACACACCTTTCTTCTAGTAACCATCAGTTTGTTCTCTA
>NC_043717.1:53434656-53449826 GCF_006229205.1 Suricata suricatta
AGATGTGTTTTTAAAAATTTTAACACCAATATCATTAACACACAGTGCTATATTAGTTTCAGTTGTACAATACAGCGATTCAACCCTCCCATACGTCATCTGGTGCTCATTACAACAAGTGCATTCCTTAATCCCCATCACCTATTTCACCCATCACCCCCACACACCTTTCTTCTAGTAACCATCAGTTTGTTCTCTATAGTTAAGAGTCTGTTTTTGGTTTGACTCTCTCTCTTTTTCCCATTTAGTTGGTTGATTGTTTCTCAAGTCCTACATATGAGTGAAATCATATGTTATTTATCTTTCCCTGACTACTGATTTATCTTGCTTAGCCTAATACTAGCTAGTTCCATCCACATCATTGCAAATGGCAAGCAAAATATCATATATATATATACATATATATATGTGTGTGTGTGTGTGTATACATATATATATAATATTTTTTAAAGAGGACAAATCAGGAAACAGACTATTAATGGTTATTTTTGGGAGAGAGAGAGAGAAAGAGAGAGAAAGAGAGAGAGAGAGAGAGAGAGAGAGAGAGAGAGAGAGAGAGAGATCATGAGCAGGGGAGAGGCAGGGGGAGGGGGACACAGAATCTGAAGCAGGTTCCAGGCTGTGAACTGTTAGCATAGAGCCCTAGGTGGGGCTCAAACTTATGAGCCATGAGGTCATGACCAGAGCAGAAGTCAGACACTTAACTGATTGAGCCACCAAGGTGTCCCTATACCACATATTCTTTATCCACTCATCTGTCGATGGACACATGGGATGTTTCCATACTTTTGCTATTATGGATAATGATACTGTGAACATCAGGGTGCATGTTTCCTTTTGAACTAGTACTTTTGTATTCTTTGGGTAAATAACCAGTGGTGCAGTTGCTGGATCATAGTGTAGTTTTATTTCCAACTCTTTTAGGAACGTCCATACTGTTCTCTAGAGTGCCTGCATCAATTTGCATTCCCACTAACAGTGTAAGAGAGTTTCCCTTTTCCCACATCTTTATCAACATCTGTTGTTTCCTGTGTTGTTGATTTTAGCCATTTTTGATGTGTATTTACCTGATGAAAAGTGATGTTGAGCATCTTTTCATGATCTGTTGGTCATCTGAATGACTTTTTTTTTTGAAAAATGTCTATTAATGTCTTCTGCCCATTTTTTAATTGGAATATCATATTTTGGGTGTTAAGTTTTATAAGCTCTTTATATATTTTGGATACTAACTCTTTGTCAGATATGTCATTTGCAAATATCTTCTCCCATTTCAAAGGCTGCCTTTTAATTTTGGTGATTGTTTCATTTGCTGTGCAGAAGCTTTTTATTTTGGGGGAAGTCCCAATACTTTCTTTGTGCTTTTGTTTCCCTTGCCGGAAGAGACATATCTAGAATGAAGTTGCTACAACTGACATCAACGAGGCACTGCTTGTGTTCTCCTCTAGTATTTTTAAAATGACAGGTCTCATATTTAGGTCTTTAATCCATTTCGAATTTATTTTTGTTTATGGTGAATGAAAGTGGCCCAGTATAATTCTTTTGCATGGTGCTTTCTAGTTTTCCCAACAATATTTGCTGAAGAGATATTATTTTTCCCATTGAATATTCTTTCCTGCTTTGTCAAAAATTAATGGACCATATTCTTGTGGGTTCATTTCTGGGTTTTCTATTCTGTTCCATTGATATATGTGTCCATTTTTGTGACAGTATCATACTGTTTTGATGATCAGTGAAATACAAATGAGAACAAAAATGAGATATCACCTCACATCCGTCAGAATGGTTAAATTTAACAACCCAAGAAACAACAGGTACTTACAAGAGTGTGGAGAAAGGTAAAATAAACAATACAAGAAACAACAGATGTTGGTGAGGATGTGGAGAAAGGGGAACACGCTTACACTGTTGGTGAGAATGCAAACTGGCACAGCCACTCTGGATAACAGTATGGAGATTCTTCAAAAAGTTGAAAATAGAACTACACTATGATCCAGCAACTGCACCACTGGTTATTTAGCCAAAGAATACAAAAATACTACTTCAAAAGGACACAGGCACCCTGATGTTTAAAGCGGCATTACCATAGTAGCAAACTTATGTAAACATCCCATGGGTCCATCGACAGATGAGTGGATAAAGAAGATGTGGTGTGTATACATACAATGGAGTGTTACTCAGCAATAAAAAAAGAATGAAATCTTGCCATTTGCCATGACATGGATGGAAGTAGAGAGTATTATGCTAAAGCGAAATAAGTCAGTCAAAGAAAGATACATACCATACGATTTCACTCATATGTAAAATTTGAGAAACAAAACAACCAACCAAATGGGAAAAGAGAGACAGAGAAGCGAGCCACGAAACACACCGTTAACTATGGAGGACAAACTGATGGTTACCGGAAGGGAGGTGTGTGGGGTGATGGGTGAAATAGGCAATGCGGATTAAGGAGTGCATTTGTTGTGAGCACAAGGTGATACATGGAAGGCTTGAATAACTGTATTGTACACCTAAAAATAATAGTGCACTGTATGTCAACTAACTGAAATTTAAGTAAAAAACTTAAAAAGAGGATGATCCTCTATGACTTGTTCCATGTGCCAAGTGGGTCAATAGTAAGAGAATGGTAAATAAGAAAGTTTGGCTCTAGTCCCTAAAGTTTGTGCCAATCTATCAGCTTTGGCATTAAATTGGCATCAGTGAAATAATCCTTAGTGTGGGAAGAGATATATATCTTTAATATCTATCTTTTTATCTCTGAAAAGCCAAAAATTTCTGATATTCTTTACCTCAAAGTGGGTAGCCTTGAGTGAGAAATTGTTATTGTTACCAGTGGCAAGACCAAAATGCTAGACCATTGTCAATGACCCAAGTTAGTCTGTAAAGATGTGTACTTGGGCCAGTTGTTGGCCAGGGCATCATTTACAACTAGTATAACTTCCTGGAGTTTAGGCAATTGTTTCAGTTGTGGGTGCCATCCTTTGTCTCGGATATCCTGGTTAAGAGATAAAGAGCACCATACCTCCAAAAAGCTCCATTACTTTGATGATGGTGCTGACACCATAAAGTAAATGAGCTTCCATTGTTGTTCATTCAATTGATCACAAAATGATTCCAGGTAGCCAAAGAGTCTGAAAGAGAGGTTACCTCCTCAAGCATGTGGCCTCTGGCAAGGAACTGAAGAGAGTGGAGACCATATTTTTCTGGCAGTGAGATAGGCTAGAGGGCTAAGCTTGGCTCTATCCTGTATGTACTGTTTTCATTTCAGCAAGGAGGCCTTGGTTGCAATGCAAAGCTTGTGGGGTGCTTCTTCCATGAGCCAGCGTATAATGGACAGCTAGGTGCAGAGGATCACGAATTCAGGTTCTGTGAGAGCCTCCATTTCCAGGAGGGCTCAGTGTACAAGTAGAAGTCGCTCTAATGACAGGTAATGCAAGGCCCACATGGTCAATCTATTGTACCAAATAGCCCATGGTGGTTATCATGTGTAGTTCATAGACTCCCCAAAGCATAGGAGGTCCTTGCCTATAATCTCTATATAATCGTATAGAGATTTCACTATAAAGGAGTCTCCAGAAAGCACTAAATAAAGTCACTGTTATTTGGGCCTTCGGACTGATGCTAGAGCATTCTGTTTTAAAGGATCCAATTCAAAGTGGGCCAATTTGTGGGAGACTGCATATATTGGCTGTAGTAGGTACACAAATGGGAAATATGTTGCCTCCAGGAGTCAAAGAGACCTAGAAAATGTTGGGCCTTCTTGAAAGTGGTTAAGGATGACAGGTTTAGGAGTTTCTTTCTAACTACATAAGGAAATGGAGCAGCCCTAGCAGTCTAGGTGATGGCTAAGAATTTGTAACTGTGATGTCGGGCCCATGAAACATATGTCAGGTATTAGCGCATCTCCTCTCAGCAAATGTAGTGGTGAGTATTTCTATGTTCTGTATGAGAGGCTTTAGGGATTCTCCTTGCAGGAGCACATCATCAATGTAGTTCAAAACCTGGGTGTCTGGGGAAAACTGGACCAGGTTAAGATATTGCCAACAGAGGTTGTATGCTATGGCCAGGCTAGTGAAGTACCCCATGTATGACTGCATAAAGGTGTATTGACATTTCAAGAGTGAGTGTAAATCGAGGCCTAGAAACTTAAAGTAGGCATTAAAAACATAATACAATAGCCAAATCTATAGCAGCAAGTAACTTTGGTGAAAGATTGAATGGCTTTGGTCATATCGATTGTATTAGGTGAAAGGACCTAATACAATTAGATGGTGAGATAGTGACATTAGGGTTGTGGTAATCCGCTGTGAGGCACGCATTCTTTTCAGGTTTAGGAATAGAAAAAAATGTACTGTGAAACAGAAACTGGGGATAATTACCCCTTTGCTTCGGAGATCTTGTATAATGGGTCCCAATACTTGAAAGCTCCATTTCAATTTATATTGGGTCATGTTAACAATTGTAAGGGGTCGGGGTAGATGTACAGGGCCCCATTTGGTGAGGCGAATAGTATGGGCTTCAGATATATTATTCTAGTAGGCCACTGAGCTAATTAGAAGTTCCGTCCCATTAAAGGGATCTCCAGATCCTCACCAACACCTGTTGTTTCTGGTGGTGTTGATTTTACCTTTCTCCACATTATTTTTTAAATTAATTAGTTTATTACCAAGTTGCTTTTCATCATACAGGTCATTTACATCTTTGGTTAGGTTTATTCCTAGGTATTTTATGGTTTTTTGTGCAATTGTGAAAGGGATCAGTTTCCTGATTTCTCTTTCTGTTGTTTCATTTTTGGCATATAAAAATGCAAGCGCGCGAACCGGCCTGCAGGGCAGTACAGAGCTGAGGGGAAGAGGAGAGACTGAAAGGAGACCTCAGCCCGGGGCGCGGTGGAGAGACAAACTTTCCTTTTGCAGCCACTGGGTGCAGGGAGAGAAATCCGACCCCCTCAGTGGGCTTGTCCATCCCTGGGCCCGGCAGCCCACAGACCTCAGGTGGAGACAGGGAAGGGCTGGCTCTCCAATTCCTCTGCGCAGTCCTGGGCAAAAAGCTGCCCGGCTGCCGGAGGTTATTTTAACGGTGGTGAAAGCATTAAAGTGCATAGACGAGGACTTGGAGGCCTGGCGGAACTTAGAAAACCGAGTTAATTTTTGTATATGGTATAAGAAGGGTCCAACTAATAGGTTTTGCATGTGAATTTCCAATTTTTCCATTATCACTTGTTCAAAAGAATGTTGTTCCACATTGAATGGTCTTGACACCCTTGTCAAAAATTATTTGACAATATATATGAAAGTTTATTTTTGGGTTCTCTGTTGTATTCCATTAGTCTAATGTCTGTCTTTATATTAAGAAGTGTCAGCCCTCCAACTTTGTTCATTTTCAAGATCTTTTTGTGGCCATTTGGAGTTCTTTGAGATCCCATATGAATTTGAGGGTGGGTCCTTCTCTTTCTGCAAAAAAAAAAAAAAATGTCTCCAGGATTTTTGAAAGCATTTTATTGAATCTGTCAATCAATTTGAGTAGTAGTGACAGTATTAATTCTCCCAATCCATGAACACAAGATATTTATTTGTTTATTTATTTGGCAAAGCATTTTACGAAGTTAAAAATCATTCTTCATCAACCGCAGTTTTACATACAACTTATTTTTATCATATAACCATGGTCCTATCTTCTTTAGTTTACTAAAAACTTCGGGTACACGTCTTCTGTCTACTTGGTTAAATTTATTCCTAAGTTGTTTATTGTGTTGGAAATAAAATTATTTTCTTAATTTCTTTTTAAAATTTTTAAAAATTTTCAGGGCGCTTGGGTGGCTCAGTCGGTTAAGCCTCGGACTCCGGCTCAGGTCATGATCTCACGTTCGTGGGTTCGAGCCCCACGTCGGGCTCTGCGCTGATAAGCTCAGAGCCTGGAGCCTGCTTCCCGTTCTGTGTCTCCCTCTCTCTCTGCCCCTCCCCCTCTCATGCTCTGTCTCTCTCTGTATCAAAAATAAATAAAAAACATAAAAAAACTTTTTTAACTAAAAAAATTTTGGATGTAAGAATGCCATGGATTTTTACGTGTTCTGCATCCTTTACTTTTGCTGAGTATGTCTGTTAGTTCTAACAGTGTTGGGTGGGATCTTTATGGTTTCTTTATGTAACTACGTGTCGTCTGCAAACACCTCTAATTTTGTTTCTTTCTTTCCAGTTTGGATTTCTTTTTCTAATAGCTCTGGGTAGAAATTCCACTAATATGCTGAATACAATTGGCAACTTGGCCTAAAAGGAAAAGTTTTCAGTGTGTTAACCCAGTGTATGGTGTTAGTTCTGAGTATTTCATATATAGATTTTATTATATTAAGGTAGTGTCTTTGTATTCCAAGTTTATTTAGTGCCTTATTAATGTAAAAGAGTTGAATTTTGGCAAATGCTTTTTTTAAATTTTTAAAATGTTTTTATTTATATTTGAAAGACAGAGAGAGACAGTGTGAGCAGGGGAGGGTCAGAGAGAGAGGGAGATACAGAATCCGAGGCAGGCTCCAGGCTCTGAGCTAGCTGTCAGCACAGAGCCCGATGTCTAGCAGGAACCCATGAACCGTGAGATCATGACCTGAGCCAAACCTGTAAGCTTAACCGACTGAGCCACCCAGGCGCCCCCGCAAATGCTTTTTTTCTGTATCAATTGAGAGAATACAATGGCTTTGTGCTTTACTCTGTTAATGTGGTGTCTTACCTCATTGATTTTCATATTTTGAATCATTCTCCCATTGCAGGAATAAATCCCATTTGATCATCATGTATAATCCTTTTAATGTGCCACAGAATTTGGCTTGTTAATATTTTCCTAGATCTTTTTATATTCATATTCATCATGGAGATTGGTTTTTAACTTTCCTATAGTGTCTTTGCTTGGTTTTGGTATCAGGGTAGAGCTGTCCTTATAAAATAAGTTTGGAAGTGTTCCCTCTTCTTCAGTATTTCGGAAGAGTTTGAGAAAAATTAGTGTGAAAAATGGTACTAGACTGTGGTATTCTTTGGGGGTTTTAAACTGCATATTCAATTTCCTTATTCGTTATTGATCTTTTCAGAATTACTATGTCTTCATGATTCAGTCTTAATAGATTGTGTACTTCTAGGAATTTATCCATTTTATCTGTTATTCCATTTTTCAGTGTATAGTTGTTTGTAGTAGTTTCTTATAATCCTATTTAATATCTGTAAGGTTGTTAGTAATGTCTTCTCCTCAGATCAAATTTCACTCACTGGAGTCTTCTCTTTTTTTACCTCTTAGTTGATCTGAACACTTTTAATCCTTCTTTTATGATTTGTATGACTTTTATTAATTATTTAAGAATTTTTAAATGTTTTTATTTATTTGAGAGAGAGAAGGGGAGAGAGAGAGAGAGAGAGAGAGAGAGGGAGGGCAGGGGAGGGTCAGAGGGAGAAGGAGTCACAGGATCTGAGCCAGCGGTCAGTACAGAGCCTGATGTGGGGTTCGAACCCACGGACCGTGAGATCATGATCTGAGCCAAAGTCAGACGCTTAACCGACTGAGCCACCCAGGCGCACCTATTAATTATTTTTAAGCCTGATTGCTCTTGCTAGGAATTCCAGTACTATGTAGACAAGGAGTTGTGAAAGTGGTCATCCATATATAGTTCTTAATCTTAGAGAAAAAGCTTTCAACTCCTGAGTGTGATTTTACCTGCGGGCTTGTAACATAATTTTTATTATGTTGAGTTACCTTTCTTTCATATTTAATGTGTTAGAGTTTTTTTTTTAAATCATGGATAGATGTTGAATTTCATTAAATGTTTTTTCTGAATTTATTGAGATCATATCATTTTATCTTACATTTTATTGATGTGATGTATAAAATTTTTGATTTTCTTATGTTAAACCATCCTTGAATCCCAGGGTTGAATCTCACTTGTTCACACCTGCTCATGGGGTATGTACCTTGTACTGTGCTGTTGAATTTGATTTGCTAATATTTTGTTGAGATTCTTTGCATCTATGTATCTATGCTTATTTTGTCTGTCATCTATCCATCACTTATCTACCTACCTATCATATATCTAGATAGATAGATAGATAGATAGATAGACAGATAGATATTATATATCTACCTAATATTTCCATTTATCTATACCCCTATACCCAGAAGTGGAATTTATGAATCATATGGTAGTTCTATTTTTAATTTTTGAGAAAACTCCATATTGTGTTTCATAATGGATGTACCAATTTCCATTACTTCCAACAGTGCATCAGGGTTCCCTTTATTGCACATATTCATCAGCACTTGTTACCTTTTCTCTATTCAATAGTGGCCATTCTAAATGTTGTGAAGTTATCTCACTGATTTTGATTGGCATTTCCCTGATGATTAGTGATGTTGACCACATTTTCATACACCTGTTGGCCACTTGAATATCATCTTTGGGAAAATGTCTATTCATGTCCTTTGCCCATTTTAATTGGATTGTGGGTTTTTTAATTTAGTTGCACGAATTCTTTATATATTTTAGTTATTAACCCCTTATCACATATTGGCTTGTAAGTATTTTGTCCCATTTCAAAAGTTGATTTATCTTCCCTTTTTTGCTGCACAAAAGTTTCTTAGTTTGATGTATTCTCAACTTGTTAAATTTTGCTTTTGTGGCTTGTACTTTGGGCGACACATCTATAAAATCATTACCAAGTCCAATGTCAGCATGCTTTTCCAATAATTTTTTCCTTGGATTTTATAGTTTCAGGTTTTACCTTTAAGTCTTTAATCTATTTTGTGTTAATTTTTATCAGTTGTGTAAAATAGGGATCCACTTTCATTCTTTCACCCAGTTTTCTCAGCATCATTTATTGAAGACACTATCTTATCTCTATTAAGTATTCTTGGATCCCTTGTCTAATATTAGTTGATTGTGTATGCATGAGTTTATTTCTGGGTGTTTGGTCTTGTTCCCACTGGTGTTTTGTCTGTTTTTATGCAAGTCCCATACATTTTTTATTACTACAGTTTTGTTATATAGTGTGAAAGCAGGAACTGTGATGTCTCTGGTTTTGGGATTCTTTCTCAGCATTGATTTGGCTATTTGGGATCCTTTGTGTTTCCATATTAATATTAGGACTCTTTTTCCTATTTCTGGAAAAATTTCATTGGGATTTTGATAGAATACATTGAATCTGTAGATCACTTTGGGTAGTACAGATATTTTAACAATACTAATTTTTACAATCTGTGAACACAGAATATCTTTCCATTTATTTGTATCTTTTTCAATTGCTTTCACCAATGTCTTACAGATTATACTGTACAGATATATCTTCTGTGTTAAATTTATTCCTGGAGCGCCTGGGTGGCTCAGTCAGTTAAGCGTCCGACTTTGGCTCAGGTCATGATCTCACGGTTCAAGCCCCGTGTCAGGCTCTGTGCTAGCTAACTCACAGCCTGGAGCCTGTCTTCAGATTCTGTGTGTCCCTCTCTCTCTGACCCTCTCCTGCTCACATGGTCTCTCTCTCTCAAAAATAAGCAAAATCATTAAAAAATTTATTCCTAAGGATTTTATGATTTTGATGCTTTAGTATGTGGGATTTTTTAATTTTTTGCACAATTGATTTTTTGCATAATTTGTTGTGTATATAGAAACATAAATGGTTTTTTGAGATATAATTGATATATTTTTGAGATATTAATTTCATGTATACAGCATAATGATTAAATGTTTGTATATGCTACAAAATAATCACCACAATAAGTTTAGTTACTATCATCACAATACAAACTTACCAAAAAAATTTTTCCCTGAGATAAGAACTTTTAAAACTTACTCTCTTGGAAACTTTCAAATATACTCTACAATATTATTGACTAAAGTAACCATGCTGTACATTACATCTCCATGATATTTATTTTATAACAGCAGTTTGTACCTCTTGACCCCTTTTACCTATTTCAACCACCCCAACCCCACAACACCTGGAAACCACCATATTGTTTTCTGTATCTATGAGTTTTGTTTGTTAATTTCTTGTGTTTCGTTTTTTAAAAATGTTTATTTCTTTATTTGAAGAATCTCTATACCCAATGTGAAACACAAACTGATGACCCTGAGATCAAGAATCACATGCTTTTCCAACTGTGTCAGCTAGGTGCCTCAATTCCTTTTGTTTTCTAGATTTTACATATAAGTGAAACCACAGGTCTTTGTCTTTGTTTGATTTATTTCCCCTAGCATAATATCCTCAGGGTCTATCCAGGTAGGCACAAATGGCAAGATTTCATTCTTTTTCTAGGCACAGTAGTAGTCCTTTGTACTTGTGTGTGTGTGTGTGTGTGTGTGTGTGTGTGTGTATCCATTTATCTATTGATGGGTACTTAGGTTGTTTCTATGCCTTGGTTATTGTACATAATGCAATAAACACAAACGTGTATACTTATTTTCAAATATGTATTTTTTTTATTTCTTGAACAAATACTTAGAAATGAAATTGCTGGATTATATGGTAGGTCTTTTTATAGGGTAGTTCTATTTTTATTTATTTATGTTTTTTGAGAAGACCCCAGATTTTTTCCATGGTGGCTGCACCAATTTACATTCCCACCAAAAGTAAACAAGGGTTCGCTTTTTTCCACATCTGCATCAACCTCCATATTTCTTGTCTTTTTCATAATGCCCACCCTAAAAGGTATGAGGAGATTTCTCATTGAGATTTTGCTTTGCATTTCCATGATGATTAGTGATGTTGAGGAAATTTCATGTATGTGATGCCGATCTGACAATCTTTGGAAAACTGACCATTCAGATCATCTGTCCATTTTTATAAATTGGATTGATAGTTTGGGGCTTATTGACATGTTTGAGTTTTTTATATGTTTTGGATATTAATCTTTTATTGAATATAACTTGCAAATATGTTCTCCCATGCAGGAGTTTGCCTCTTCATTTGCTGATGGTTTCCTTCGTTGTACAAAAGCTTTTCGGTTTGAAGCTGTTCCTTTGGTTATTTTGCTTTTGTTGTCTTTGCTTTTGGAGTCAGACCTAAAACTCATCGCCAAGACCAATCTCAAGGAACTTATTGTCTTTGTTTTCTTCTAGGAATTTTATGGTTGAAGGTCTTACAGTCATGTCTTTGATCCATTTTGAGTTAATTTCTGTGTGTGGTGTAAGATAGCAGTTTAGATTCATTCTTTTGATTTTTTAAAGTTTATTTATTTCTGAGAGAGAGAGAGAGAGAGAGAGAGAGAGAGAGCGAGCAGGGGAGGGCAGAGAGAGAGGGAGACACAAACTCTTGAAGTAGGCTTTAGGCTCTGAGATGTCTGCACAGAACTCGACATGGGGCTCGAGCTCACGAAACATGAGATCATGACCTGAGCGTAAGTCAGATGCTCAACTAAGTGAGCCACCCAGGTGCACCTAGTCTCATTCTTCTGAATGTAGCTGTCCAGTTCCTTACATCATGCATTAAAGAGACTATCCTTTCCCCATTGTATATCCTTGGCCTCTTCATCATAAATTAATTGACCATATATACATTCGTTTCTTTCATGCTCTCTATTCTTTCCTTTGATCTATGTGTCTTTTCTTTATGCCAAATGTTGTACTGTATTGATTACTATAGCTTTATAATAGAGTTTGAAATCAGACCATGATGTTTCCAGTTGTTTTCTTAACATTGTTTTTGCTATTTGGGCTCCTTTGTGATTCCATAAACACATTAAGATTGTTTAATTTTCATGATAAGTGCCATTGGGATTTTGATAGGGATTGAATTGATGCTGTAGATTGTTCTGGATAATACAGACATTTAAACAATATTACATTTTCCAATCCATGATCACGGAATATCTTTCCATTTATTTATGTCTTCTTCAATCATTCATCAGTGTCTTATAGTTTTCAGTGCACAAACTTTTTACCACCTTGGTTAAATTTATTTGAGTATTTTATTATTTTGATCCGATTGTAAATGGGAATGTTTTATTAATTTCTCTTTTAGAGAGTTTATTATTAGTGTATATATTTGCAACAGATTTTTGTGTGTTGATTTTGTATTCCTTGTTAAATTAGTTTATTGTTTCTAACATTCTTTTGGTAGAGTCCTCAGGGTTTTCTATATATAAAATCATGTCATCCACAAATAGTGACATTTTTACTTCTTCCTTTCCATTTTACTTATTTTTCTTTCCTACTTGTTGTGGGTAAGAATTCCAATATTACATTGAATAAAAGTGATGAGTTGATACCATTGTCTCGTTTCTGATCTTGGAAGAAAAGTCCTCAAAATTCATCGTTTCTTGATATTAGCTCTGGGCTTCCCATATACTGTCCTAATTATATTTGAGGGGTTTTATAATAAATGTGTGTAAAATTTTGTCAAATGTTTTCTCTGCATCTATTGAGATAATTATATAACATTTACCCTTCTTTTAGTAAATCTGATGTATCTCCTTTATTGATTTGCAGATGTTGAATCATCTTTGTATCCTTGGAATAAATGCTACTTGATCATGTTGTATAATCTTTTCAATGCATTGTTGAGTATGATTTGCTGATATTTTGTTGAGAATTTTCGCATCTAAGTTAATCAGGGGTATTGGCTTGTAATTGGTTTTTCTTTTTTTCTTTTTTTTTTTTTGGTGACGTCTTTCTCTGGTTTTAATATCAGGGTATTCCAGCCTCAAAATATGAACTTAGAAGTGTTTCTCTCCCTTCTATTTTTTGGACGATTTTAAGAAGGATAGTTATTAAATCTTCTTTAACTGTTTGGTAGAATTCACTAGTGAAGCCGTGTGATCCTGAAATTTTATTTGTAAGGAAGTTCTTGAATACAGAGTCAATCTTCTTAGTAGTCATCAATACAATAGTATTTTGGGTTTTTGATGTTATTGTAAAATTTTTAACTAATTCATTTTTGGTATTTTTAATTATTAGTGTATAGATACATATTTGATTTTTGCATGTTGCTCTTGTATCTTACAACTGTCCTTAATTCATTTATTAGCTGTAACAGTTATTTTGACTTTCAAATGATATTCTATTTATGAAATCATGTAATCTGTAATTACAGACACTTCTTCCTTTTCCAGTTTGAATGACTTTTATTTTGCTTCCTCTCTTTTTATATATTTTTAATGGTTCATTTATTTTTTGAGAGAGAAAGAGACAGAGTGCGAACAGGGGAGGGGCAGAGAGAGAGGGAGAAACAGAATCCAACGTAGGCTCCAGGCTCTGAGCTGTCAGCACAAAGCCCTATGCGGGGTTCGAACCCATGAATTGCAAGATCATTACCTGAGCAGAAGTCGGGCATTTAACCAACTGAGCCACATAAGTGCCCCATTTTTTTTTTTTTTTGCTCCCTTTCTTAATTAATCTTGCTAGAATTTCCAGCACAGTGTTGAATACAGGTGGGGAAAACAAGCATCCTTGTTTTATTCTTGATTTGAGGGAAGGTTTTCAGGCCTTTATCACTACTTATGACATTTTATGGATTTTTAAAATAAATGCTTTTATCAAATTTAGGAAGTTCTTTCCATGCCTGTTTTTTTTTTAAACATGACAGGGTGTTGGATTTTGTAAAATTCGGTTTTTTCCATCTATTATGATATTACTGAACTTTTTTCATTCTATTAACTTCACATATTGCATTTGCTAATTTTTCTATGTTGAATTACCTTTGTATTCCTGAAATAAAACTTATTGGTAATGATTCAAAACATTGTTTAAGTACTTCTTAATTCTGATTGTTACTGTTATGTTGAGAACTTTTATATCTATATTTATTTATAGCTTTCTTTTCCTGTGATGTCTCTGTTTATCTTCGGTATCAGAGATATTCTGGCCTAATGGAATAAGTTAACAAGCATTTTCCCTTTTTAAATTTTTTCTCAAGATTTATTTAAATTACAGTTATTTAACATATAATATAATATTAGTATCTAGTGTAGAATTTAGTGATTCAACATTTACATACAACATCCAGTGCTCATCACAACACGTGCCCTCCTTAGTACCATCATCTATTTAACCCAACCCTCTACCCATCTCCCCTCTGATAACCATCAGCTTGTTCGCTATAGTTAGGAGACTGCTGCTTGGTTTCCTTTCTTTTCCCCCCTCTATGTTCATTGGTTTTCTTTCTTAAATTTCACATATTAGTGAAGTCATATAGTAATTGTCTTTCTCTGACTTATTTCCCTTAGCATAATACACTCTAGCTCCACCCATGCAGTGGCAAATGGCAAGAACTCATTAATTTTATGCCTGAGTAATATATAAAAGGGAATACATGGGATATATTTATAATGAATATGTAATATATAGTAAATATATAATGAAATATATATATATATATATATATACATATATATATATATATATATAAAATGGAATACACACATATATACATATACCATTACTTCCTTATGCGTTCATCCATTGATGGACGATTGGGCTATTTCCATAGTTTGGCTACTGTAGATAATGCTACTATAAATATTGGGGATGCATGTATCCCTTTGAATTAGCATTTTTATTTTATTTTTAAGAGCAAATTTTATTTTACTTTATTTTATCTTTTAATACTTTATTGTCAAATTGGTTTCCATACAACACCCAGTGCTCTTCCCCACAAGTGCCCTCCTCCATCACCACCCCCTCTTTTCCCCACTTCCCCTTCCCCTTCAACCCTCAGTTCATTTTCAGCATTCAATAGTCTCTCAAGTTTTGCATCCATCTCTCTCCCCAACTCTCTTCCCTCTTCCCCTCCCCCTGGTCTTCTATTAGGTTTCTCCTGTTTTCCTGTTAGACCTATGAGTGCAAACATATGGTTTCTGTCCTTCTCTGCCTGACTTATTTCGCTTAGCATGACACCCTCAAGGGCCATCCACTTTCCTACAAATGGCCATATTTCAGTCTTTCTCATTGCCATGTAGTACTCCATTGTGTATATATACCACATCTTCTTGATCCACGCATCAGGTGATGGGCATTTAGGCTTTTTCCATGTTTTGGCTATTGTTGACAGTGCTGCTATGAACATTGGGGTACATGTGCTCCTATGCATCAGCACTTCTGTATCTCTTGGGTAAATCCCTAGCAGTGCTACTGCTGGGTCATAAGGCAGTTCTATGGATAGTTATTTGAGGAACCTCCACACTGTTTTCCAGAGCGGCTGCACCAG
>NC_043717.1:53449926-53454595 GCF_006229205.1 Suricata suricatta
CGTGAGGTGGTATCTCCGTGTGGTTTTCATTTGAGTGATGTTGAGCATCGTTTCATGTGCCTGTAGGCCATCTGGATGTCCTCTCTGGAGAAGTGTCTGTTCATGTTTTCTGCCCATTTCTTCAGTGGGTCATTTGTTTTGTGGGTGTGAAGTTTGGTGAGTTCGTTGTATATTTTAGATACTAGCCCTTTATCTGATATGTCATTTGAAACTATCTTTTCCCATTCTGTCGGTTGCCTATTAGTTTTTTTGATTGTTTCCTTTGCAGTGCAGAAGCTTTTTATCTTGATGAAGTCCCAAGAGTTCAGTTTTGCTTTCATTTCCCTTGCCTTTGGGGATGTGTCGAGCAGGAAATTGCTGCGGTGGAGGTCAAGGAGGTTTTTTCCTACTTTCTCCTTGAGGGTTTTGATGGTTTCCTGTCTCACATTCAGATCCTTCAGCCATTTTGAGTTAATTTTTGTGTATGGTGTAAGAAAGTGGTCTAGTTTCATTCTTCTGCATGTTGCTGTTTCATTCTCCCAGCACCACCTGCTAAAGAGGCAGTCTTTTTTCCATCGGACACTCTTTCCTGCTTTGTCAAAACCTAGTTGGCTGTACTTTTGTGGTCCCAGTTCTGGGTTCTCTATTCTATTCCATTGGTCTACGTGTCGGTTTTTGTGCCAATACCACCCTGTCTTGATGATGACAGCTTTGTAGTAGAGGTTTAAGCCTGGGATTGTGATGCCTCCCGTTTAGGTTTGCTTCTTCAATATTACTTTGGCTATTTTGAGTCTTCTGTGGTTCCATATGAATTTGAGGATAGTTTTTTCTAGCTTTGAGAAGAATGTTGGTGCAATTTTGATGGGGATTGCATTGAATGTGTAGATTGCTTTGGGTAGTAATGACATTTTCACAATGTTTATTTTTCAGATCCATGAACAGGGAATGTTTTTCCATTGCTTGGTGTCTTCAATATCTTTGATAAGTTTTCTATAGTTTTCATCATATAGGTCTTTTACATCCTTGGTTAGGTTTACTCCCAGGTATTTGATGGTTCTTCATGCAATCGTGAATGGGATCAGTTTCTTGATTTCTCTTTAGGCTGCTTCATTTTTGGTGTATAGGAATGCAACTGATTTCTGTACATTGATTTTGTACCCTGAAACTTTACTGAATTCATTGATCAGTTCTAGAAGGCTTCTGGTGGAGTCGATTGGGTTTTCCATGTAGAGCATCATGTCATCTGCGAAAAGTGAAAGTTTGACTTCTTCTTTGTCAATTCTGATGCCTTTTAATTCCTTTTGTTGTCTGATTGCTGATGCTAAGACTTCTAGCACTATGTCAAACAGCAGTGGTGAGAGTGGACACCCCTGTCGTGTTCCTGATCTCAGGGGGAAAGGTCTCAGTTTTTCCCCATTGAGGATCGTATTCTCTGTAGGCTTTTCATAAACTGCTTTTATAATGCTTAGGTATGTTCCTTCTATTCCGACTTTCTCACGGGTTTTTATTAAGAAAAGGTGCTATATTTTGGCAAATGCTTTTTCTGCATCTATCGACAGGGTCATATGGTTTTTATCCTTTCTTTTGTTAATGTGATGGATCACATTGATGGATTTGTGGATATTGATCCAGCCCTGCAACCCAGGAATGAATCCCACTTGATCATGATGGATAATTCTTTTTATATGCTGTTGAACTCGATTTGCTCGTATCTTGTTGAGTATTTTTGCATCTGTATTCATTAAGGATATTGGTCTGTAGTTCTCTTTTTTGGCTGGGTCTCTGTCTGGTTTGGGTATCAAGGTGATGCTGGCTTCGTAGAATGAGTTTGGAAGCTTTCCTTCTCTTTCAATTTTTTGGAATAGTTTGAGAAGAATGGGTATGAGCTCTGCTTTAAATGTCTGGTAGAATTCCCCTGGGAAGCCATCTGGCCCTGGGCTCTTATTCGTTGGGGATTTTTGATAATGGATTTGATTTCTTCACTGGTTATAGGTCTATTCATGCTTTCTATCTCTTCCCGTTTGAATTTTGGCAGTGCATGTGTATTTAGGTATTTGTCCTTTTCTCTGTGTTGTCCAGTTTGTTGGCATATAATTTTTCATCGTAATCTCTGATGATGGCTTGTATTTCTAAAGGATTGGTTGTAACAGATCCTTTTTCATTCATGATTTTGTCTATCTGGGTGCTCTCTCTTTTTTTCTGAGGAGCCTGGCTAGAGAATTATCGATTTTGTTTATTTTTTCAAAGAACCAACTCTTGGTTTCATTGATCTGCTCGACTGTTCTTTTGGATTCTGTATTGTTTATTTCTGCCCTGATCTTTATTATTTCTTTTCTTCTGCTGGGTTTGGGGTGCTCTTGCTGCTTCCCTTCTAGTTCCAGTAGGTGCTCTTTTAAATGTTGAATTTGCGCTTTTTCTAGTTTGTTGAGATTGTCCTGGATTGCAATATACTTTCCTCTTAGGACTGTCTTTGCTGCTTCCCAGAGACTTTGGATTGTTGTATTTTTGTTTTCGTTGGATTCCATATATTTTTTAATTTCTTCTCTAATTGTCTGACTAACCAAATCATCCTTTAGTAGGGTGGTTTTTAACCTCCACATTTTTGGAGGTTTTCCAGACTTTTTCTTGTGATTAATTCCAAGTTTCAGAGCATTGTGATCTGAAAGTGTGCATGGTATGATCTCTATTCGAGCACATTCTTATCAATAAGATTGTTTCTTTTTGTTATTAGCTCTTTTGTGTATTTGGGTACTCCTGAATTCAGCACATAGATGTTTATAATTGTTAGCTCTTCCTGGTGTAGAGACACTGTAATTATTATATAATGTTCTTCTTCATCTACTTTAATGTCCAGTTTATACGATATGAGTACGGCTACTCCAGCTTTCTTTTGACGTCATGTTGTATGGTAGGTATTTCTCCATCCCCTTACTTTCAATCTGTAGGTGTCTCAGGTCTAAGGTGAGTCTCTTGTAGACAGCAAATAGATGAATTTTAGTTTTTGATCCATTCTGCTACCTTGTGTCGTTTGACTGGGACATTCAGTCCATTTACATTCAGTGTTCTTATTGAAAAATGTGTGTTTAGATTCACTGTGGTCTCTGTAGGGCTCATGTGTGTATTAATGTCTCTGTGTCTTATATTCCTTGCTAGATTTCCCTCACAGAGTCTTTTAGAATTTCCTTTAGCACTGGTTTGGCGGTAATGAATTCTCTCAATTTTTGTTTACTTGGGAAACTTTTATCTCTCTATTTTTTTAATGTAACAAAATGTATTTATTTTTTTAACTTATGCAATTATTTCCATCATTTACAATACAGTAGATACAATGACACTCCAAACAAAAAAGCAAAGTAAAAAAATCAAAACCCCCACTTCTATTTCATGTAATTAGACTTATACAGAAATGAGAAGGTTAAGTACCAACTAGTTAATCACCTACTTTCACAGCTATCTGAAGTGGCAATCGTTATATAGCCGCTTATCTATGATACATTCAAGATAAATGATACAGTTTATTACTTGCCCATAAGCTACAACACAGCCTGCTTAATACCTTTTCTTAAATTCCACCTCTATACTACAATATACTTGAGGTCCATGCAAAAAAGTAGCTACCTTTTATATAGGAAATGGATGATTAAGTCTTTGGAGCTGTAAAAGCAACTTCATTTAAACATAACCACCCCCACCACCAAAAAAGGAAGAGGGAAAGAAAAAAAAGTAAAGAAAATAATAAGGGAAAAACTTAAGACACACTCCCTAGGAGGAAAAAAACAGCATGTAATTTCTGTCCTTGACAGAATGTATTAAATAAGCAAACACCCCCAACAAGCAAAACAAGTACTACAATGTAAAAATATTAAAAAAACGAAAACCCTCTCACATGCATAAATGAAAGGTTGCACACAAAGAACTCACATCTTTTCAAGCTTCAATAGTAAATATTCTGCTACTATGTGTTAAATACTGCATGGTTTGCCCAAGCTAAGATGAAACCACATCATAATTCAATAATCATTTTGCATTTACTTTCATTATCTACTCAAAGTCCTGCCTACTGCACCTCTAAACATTTCATTAAATCGAATGATACAGCAAACACTCCCAAAATACTTAGATTGTATTGCAGTTTCACTTAACAGTATATAAAATGCTGTGTTGTGACAGGTATCAATTATTCATTTGATACTGAATCAATTTTCCTTAAGCACTACTAACTTCTTGCTTTTCTTGAAGCTAGATCATTCTGAAAATTTCCCTGTTAGACCTAGGAGTGCAAACATATGGTATCTGTCTTTCTCTGCCTGACTTATTTCGCTTAGCATGACGCCCTCAAGGTCCATCCACTTTCCTACAAATGGCCACATTTCATTCTTTCTCATTGTCATGTAGTACTCCATTGTGTATATATACCACATCTTCTTGATCCACTCATCAGGTGATGGGCATTTAGGCTTTTTCCATGTTTTGGCTATTGTTGACAGTGCTGCTATGAACATTGGGGTGCATGCGCTCCTATGTATCAGCATTTCTGTATCTCTTGGGTAAATCCCTAGCAGGGCTATTGCTGGGTCTTAAGGGAGCTCTATGAATAGTTATTTGAGGAACCTCCACACTATTTTCCAGAGCGGCTGCACCAGTTTACATTCCCACCAACAGTGTAGGAGGGTGCCCGTCTCTCCACACC
>NC_043717.1:53454695-53458786 GCF_006229205.1 Suricata suricatta
TAGAGAACAAACTGATGGTTACTAGAAGAAAGGTGTGTGGGGGTGATGGGTGAAATAGGTGATGGGGATTAAGGAATGCACTTGTTGTAATGAGCACCAGATGACGTATGGGAGGGTTGAATCGCTGTATTGTACAACTGAAACTAATATAGCACTGTGTGTTAATGATATTGGTGTTAAAATTTTTAAAAACACATCTGAAGGGATTGCCCTGCTCCTTTTGGATTTTAATGTCTTTTTATTTCCCCAGGTTAGGGAAGTTCTCAGCTATAATTTGTTCAAGTACCCTTTATCTTCTTTCTCTATTTCTTCCTCAGGAATTCTTATGATCTGGATATTGTTCAATTTGATTCCATTACACAGGTTTTGAATTCTCCTTTCATGTTCCTGTATCAATTTATCTCTCTCTCCCTCTCTCTCTCTCTCTCTCTCTCTCTCTCTCTCTCTCTCTCTCTCTCTTGGCTTCGTCTTTTTCTAGAATTCTTTTCTTCTAATTTGCCTATTCTTCTCTCTGACTCTTCAATCCATGTATTGGCTTCCTCCATTTTATTATGAACCTCATTTATAGCATTTTTTAATGCATTACAACTATTTTCAAGTTCCATAGTTTTTGTAGAAATAGTTTGTCAGATGTCTTCCATGCCTTTTTCAAGCCCAGGGATTAATTTTATTACAGTTGTTCTAAATTCTTGCTCAGTTATGTTGCTTATATGTTTTGAGCAATTCTGTAGCTATGATTTCTTCCTGGAATTCCTTTAGAGGAGAATTCTTTTATCATTTTTGCTAGCTTTCTGTGTCTTGTCAGTTTTAAAAGCTTGTTATGCACTCTGAACCTGTGACTATTGCTATAGAAAAGGAGGCTCATTGACTGTCCAGGACCTGTCCATTCAGAAAGTGTTCTTTTAATGGTGTCCTTTGGTCTCTCTTGTGCCATTGATTATTTTATTTCCCTACTCAGTAATATTTGGGACTCTCCATCATGTGTACTTTGGCTTGTTTCTTGAGGTAGCCCTGAAAAGGAAAAGAGACAGACAAATATACAGGGAACAAAAGCATGCAAGGGTACAGACAAATCAAACAAAAAAGCAAACCAAAAGGGGAACAAAGTGGGGGAGAAGACAAAAACAACGCAAAACAAAGGACAGTCCAAAAGCATAAAACCAGAAAACCCAGCTGCAAATAAAGAACAGGGTGGAGGTAGTGCTAATGGAAGAGCATATACAAAGAAAGATGTGACTGGCGTGGAGAGGAGGCAAAATTGAACATTGGCTAGGGAGAGAGACCAAAAGGCTTAACTCAGAGAGTTAAAGAGAAAAATATGGTAGGGGGCGAGGGGGAAAAATGAATAAAATGTTACCCAAAGAAACTATATAGTCTGATTATTCCAGAGAGAAAGAGAAAGGAAGGTAGCAACCGAGGTGTAGAATATGCATCAAGAGAATGGATTAAATGTGTTTAAGCAAACCAATGTCCAGAATGCCCAGTCCAGTGAGGGGAGAGATAAGAATGAAATAAGGGAAAATATATCTGAATACCAAGAATTGATTTAGAGTTAATCACAGCAATGCATCAATGTAGGTCTTGCCCCGGGCTCTGGGGGGAAAAAAAAGGCAGCTTTCAGTGTCGATGGGAGTAGCTTTGTGTAGGCAGGTCTTGCCTCCACTGTGGGTCTCATGGGCCACTCCCTGAGGCCCCACCTTGGTATTTGTGGAGAGAAAAATGGCAGCATCCCAGTCCCTTCTCAAACCAGGTATTGCAACTCACTCTTTTGGGTCCTATCTCCCTGTGCCTTGGGCATAGCCAAGGTGGGCCGAGTTGTATTTCCCAAGCCCTGCCTCTTTTCCAGATCTTAGTCAGCACACTTGAGTGATACTGCCTGGAATATACTCCCACAGGCCAGGCAGCTTCTTAGCCAGGTATCTGGTAAGGGTAGTAAGGGAGCAGTTTCTCCTGACGCCTCCTGGGATCAAGGCGCCTAGCCCAAGGAAAGCGCCATAGCTAGAGAAAGGATCTTTCTCTCTGAATGCCCTGCAGTTACCGATGGGATGATAGGATCTCTCTCTGTCCCGAGCCCAGGTCTTTCACTTATCCAGAGACAGCTCTATGAACGATTTCAGCCACTCTTTCTCTTCCCCTTGTCTTTCCACAGCTCTCTGAAGAGGGGTTTCCCTCCACTTCTGCCTCCGGGTCCATTTTTATATTCCCTAGTTCACAATCACACCTATGAGGCTGTCTTCTTATCGGACTCTGTCTCTTTTTCTTCCAGACTCTTGTGGTTCCATGTCTCATGGCTCTAGTTTTTCTTTGAGAGATGTGGGCAAGAGAAAAGTACAGAGTTTCCTACTTCTACACCATCTTGCCGCTCTGTTTTTCTGATTTAATATTGTTTTGCCTTATGAGATTTTTTGAAAGTATAATTCATTTACTTGCCCTCTTTCTATAATATCAATTCTCTTTTGTGATACAATGCCATAATGTCATATATTGTTGTTGTCAGAAAAGAAGTAAATGCTTTTGAAATCATGAGAGAATATATCAACATGTCAACCTAACTAGAAATTTCAATTCAGATCCAGTGTCCTTCTTCTCAAGTGATATCTGTTAGAAACTAGGTAACAATAAGAACCTGAATGTAGGTGGGGAAACTCCTCTGGGGCCTTGTATCTAATATCTGAGGTCTAGGGTCCCTTATAAGGCAGTGATTTCTTACCAATATCTTAACCTTTTATAGTCATAATTAGTAGGTACAGCCAGCTAATTTTTTTCCTGATTTCTTGTATGGGTATGACAAAAATTGGAAGGGAAGGTCAGAATTTATTAAACCAATGCTCTGGTAATGTGGATCTTCTATTTCCCCAGAGATGTATCTATGACACTGTAAGTCCCTTTTTGCCCCCTCACAGGTTTAGGGTATATAGAGGCCATTGCTGAAGTGTAAGCTGCTGATTATGCTTGTTGTAGTTCTCTGGGTCAGATTTGCTAAGGTCTAAAAATACTTCTGGGATCACTTTCAGTTTAAACTAGTTTGGGGGACATGCAACCAGAACAGGCTTTGACAGACCTCAAGGCTTTCTAGATCAGACATGGTTCATAGGCTAATAAATCTGCATCACCAAAACTTATATCCCTGCTTGGGACTCTAGTATACTTATGAGTTCTCAAAGCTGAGAGCACTATGTAAGCTGGGCTGGCCAACTTCCAGGGTTCTAAATTTCACCTAATTCTTTTGGGTCATGGTTCACCTTGGACTTTCTCTATGCCTGGCATACCCAAGTCCATACCTACCTTAATGAATCTCTCCAGAATAAGTGGGTCATAGAACAGTTCTGGGGGTCTAAATATCTCCTTAATAAATTTTGAAACAATTCTGTGGTTTTTATACTTACCCCCACATTCCTATCCTTAAAGACACATGGTGCCTTCAACTCCTCAGCATTTCTGAGGTACTCTGGCTCCAATAAGCTTGCTCCTTATTGGCTGTAAAAGAACAGTATATCAAAATGGGTCTGCTAGAGAGGGCACAGAAGTAACTATGAAGAAAGATGGGTGTCCATGTCAGTATCATTAGAATTTTGGTTTAGTTTTTTTTCCCTCTTCCCTGGCCTCTTCTGCAAAACAATAAAACCTAACCCTGTCACATTCCTCAAAATGGTTTGAGGTATATGGAGATCTCATTTGTGAAAGCCCTTTACATTAACAAAGGGAACAAAGATGAATGTTGGCATCATAAGCAATATGTGACACAAAAAGACAAAGATTTAGGCATACCAATTGAACAAAGTTCTTATTCTTAATATTTTAAATAATCCACTGTATGCATCAGTTTACTGGCAGTGTTTTTCTTCCTACTGAATGACATCCCATGGAGTATACCTACTTCTTCCTAATTTTTTTTTAACTTAGCATATACATGTATTGATAGCCATTGTTTTTTAAGGTATTTAAATTCCAGTTAGTTAGCATACAATGTAATATTAGTTTCAGGTGTATGATATAGTGATTCAACACTTCCATACATCACCCTGTGCTCATCACATCAAGTGCACTCCTTAATCTCCATCACCTATTTAACACATCTCTCCACTCACCTC
>NC_043717.1:53458886-53471428 GCF_006229205.1 Suricata suricatta
TATATTTCTAAAAATGGGTGTTGGGACACCTGAGTAGCTCAGTCGGTTGAGCATCCGGCTTCAGCTCAGGTCATAATCTCATGGTTTGTGGGTTCAAGCCCCACATCAGACTCTGTGCTGACAGCTAGTCCAGAGCCTGGAGCCTGTCTTCAGATTCTGTGCCTCCCTCTCTCTCTGACCTTCCTCTGCTAATGCTGTCTCTCTCTCTCTCTCAAAAATAAATAAAATATTTAAAAAAATTTAAATGGGTGTGAAGGTGCAGACAAAAATAGAAGGAACAATTGAATATCTATTTAAAGAGGATCAGGAGCCCCAAATCCCTCTTCCCACCAGCTTAGTAGATGGCTGCCGTGTTTATACTAACCCCAGAAGAAGTTTGGGATTTTATACTTGGGAGAGGAGTCCGAACTGCAAGATGCCAGACATATACACAAAGTCTCACCTTAGCCCTAGCATTAGCCCAACCCCTAACCCAAAACCCCAAATGTGCAAATCCTGACCCTAACCCTAACCCTCTTGAGATGTCTCTAAACTGTAGGATACCAGGCAAATAATCTCACGCTGGCTCTAACCCTAACCATGACCATAGCCTTGGCTCCAATCCTGACCTTAACTCTAGAACTGAGAATATATATATTCTTACCTTGACCGTGGCCCTAAACCTAACTACCCTAACCCTAGATCTTAGAGGTAAAAGGAAGAACACACACACACACACACACACACACACACACACACACACACACTATGATATAATATGAGATAATATGCAGCCATAAAAAAGAGTGAAATCTTGTCATTTGCAACTACATGAATGAAACTGGAGAGTATTATTCTTAGTGAATTAAGTCAGTCAGAGAAAGACAAATACCATTTGATTTCACTCATATGTGAAATTTAAGAAAGAAAACAAATAGATAAATGGAAAAAAAAAGAGAGGCTAACCAAAAAACAGACTCTTGACTATGGAGAACAAACTGATGGTTACCAGAAGAGAAGTGGCTGGGGAAAAGGGTTAAATAGGTGATGAGAATAAAGGGGTGCACTTGCGATGAGCACAGGTATTATATGGAAGTACTGAGTCGCTAAACTATACACCTGAAATGAAGATTATACTGCATGCAATCTGAAATTTTAAGTAAAATGTAAAAAAAGAAAGTGTATTTCTTAGTTTACCCCTCTTTCCTTCTTTTACTCATTTGTTTTGTATCTTAAATTCCACATATGAGTGAAGTTGTATGGTATTTGTCTTTCTCTGACTGACTTATTTCACTTAACATAATACGCTCTAGCTCCATTCACATCACTACAATAGGCAAGATTTCATTCTTTTTCTTGGCTGAGTAGTAATCCATTGTATATATAAAACATATCTTCTATTTTATTTTTTTAATAGTTTACTGTCAAATTGGTTTCCATACCCAGAAGAACACCCAGTGCTCTTCCCCACAAGTGCCCTCCTCCATCACCACCACCTCTTTCCTCCCTCCCCCTTCCCCTTCAAACCTCAGTTCATTTTCAGCATTCAATAGTCTCTCAAGTTTTGCGTCCCTCTCTCTCCTCAACTCTCTTTCCCTCTTCCCCTCCCCATGGTCCTCCATTTGGTTTCTCCTGTTCTCCTATTAGACTTATGAGTGCAAACATATGGTATCTGTCCTTCTCTGCCTGACTTATTTCGCTTAGCATGACACCCTCAAGGTCCATCCACTTTCCTACAAATGGCCATATTTCATTCTTTCTCATTGCCATGTAATACTCCATTGTGTATATATATATACACCACATTTTCTTGATTCACTCACCAGGTGATGGACATTTAGGTTCTTTCCATGTTTTGGCTACTGTTGACAGTGCTGCTATGAACATGGGGTACATGTGCTCCTATGCATCAGCACTTCTGTATCCCTTGGGTAAATCCCTAGCAGTGCTATTGCTGGGTCATAGGGGAGTTCTATCGATAGTTTTTTGAGGAACCTCCACACTGTTTTCCAGAGCGGCTGCACCAGTTTACATTCCCACCAAGAGTGTAGGAGGGTGCTCGTCTCTCCACACCCTCGCCAGCATCTATAGTCTCTTGATTTGTTCATTTTAGCCACTCTGACTGGTGTGAGGTGGTATCTCAGTGTGGTTTTGATTTGTGTTTCCCTGATGATGAGTGATGTTGAGCATCGTTTCATGCGCCTGTACATCATTTGGATGTCCTCTTTGGAGAAGTGTCTGTTCATGTTTTCTGTTCATTTCTTCACTGTGTTATTTGTTTTTGTGATTGTGAAGTTTGGTGAGGTCCTTGTAGATTTTGAATACTAGCCCTTTATCTGATATGTCATTTGCAACTATCTTTTCCCATTCTGTCGGTTGCCTATTAGTTTTCTTGATTGTTTCCTTTGCAGTGCAGAAGCTTTTTATCTTGATGAGGTACCAAGAATTCAGTTTTGCTTTCATTTCCCTTGCCTTTGGGGATGTGTCGAGTAGGAAATTGCTGCAGTTGAGGTCAAGGAGGTTGTTTCCTACTTTCTCCTCGAGGATCTTGATGGTTTCCTGTCTCACATTCAGGTCCTTCAGCCATTTTGAGTTTATTTTTGTGTATGGTGTAAGAAAGTGGCCCAGTATCAATCTTCTGCATGTTACTGACCAGTTCTCCCAGCACCACCTGCTAATGAGGCAGTCTTTTTTCCATCGGATACTCTTTCCTGCTTTATCAAAAATTAATTGGCCATACATTTGTGGGCCCAGATCTGGGTTCTCTATTTTATTCCATTGGTGTATGTGTCTGTTTTTGTGCCAATACTATACTGCCTTGATGATGACAGCTTTGTAGTAAAGGCTAACGTCTGGGATTGTGATGCCTCCCGTTTTGGTTTTCTTCTTCAGTATTACTTTGGCTATTCGGGTCATTTGTGGTTCCATATGAATTTGAGCATAGTTTGTTCTAGCTTTGAGAAGAATGTTGGTGCAATTTTTATGGGGATTGCATTGAATGTGTAGATTGCTTTGGGTAGTAATGACATTTTCACAATGTTTATTCTTCCATGAACAGGGAATGTTTTTCCATTTCTTGGTGTCTTCTTCGATCTCTTTCATAAGTTTTTTATAGTTTTCATCATATAGGTCTGTTTACATCCCTGGTTAAGTTTACTCCTAGGTGTTTTATGGTTTTTCGCACAATCGTGAATGGGATCAGTTTCTTGATTTCTCTTCCCGCTGCTTCATTTTTGGTGTATCGGAATGCAACTGATTTCTGTACATTGATTTTGTACCCTACAACATTACTGAATTCATTGATCAGTTCTAGAAAGCTTCTGGTGGAGACGATCAGGTTTTCCATGTAGAGTATCATGTCATCTGCGAAAAGGGAAAGTTTGACTTCTTCTTTGCTGATTCTGATGCTTTTATTTCCCTTTGTTGCCTGATTACTGATGCTAGGACCTCCAGCACTATGTTAAACAACAGTGGTGAGAGTAGACACCCCTGTTGTGTTCCTGATCTCAGGGGGAAAGCTCTCAGTTTTTCCCCATTGAGAATGATGTTAGTTGTGGGCTTTTCATAAACTGCTTTTATAATGTTTAGGTATGTTCCTTGCATTCTGACTTTCTCAAGGGTTTTTATTTAGAATGGGTGTTGTGTTTTGTCAAATGTTTTTTCTGCATCTATTAACAGGATCATATGGTTTTTATCCTTTCTTTTGTTAATGTGATGTATCACATTGATGGTTTTGTGAATATTGAACCAGCCCAAAACATATCTTCTTTATCTGTTAATCAGTTGATGGACACTTTGGCTGTTTTCATAATTTGGTTATTGTAGATAATGCTGCTATAGCATCAGGGTGTATGTACCCCTTTCAATTAGTATTTTTGTGCATTTTGGATAAAAACCTAGTAATACAATTGCTGGATCACGAGGTAGTTATATTTAGAAAGACATTCCATGCTCATGGATCAGAACAAATATTGTTAAATGTCTATACTACCCAAAGCAATCTACACATTTAGTGCTATCTCTTTCAAAATATCAACAGCATTTTTTCACAGAGCTAGAACAAATACTCATAAAAGTTGTATGGAAGTACATAAGACCCTGACTAGTCAAAGCAATCCCCCTTTTTTTGTTACAGGAAGTGAGTGTGCATGCACTCACACAAGTCGGAGAGAGAAGCAGAGGGAGAGAAACAAAGAGAGAAAGACAGAAAAAGATATATGGATATTCTTAAGAAGGCTCCATGGTTAGAGTGGAGCCTAATGTGAGGCTCAATCCCACAATCCTCAATTCATAACCTAAGCTGCCATCAAGAGTTGGACACTCAACTGAATGAGCCACCCAGGCATACCAAAGCAATCTTGAATAAGAAAAGCAAACCTGGACGTATCCAATTCCAGACTTCAAGTTATATTTTAAAGCTGTAGTGATAAAGACAGTATGGTACTGGCAGAAAAACAGACACAAAGATCTATGGAACAAAATAGAATACCCAGAAATGAACCCACAAGTCAAGTAATCTTTAACAAAGCAAAAAAGAATATCCAATGGCGGGGGGGGGGGACACAGTATCTTCATCCAGTGGTGCTGGGATGACTGGATGACAATTTGTTAAAAAATGAAATTGCGTCACTTTCTTGCACCATACACAAAAATAAATTCAAAATGGATTAAAAACCTAAATGGGAAATTGGAAACCTTTAAAATTCTAGAGGAGAACATGGGCAGTAGCTATTTGACATTGGTTCCAGTGACTTCTTTCTGGATATGTATATTGAGGCAAGGGAAACAGAAACAAAAATAAACTATTAGGATTTCATCAAAATAAAAAATCTTCTGCACAGTGAAGAAACATCCAACAAAAAAGTCAACCTACAGAGTGGGAGAATATATTTGCAAATGACATATCTGATAAAATGTTAGAATCCAAAGTCTATAAAGAACTTTTCAAACTCAACACCAAAAAACAAATAATCTAATTAAAAATGGGCTCAGAGCGCCTGGGTGCCTCAGTCAGTTAAAGCATCTGACTTTTGGTTTTGGCTCAGGCCATGATACCAGGGCCCCATGCTGACTGTGGAGCCTGCTTGGGATTCTCTCGGTCTGTCTGTCTCTCTATCCCTCTGCCACTATCCCCCACTCACTCACATGCTCGCTCTCTCTCTCTCTAAAAAGAAAAACAAGGTGGCAGAAGACACAAGTATACATTTTTCCAAAGAAGATATGCAGATGGCCAACAGACACATGAAAAGATGCTCAACATCGCTCATCTCAAAACTACAATAAGATATCATCTCACACTCATTGAATGGCTAAAATAAACAAGAAACAACAGGATGTGGAGAAAGTGGAACTCTCTTGCACTGTTGGTGGGAATGAAAACTGGTGCAGCCACACAATACAATATAGAGGCCCCTCAAAAAGTCTCAAATAGAACTACCTATGATCCATAACAATTGTTTTTTTTTAAGTTTATTTACTTAATTTGAGAGATAGAAAGACAGAGAAATAGAGAGAGGACATGTGCATTGGGGAGAGGCAGAGAGAGAGGCAGAGAGAGAGAGACTCGGAAGCAGGTTCCTCATTGTCATCACAGAGCCCCATGGAGGCTCAATCCTACAAATCGTGAGATCATTTCCTGAACCAAAATCAACAGTTGAACCCTTAACTGAATGAACCACCCAAGTGTTCCCATGACCATTGGTAATACAAAGAAAAACCTCATAGACTGTGATAAAATACAATCATCATGTGATGATTAATTTAATGTGTGGGCTTGCTTAGGACATGGTATCTAGATATTTGATTAAACATTACTGTAGATGTCTCTGTGAAGGTATGTTTTAGGTTAGATTAACATTTAAATCAGTAGATTTTGAGCAATATAGGTTACCTTCCTTTACGTGAGTGGGCTTCATCCAAGTAGTCAGAATTCTTAATTGAAAGTAACAAATAAGGGATGCTCAGTGAGTTGAATTTATGACTCTTAATTTTGGGTCAGACTATGATCCCAGGGTTGTGGGACTGAGCTTTGTGTTGGGCTCCACGCTGAACATGGAGCCTTCTTATGATTCTCTCCCTCTGCCTTTCTCGTCTGTTTGTGCTCTCTCTAAAAATAAAAAATTAAAGTTAAAAATGTAATGTAATGTAATTTTAAAAAATAAAACCGTTGAACTCCCCTGGAGAAGAAAGAATTCTGCCTGCAGACTGCTTTTGGATTCAAACTGCAACTCTTCACTGGGACTCCAGCCCGCCAAGATATTTGGACTTGAGCCAGGCCTCACAATTGTGTGAATAAATTTCTTAAGATCAATCTCAATCTCTTTGTCTCTCTCTTGTTATCACTCTCTTGCACAGCCTCACTCTCCCTTTCTTTTTTATATAGATGCATCTCTCTGTCTCTCTCTCTCTGAATAGATATATATCTGTATAGATATAGATATATAGTCTTTATATGTAGTCTCTACATCTCTTGATCAATCAAAAGAGACACAGACAGACAGACAAACTATTAGTTTTATTTCTCTGGAGAACTTTGACTAATACAGACCACAATTCCTGACTTTCACAGGTGAAGTGATAAATACACTTCTTGGTCTTTTAATCATATTAACTATCCTTTGGTAACTTGCACAGTGGAAATAAATTCTAGGATAATATAGATTCTTGATGATAATCTTTCTCTATAAGTGATAGATTCTTGGAGCCAACATCCCTGAAATATAGCTTCTGTTTAATTTAAAGTATGAATAGCTTATCTACTCTTATTCTCTTATGACTGTAGCAATCTAATGTTCTTATACTGAACAGCCATCAAATGTTTCCTAGCATATAGCTCAGGATTATGGATACCTGCATTTTCTTACCGAAAAAATCAATCTCAGATATGAACACAAATTATATCTTCTTACTCTAAAAAAATCAGAACTATAACAACAGTCAAAGTAGACAGAGTGACAATCCTCCTATAATTTATCTCCTGGTTATAATCCCTATTTCTTTTATCTTGGTGTATTGCCGCATAAAGTGTCTAGCACATAGCAAGCCTTAAGAAATATTGTTCCCGGGGAGCCTGGGTGGCTCAGTCGGTTGAGTGGTCGACATCAGCTCAGGTCATGATCTCACAGTTTGTGAGTTCGAGCTCACTTCAGGCTCTAGGCTGAAAGCTCAGAGCCTGGAGCCTGCTTCAGATTCTGTGTCTCCCTCTCTCTCTGACCCCCACCTCACGCTCTGTGTCTCTCTTTCTGTCAAAAATAAATAAATGTTTAAAAAATATTGTTCCTTTCCAGTCCTGTCTTGGCATATCCTATAAGATAGATAACTTCTGTCTGAATGAAATAAGAGATTTAGCAAAGAGAACACTTGAAAATATAAGTGCAAGAAGTGAAATAAACATGTTTTAACATTATACCTGTCCCTCTCGCTGGCACTAGGAGTGAAGTCCAAGACAGACCTGCTTTAAGGAAACCCACAGCTTAATGAAAATTCCTGCCTTCTATCCCAGGTCTCCTCTCAAGACAGAGTAATGATATCCTATTGTATCACATGACAGGCAGAATGAACATATGGAATATTATTTCGCTTTCTTCCAGATAAAAGACAACTCAGTCTCAGGCAAGTTATTGTGACATTCACTTAAAATGAAGACTCATCTATAGATGTAAATATGTCCTATTAAATCAGGAACAGGTCTCAGAATTCTGGTTTTCTTTTCATATTGTATAAATGTGAAAAGAAGAAGTAAAACACATTACATGATATTGAGTGGAGGAAATAATTTCCATCTACTCTGACATTATAATTATTTCAAACTAGTGGTTCTGCTTTAGGTGTTTGCCATGTACCAGGCACTGTGCAATCTCCTTCCTCATCATGACCTCATGAACTCCTCAAAACAATCTAGTCTAGTTGGTGTTAGTAGCCTTATTTTCTTCTTATTTTCATTTCAATGTATATTTATTTTTGAGAGAAAGAGAGAGAGAATGCAGTCATGGGATGGTCAGAAAGAGAGGAAGACAGGATTTGAAGTAGGTTCCACTCTGTCAGCACAGAGCCTGATGCAGGGCTGGAACCCATGAACCATGACATCATGACCTGAGCCAAAGTGTACACTTAACCAACTGAGCCACCCAGGTGCCCCAGTACCCTTATTTTCTTAATGAAGAAGCTAAGGTTCATGTCAATGAAGCAGTTTGCCCAAAGTCACCCACATCTAGGAAATGTCTGAGCCAGGAACTATCTATGAAATTTTTTCCTGCATGTTCTATGCACTTTCTTCTATGATATGCTGCCTGAAAAACACATAAGTTCATATGAAAACCTGGCGAGACCTCTTAGTCCAAGGAGAAATACACGTTCTCCATCATTACCATTAGCAAACGGTGGTGTTGAATGGTAGTCACACATGTGTGCATGACCCACTGTGGTGATAGAAAAGGTGGTATGCTTTGGGACTTTGACCAGTTGTTTCAGTTTTTTTTGAAATTTGATATCATCAAAATACCTAAAACAAACTTGAAAAGAGTAATGATACAGATTATTGTTCTCATTTAAGCAATTTTAGCAGAAAAAAAATTAGAATTTCATCATTTGGAAGAAAGGTAACTCACAGATTATGGTATTTCCATACTGATAACCTACCCGACTACTTGAAGGTTTCTTGACAATTAGCTGCTAATAGTTTTCCAGAGAGTCAGTACAGTGTAGTATTTGGATGCACAAATGCTGCCCAAAGGATCCCTGTGCTAAAATCTCAGACTCTGACACTTATCAGCTATGTGGCTTGGCAAATTACTTATTCATCCACTCTCTGTTTCTTTATCTCCAAAATAAGGATAACAATATTACCTACATTGTAAGATTTCTCTGGGGATGAAATAAATAAATATACAGAGTGCTTATTAGAGTGCTATAAAAATCTTAGATACTCTTATTATCAAATGGATTTACATTATCTATTGATATGTGTATAGTTCTTCATTCTTATTTATTCACCAAATGAATTGTCTTGCACGTTTTTCAAATACTGTTTCATGCATTGATATGACAGTGCTTTATTGTCCACTAATATTATCTTCTGGTATTTTGGTGCTAGAAAAAAATAGTAAGCAAAGCTGGCACTTATGAACATTGGCCTTTTGGAACATTCAAGGGAGGGAGCTAGATTTATTGAGGATGGCCTTGGAACTCAGGATATCAACATGGCTCAATACAGTAGATACTTTTTGAGATCGTCTGTTTTAGCCATCCTTCTATGCATGTGAAGTAGAGCACAAAACAAAATAGGCACACATAATTGCTTTTGTATTCTAGTGAAGTGAGAGAGAAGCCAAAACAAAATAAATCATTAAAGGGGAAGTTAGAAAATAATTAGTGCTATGGAAAAAAAATTTAGCTTTCTAGATGTAGAAAATTGTATCTTCATATGGTCCATTGGGATCTTTGCCAATTTGGTCACAGCATATAATTCAGCTAGACAGTTTAAGGCAGCAATGTGATAAAACAATGAAGAAAACCATAAATGTGAAAGCATACATGGCTGCTAAACATCTGCTAAGACCTAAGCTTTGCATTCTGTGAAACCAGTGTCTTATAATGGCTTCTCAACCATTTGTTGACCCATCAGAAAAGATCACTAGTTCATTTCCAAGAAGTCATATAAATTTTATGAAACAGCTTTTCTCTTATTCTGAACTCTGCAATGAAAAAAGCAAATGTATTTAAAAAGGGGTCTCAAAGTGGATTGTTCTTGGGATAGTGATGTCAGGAAAAATACTGACTAGTAAACTCCAACTTCTCACTGACATATGGAAATACTAAGTAAACAACAACATACAGACAAAAGTATCTTTACAGGAACTCTAGAAACTAGTTAAAATTGCAACAGCCAAGTGAACCTCAAAGTAAGAAAAAGTTCCACTCAAAATCATAAGAAAATCAATGGCACTTTTCCTCATCTTTGACCAACCCCTTCCCAGCACTGTGCTAAGTGAACAGGAGAGACCCTCCTGATTTCTCATAAAAGATGACAAGGCAAATGGAGAAACAGGGATATATGTCCTATTCAAAAGAACAAAAGAAGTCTCCAGAAACTAGCTGTAAAAAAAAAAGCACAGGACTAAGTCTTACCTGGTAAAGATTTTATCCTTTAAAGTTTTTTTAAATTGATATAAATTTTATTTTACTTATTTTTTTTTACTTATTTTATTTTTTTAACATTTATTTATCTTTGAGAGACAGACAAAGATCATGATCAGGGGAGAGGCAGAGAAAGAGAGAAACACACAGAATTGGAAACAGGATCCATGCTCTGAGCTGTCAGCACAGAGCCTGATGTGGGGCTTGAACCCACGAACTGTGAGATCATGACCTAAGCCGAAGCTGGATGCTCAACTGACTGAGCCACCCAGGGCCCCAATTGATACAAATTTTAAAACAACTGTTTTGAAAATACTCAGAAAGCTAACAGAGAATACAGAAAATATATAAACAAATAAAGATATCATCAAAAACATAGAAATTACTCTAAAAAAAGAACCAAAAATTTCTGCTCTTGAAAAATATAATAACTGAATTTTAAAATTCACTAAAGGCCCTCAACGGTAGACTCAGATCTGAATGTTAAATGAACACAGAACATGAATACAAGTCATTTGAAACTATCAAGCCCAAGGATTAAAAAGAAAAAGAAAATAAATAGGGGGCAAGATGTCGGAGAAGTAAGGAGCTCTGTAATTTTCACTCACCTGCATCTATCAAATTGAGAAGGACTGAAGCCACAATACTCTGATCTGCCAGAGTGGGAGGAAAACACACAGAGTCCAGAAAGAAAACAACCTCAAAGGTACCTGAGTGAGTGCAAACTGGGGAAATAAAAGTGGGCTGGGCCCCAGAGGAGTGGAGGACAGGGAGCCCCAGCCTAATGCTGAGCTGGGGAGAGTGCACAGAGCCCCAGAGAGACAAGGTGAAGAGAAAGAGAGACTGAAAAACGCTCATAGAACTGTCTCTAGAGAAGAGAAAAAAACTCAGCCTGGGATGGACAGGGATATTATCATCCCATATATAACCACTGGGTGTGGGGAGAGAAATTCGTCCCATTTATCTGGCGCATTCTTCCATGGGCTTGGTGGCTGCGAGCTGATTCCAGGTGACATCGGGAGAAACAGCTCCCTAACTCCCCTACTCGATCCCAGCTAGGAAGGCAGCCGCCATTAAAGTGCATGGACTAGGATTTGGAAACAAGGTGGGGCTTGGAAAATACAACTTGGCCCCCCCTCGGACAGGGAGATCCGACTCAAAAAAGTAGCTTGCAAAGCTTGGTTCAGGAGGGCTTGGGGAGCTGCCATTCTTCTCCCCACAACCACCAAGGTGGGGTCTCCGAGAGAAGTCCCAGTGAAGTACCTACAACAAACCACGCCCATTCGAGCAGGAGAGCTGCCTTTTTTTTTTCTTGCCATCCAGATATATTTTCCTTCATCTAATTCTTCTCTCTCCACCCCGCTGGTTTTATACTTTAAGACTGTCCATTGTCTTCTGTTGTTTCATCTCCGCTCCTTTTTAATTCTTTTTTCTTTAATTTTTTTCTTTCCCCTTATGCTTTGCTTGTTTGTTTGATTTGTCTGTGCATTTGCGTGCTTTTGTTCCCTGTGTCTTTGTATGCATGTTTTCTTTTCAGGGCTATCACAAGACACCAGCCAAAGTACACATGATGGAGAGTCCCAAATATCGCTGAGTAGGGAAATAAAATAATTAAAGGCACAACAAGAGAAACTGAGACACACCATTAAAAGAACACTTCATGAAATGACAGGCCCTGGACAGTCAATGACCCTCCTTTAATAGAGCAATACTAGCAGGTACAGAGTGCATAAGGAGCTTTTAAAACTGGCAAGAGACAGAAAGCTAGACAAAATGACACAAAGAAAGAACTACCCTCTAAATATATTCCAGGAAGAAGTCACAGCAACAGAACTACTCAAAACACAAATAAGCAACATAACTAAACAAGAATTTAAGACAATTGTCATAAAATTAATCACTGGGCTTGAAAAAAGCATGAGAGAAGCTATTGATACAAAGACTAAGGACCCTAAGAATAGCTGTGATGAGTTATAAAAGGCTATAAATGAGAAGAATAATGAAATGGAGGTGGCCACCTCACAGGTTGAAGAGGTTGAGAGAAGAATAGGTGAATTAGAAGACACAGTTAAGCAAAACAGAAAGCGGAGAAAAAGAGAGAGAAATTGATACAGGAACAGAAAGGAGAATTCGAGACCTGAGGGATACAATCAAATGGAACATCATCCGTATCATAGGAATTCCTGAAAGGAAAAAGAGAGACAGGTCCTTAAGGGGTATGAGACCCAATGAAGAAGAAAAAGGATAAAAAGGTCCGACAGGGTGCTTGATCAAATTATAGCCAAGGATGAAGGACTTGAATGTGAGACAGGAAACCATCAAAACCCTCGAGGAGAAAGTAGGGAAAAACCTCCTAGACCTCCACCGCAGCAATCTCCTACTTGACACATCCTCAAAGGCAAGGGAAATGAAAGCAAAACTGAACCCTT
>NC_043717.1:53471528-53494227 GCF_006229205.1 Suricata suricatta
TGAGAATGAACTGAGGGTTGGGGGGAGGGGGGAGGGGGGAAGACAGGTGGTGGTGATGGTGGAGGGCACTTGAGGGGAAGAGCACTGGGTGTTGTATGGAAAACAATTTGACAATAAAATATTATGGAAAAAAAATAAAATACAATAAACAGTAAAAAAATAAACAAACATTTAAATAAATAAATAAATAAATAAATAAAAGAATCATTACTATGCAAAAGAAAAAAAAATTATAGCCAAGGACTTCCCCAATTTTGGGAAGTAAGTAGACATTGAAATCCAAGAGGCACAGAGACCTCCCCTAAGTAACTTAAATCGACTTTCGGCATGCCATGTCATAGTGAAACTGCCAAAATATAAAGATAAAGAGAGAATTCAGAAAGCAGCTAAGGATAAAAGAATCCTAACATACAAACGGAAACCTATCAGAGTTGTTACATCTATCTAATGAAACTTGGAAGGCCAGAAAGGAATGACAGGATATCTTCAATGTGATGAACAGAAAGACTATGCAGCCAAGAAACCTTTATCCAGAAAGCCTGTCATTCAAAATAGGAGACAGAAAGGTTTTCCCAAATAAACAAAACTTGAGAAAATTCATCACCACAAAACCAGCCGTATTAAAAATCCTAAGAGGGACTCTATGAAGGAAATGTTGCAAGGAATACAAGGTACCAGAGACACCACTACAAAAATGAACTCTACAGATAACACAATGTATCTAAACACACGTTTCAATAATAACACCGAATGTAAATGGACTTAATGCTCCAATCAAACTACACAAGATAGAAGTATGGATCAAAAACCAAAATCCATCTATTTGCTGTCTATAAGATTCCCATTTTAGATCTGAGGACACCTTCATATTGAACGTAAGGGGATGAAAAAATATCTATCATGCGACTGGAAGCCAAAAGAAAGTCAAAGTATCCATCCTTATATCGGACAAAATGGACTTTAAAGTAAAAGCAGTAACAAAAGATGAAGAAGGAAGAAGGACATTATATAATAATTACAGGGTCTCTCCATCAGGAAGAGTTAACAATTATAAACATCTATGCACCAAATACGGTAGCGCCCAAATACATAAAACAATCACAAACAGAAACAATCTTATTGATAAGAATGTGCTAATTGCAGGGGATTTTAATACTGCATTGATAGCAATGGATTGATCAACCATACAGAAAATCACTAAAGAAACAATGGACCTGAACAACATATTGGAACAGATGGATGTGACATATATATTTAGAACTCTGCATCCTAAAGCTAGGGAGTTCAACTTCTTACCAAGTGCACATGGCACATTCTCCAGGATAGATCACATACTGAGTCATAAAGCAACCCTGCATAAATATAAACGAATTGAGATCATACCATGCACACTTTCAGATCACAATGCTATGAAACTTGAAAATAACCACAGGAAAAAGTCTGGAAAACCTCCAAAAATGTGGAGGTTAAATACTACACTCCTAAAGAATGACTGGGCTAATCAGGCAGTTAGAGAAGAAATTTAAAAATATATGGAAATAAATGAAAATGAAAATACAACAATCCAACTCTCTGGGATACAGCAAAGGCACTTGTAAAAGGAAAGTATATTGCAATCCAGGCCGATTTCAACAAACTAGAAAAAGCACAAATTCAAAATCGAACAGAGCACCTAATGGAACTAGAAGGGGAGCAGCAAGAGAACCCCAACCCAGCACAAGAAGCGATATAATAAAGTTCAGAGCCGAATAAACAATATAGAATGCAAAAAAAAAAAAGGTTGAACAGGTCAATGAAACCGAGAGTTGGTTTTTTGAAAAACCAACAAAAATTGATAAACCTCTAGCCAGGCTCCTCAGAAAGAAAAGAGAGAACACCCAAATAGACAAAACCATGAATGAAAATGGATTTATTTCAACCAATCCTTCAGAAATACAAGCAATCATCTGAGATTACTATGAAACATTACATGCTAACAAACCTGACAACCTAGAAGTAATGAACAAATTCCTAAATACACAGGCACTACCAAATTCAAGTGGGAAGAGATCAAAAATCTGAGCAGACCCATAACCTGTGAAGAAATTGAATTAGTTATCAGAAATCTCCCAATGAGAGCTGCACAGCAATATGCAGAATAAAGAAACTAGACCACTTTCTTACACCATTCACAAAAATAAACTCAAAATGGATAAATGACCTGAATGTGAGACAGGAAACCGTCAAAACCCTAGAGGAGAAAGCAGGTAATAGCCTCCTTGACCTCAACCGCAGCAATTTCCTACTCGACACATCCCCAAAAGCAAGGGAATCAAGAGCAAAAATGAACTATTGGGACCTCATCAAAATAAAAAGCTTTTGCACTGCAAAGGAAACAATAAAAATAAAATTAATATGCAACTGATGGAATGGGAAAAAATATTTGCAAATGAAATATTGGAAAAAGGGCTAGTATCCATAATCTACAAGGAACTCACCAAACTCCATACCCAAAAAACAAATAATCCAGTGAAAAAATGGGCAGAAGACACAAACAGACACTTCTCCAAAGAAGACATCCAGATGGCCAACAGAAATGATGCCCAGTGTCACTCAGCATCAGGGAAATACAAATCAAAACCACACTGAGATACCACCACATGCCGGTCAGAGTGACTAAAATGAACAAATCAAGAGACTTTAGATGCTGGTGAGAATGTGGAGAAATGGGCACCTTCGTGCACTGTTTGTGGGAATGTAAACTAATACAGCTGCTTGGGGAAACAGTGTGGAGTTTCCTCAAAAAACTATCACTAGAACTCCCCTATGACCCAGTAATAGCATTGCTGGGGATCTACCCAAGGGATACAGAAGTGCTGATGCATAGGAGCACATGTACCTCAATGTTCATAGCAGCACATTCAACAAAATGTGGAAACAAACATGTTTCCAAAACATGTGAAGAGCTTAAATGTCCATCAGTTGATGAATGCATCAAGAAGATGTGGTATATACATATTATGGAATATTAAATGGCATTGAGAAAAAATGAAATCTGGCCATTCATAGCAAAGTGGATGGACCTCGAGGGTGTCATGCTAAGCGAAATAAGTCAGGTAGAGAAGGACACATGCCATGTGTTTTCACTCATAGGCCTAACAGGAGAAACCTAACAGGGGATCATGGGAAGTGGAAAGGGGTGGGAAAGTGTTAGGGAAAGGGAATGAGGCAAATCATGAGAGACTTTTGAATGCTGAGCACAAGCTGAGGGCTGAAGAGGGAGGGGAGAAGGGGGAGGGGGGTGATGGTCATAGAAAGGGGCACTTGTGAGGGAGAGCACTGGGTTTTATATGGAAACCAACTTGGTAATAAACTATATTTTTAAAAATCTCCCAACAAATAAAAGCCCATGGCCAGATGCCTTCCCAGGGGAATTCTTAGACATTTAAAACAGAGTTTATACCCATTTATCGCAACCTATTCAATAAAGTAGAAATAGAAGGAAAACTTCCAAACTCAATCTACAAAGCCAGCTTCACTTTGATTCCCAAACCAGACAGAGACCCAACAAAACAAGAGAACTACAGGTCAATATCCTTAATGGATACAGATACAAAAATACTCAACAAGATGATAGCAAATCGAATTCAACAGCATATAAAAATAATTATCCATCATGATCAAGTGAGATTCATTCCTGGGTTATAGGGCTGGTTCAATATTCACAAATCCATCAAAGCGATACATCACCTTAACAAAAGAAAAGATTAAAAACCATATGAGCCTGTTGATAGGTGCAGAAAAAGCATTTGACAAAATACAGCATCCTTTCTTAATAAAAAACCCTTGAGAAGGTCGGATTAGAAGGAACTTACTTAAACATTATAAAAAGAGTTTATGAAAAGTGCACAGCTAATATCATCCTCAATGGGAAAAACTGAGAGCTTTCCCTCTGAGATCAGTAACACGACAGGGATGTCCACTCTCACCACTGTTGTTTAACATAGTGCTGGAAGTCCTAGCATCAGCAATTAGAGAACAAAAGGAAATAAAAGGCATCAGAATTGACAAATATGAAGTCAAACTTTCACTTTTCGCAGATGACATGATAACAGATGACATGGAAAACCCAATCGACTCCACCAGAAGCCTACTAGAACTGATCCATGAATTCAGCAGAGTCAGAGTGTACAAAATCAACATACAGAAATCGTTTGCATTTTTAAAAACCAATAATGAAGCAACGGAAAGAGAAATCAAGAAACTGATTCCATTCACAATTGCACAAAAAACATAAAATACCTAGGAATAAACCTATCCAAAAATGTAGAAGGCCTATACTATAAAAAGTATAGAAAGCCAATGAAAGAAATTGATGAAGCCACAAAGAAATGGAGAAACATTCCGTGCTCATGGATCAGAAGAATAATCATTGTGAAAATGTCATTACTACCCAAGGCAATCTACACATTCAATGCAAGCCCCATCAAAATTGCACCAGCTTTCTTCTCAAAGCTAGAGCAAACTATCCTAAAATTCGTATGGAACCACAAAAGACCCCAAATAGCCAAAGTAATAATTAATTGAAGTAATATTGAAGAAGAAAACCAAAACATGAGGCATCAAATCCCAGACTCTAGCCTCTACTATGAAGCTGTAATTTTGGTAAGGCCTGTGTGTTTAGATTTTGTCCATTTCTTCTAGATTGTCCAGTTTGTTAGCATGTAATTTTTCATAGTAACCTCAGATGATTGCTTGTATTTTTAAGGGATTGCTTGGAATAGATCCATTTTCACTCATGATTTTCTGAATTTGGGTGTTCCCTCTTTTCTTTCTGAGGAGCCTAGCTAGAGGTTTTTCAATTTTGGTTAGTTTTTCAAAAAACCAACTCGTGGTTTCGTTGATCTGCTCAACTGTTTTTGTGGATTCTATATTGTTTATTTCTGCCCTGATCTTTATTATTTCTCTTCTTCTGCTCGGTTTGAGGTGCTCATGTTGCTCCCCTTCGAATTACTTTAAGTGCTGTGTTAGATTTTTAATTTGCACTTTTTCTAGTTTGTTGAGATTGGCCTGGATTGCAATATACTTTCCTCTTACGACTGCCTTTGCTGCATCCCAGGGAGTTTGGATTGTTGTATTTTCGTCTTCATTTATTTCCATATATTTTAAATTTTCTTCTCTAAATTACCTGATTTGCCCAATCATTCTTTAGTAGGGTAGTTTTTAACCTCCACATTTTTGGAGGTTTTCCAGGCTTTTTCCTGGGATTGATTTCAAGATTCATAGCATTGTGATCTGAAAGTGTGCATGGTATTATCTCAATTCGTTTGTATTTATGCAGGGCTGCTTTATGACTCAGTATGTGATCTATCCTGGAGAATGTGCCATGTGCACTCAAGAAGAAGATGAGTTTTCTAACTTCCAGATGCAGAATTCTAAATATATCTATCAATTCTATCTGTTCCAATGTGTCATTCAGGTCCATTGTTTCTTTAGTAATTTTCTCTCATTGATCTATTCCTTGCTGTCAGTGGAGTATTAAAGTCCCCTGCAATTAGCACATTCTTATCAATAAGATTGTTTCTGTCTGTGATTAATTGTTTTATGTATTTGGGTTCTCCCGAATTTGGCGCATACATGTTTAAAATTGTTAGCTCTTCCTGATGTAGAGACCCTGTAATTATTAAAAAATGTACTTCTTCATATTTTTTTACTGTCTTTACACTAAAGTCCGTTTTGTCTGATATAAGTATGACTACCCTGGTTTTATTTTGACTTTCAGTCGCATGATAGATATTTCTCCATCCCCTTACTTTCAATCTGAAGGTGTCCTCAGATTTAAAATTGGTCTCTTGTAGACGGAAAATAGATGGATTTTTTTAATCTATTCTGCTACCCCGTTTTGCTTGGTTGGAGCATTTATTCCTTTTATATTCAGTGTTATTATTGAAAACGGTAGGTTTGAATTTATTGTATTCTCTGTAGAGTTCATGTTTGTAGTGGTGTCTCTGGTACCCTGTATTCCTTGCAACATTTCACTCATAGCATCCCTCTTAGGATTTCTTGTAGGGCTGGTTTTGTGGTGATGAATTTCCTCAAGTTTTGTTTATTTGGAAAAACCTTTCTCTCTCCTATTTTGAATGACAGCTTGCTCTACAAAGGATTCTTGGCTGCATATTTTTTCTGTTCATCACATTGAAGATTTCCTGTCATTCCTTTCTGGCCTTCCAAGTTTCATTAGATATGTCTGTAACCACTCTGATAGGTTTCCGTTTTTATGTTAGGGTTCTTTTTATCCCTAGCTGCATTCCGAATTCTTTCTTTAACGTTATATTTTGGAAGTTTCACCAATTTATATCATGCTGAAGGACTAATCAAGGTACGTCTTAAGGGAGTTCTATGAGCCTCTTGGATTTCAATGTCTATTTCTTTCCCCAGGTTTGGTAAGTTCTCGGCTATAATTTTATCAATCCCCATTTAGGGACCTTTTTCTCTTTTTTCTTCTTTTTTTGGGAATATCTATGGTATGAATATTATTCTGTTTGATTGTATCCCTCAGCTCTCAAATTCTCTTTTTGAGCTCCTGTATCAATTTATCTCTCTTTTCCTTGGCTTCCTCTTTTGCTATAACTGTGTCTTCTATTTCACCTATTCTCCTCTCTGCCTCTTGAATCCCTGCAGTTGACGCCTCCATTTTATTATGCACCTCATTAATAGCTTTTTTTTAACTCATTGCAACTATTTTGAAGGTCCCTAGTGTTTGTATCAATAGCTTCTCTGATGCTTTTTCAAGCCCACAGATTAATTTTATGATAGTTGTTCTAAATTCTTGTTCACTTACGTTGCTTATGTGGCTGTGACTTCCTCCTGGAATTCATTTAGAGGAGAGATTTTCTGTTTCATCATTTTGGGTAGCTTTCTGTCTCTTTTCAGTTTTAAAAGCTCATTATTCACAGTGTACCTGTTGGTATTGCTTTATTAAAGGAGGCTCACTGACTTTCCACAGCCTGTGGTTTCAGGAAGTGTTCTTTTAATGGTACGTCTAGGTTTCTCTTGTTGTGCCTTTGATTATTTTGTTTCCCCACTCAGTGATATTTGGGACTCTCCACCATGTGTACTTTGGTTTGTTTCTTGAGATAGCCCTGAGAAGAAAAACAGACAGGAACATAGGGAACAAAAGTATGCAAATGCACAGACAAATCACACAAAGAAGCAAGCCAGAAGAGGAAAGAAGAAAAGAAAAGTAAATTAGAGGAAAGAAAAGTAAAGAAAAGAAGAGAAGAAAGAAAGGGGAGGAGCAGAGACAACAAAAGACAATGAACAGTGTAAAAATGTATAACAAGCTGAGGGGAGAAATAAAAATGAGATATGGGAGAATATATCTGGATGGCAAGAGAAAAAAAGAAGAAGAAAAGAAAAAGGAAAAGAGAGAATTTAAAAAAGCAGCTCTCCCATGCTGATGGGCATGGTTTGGTGTAGGTAGGTCTTGAGGGTTGCTCTCTGAGGCCCCACCTTGGTGGTTGCAGGGAGAAGAATGGCAGTGCCCCACGCTCTGCTCTAACCACGGGCTGCAAGTCACTCCCTGAGTCTGATCTCATTGTGCTGTGGGCGAGCCAAGCTGTATTTTCCAAACCTCGCCTCTCTTCAAGATCCTAGTCCATGCACTTTAATGCTACCACTGGAGATGAGATGTACTTGCGCTGGTAGCCAGCCTCCCAGCCAGGATCACATAGGAAGAGGGAGCTGTCTTTCTCGAAAGACTCTTGAATACTGAAAACAAACTGAGGACTGAAGGGGGAGGGGGGAAGGGGAAGGGGGTGATGATCATGGAGAAGAGTACTTGTAGGGAAGATCACTGTGTGTGATATGGAGACCAACATGACAATAAACTATAAAGAATAAAAAAAGATAAAAAGAAAGAAAATCAAAGACAATTTAAGGGACTTAAGAGACCCCACCACGTGGACCAATATATACATTATGGGTGCCCCAGATGGAGGGAGAATGAGAGAGAGAGATAGAGGGAGAGAGAGAGAGAGAAACAGAGAACTTCTTTGAAGAAATAAAAGTTTCCCAAATTTGAATGAAGACATGGATGTACAGGAATCTGAACAAACCACAAATATGATTAATCAAATGAGACCCCACTGAGACAAAGTATAATCAAACTGTCAAAAGTCAAAGACAAAGAGATAATCTTGAAAGCAGTAAGAAGAAAATAACTTATCACATACAATGAATCCTTAGTAAAATCCTCAGAAAATTTCTCAGTAAATACCTTGCAGGCCAGAAATAGTGGGATGATATTTCTTAAGTGATGAAAAAAAATGTCAACTGAAAATTCTATATCTGATAAAACTGCCTTTGAAAATGAAGAAGAGATTAAGACATCCCCACATTAAAAAAAAAAAAAGCTGACAGTATTTATTACCATTGGACCAGTCCTATAAGAAATGCTAAAAAGTGTCCTTTAAGGAGAAATAAAAAAACACTAGATGGTAACTCAAAGCCATGTAAAAATATAAAGTTCTCCAGTAAAGGTAAATATATGGACAAATATACAACACATATTGTGTAACTTTGGTTTTCACTTCAAGTTTAATTATTTCCATATTTAAAAGACATGGGCATAAAAATCTTTATAAATATCTTTTGATGAGTATACAATATATAAAGACAAAACTTGAGACATTAATAACATAAAAGGGAGGTGGTATAAGGTTTTTGTATCAACTGAAGTTAAATTGTTATCAGATCAAAATAGAGTATAATAACTTTAGGATGTTATTAAATTCTGCATGGTTACTACAATGAATATATCTACATATCATATACAAAAGGAAATGAGAATAAGATTTAGAAGTTTTACTCCAAAAAGTCACACAAAGAAGAAAATAAAGGAGGAAATGAGGGATGAAAGAGCCATTAAGATATACAGAAAAACAATAAAATGGCAAAAGTAGTCAATGCTTTCCAATCAGCAATTGCTTGAAATGTAAATGGATTAAAATCCCCAAATAAAGGCCTAGATTGGCAGAATAGATGAAAGACTGCAACCAGTGATATGCTGACCATAAGAGATTACTTTAGATTTAGAGACACACATAGATTGAAATTTGAAGTGAAGGATAAAAAAAGATATTTAATGTGAATAGTGACCAAAAGAGGCCATATAGTAACCAAGATATAGCAAATAAAAAAGCAATAGAGAAAATGAAGAAAACCAACTTTGCTCTTCAAAATATCACCAAAATTGGCAATCATTTAGCAATATTGACTAAAAAAAGAGGGAGAAGTTTCAAATAACCAAAGCCAAAAATGAAAGAAAAGACGTTATAATAATGTAATTGAAATAAAAATAAGTATGCTACTATAAATATTGATATGCTAACAAATTGGATAAACTAGAAGTGCATACATTTCCAGAAAAACACAACATACTACAAATGAAACATAAATAAATAGAAATATAAATAAATAGACCAATATTGAGAGCAAATCAGTAATCAAAAACTTCCTAACCAGAAAAGCCCAAAGATTGAATGGCTTCAATAGTGAATTGCACCAAACATCTAAAGAAAAATTAATACCAATTCTTCTCAAAATCTTTCAAAATATTATATGATTCCAACATTACCATAATACCCAAAGCAGAAAAAGATAGTATGAAAAAAGAAAACTACAGATCAATGTCACTTTTGAATTTTTTTCAAAAAGCTTCAACAAAATAATTCCAAACTGAATTCAACAGCACATTAAAAAGATGACATACCATGACCAAGGGGGATTTATTCCCAGAATGCAAGGCTTGTTAACAACAGAATAAAATCAATATAACATACCAAATAAACAGAAGAAAGGGAAAATGTTTATTGAAATTGATGCAGAAAATATTTGATAAGATTCAACACTCTTTTATGATAAAAATACCCAACAAACTATGACTAGAAACAACCTCAACGTGATAAAAAGCCATGTAAGAAAAGCCCATTACTAACCTCTTACATAATGGTAAAGCTTTCTCTCCAAGATTAGAAATAAGACAAGGATAATGTTTTCACCATTTCTATTCAACATAGTTTTTGAAGACCTAGCCAGAACAATTAGGCAAGAAAAGGAAAAGAAGGGCATCCATCTGTAAAGGTAGATATAAGGTTAACTGTCATGCATGACATAAACATATATGTGGAAAAATTTAAAGAATCTACAAAACATTCTTGGTAATAATAAGCAAATTCACCAAATTTGCAGAGTGCAAAATGAACACACAAAAATTAGTTCCGTTTCTGCATATTAATAAAGAATAATCTGTAAAGAAAATTTAAAAAACAGTTCTAGTAAAAAGATGCAAATTGTATCATCAAAAACATAAGCTGTTGGGAGGGTCAGAATAGAAATGTAAAGTCTTAACACATGTTCAAATTTAAGTTGCTATCAGCTTAAAGTTGACTGTTATAACAAGTTTAATGTAATCCTCATGGTAACCACAAAGCAAAAACCTATAGTAGAAACAGAACAGATAAAGGGAAAGGAATCAAAACATATGACTACAGATAATAAACAAAAAAATAAGAGACCAAGAGAAGAACAAAAGAACAAAAGAATTATATAACAGCAAGAAAATGAATAAAATGGCAATTGTAAGTCTATATTTATCAATAATTACTTTAAATATAAGTGGACTAGATTTTTCAGTCTAAAACTATTTTTAAAAAATGGGGCCAAGAATACTCCTTCCAGCCAGAGTATCATTCAGAATAGAAGGACAATAAAGAATTTCCCAGACAAGGAAAAACAAAGGACTTCATGACCACCAAACCAATCTTGCCAGAAATATTAAAGGAGACTCTTTGAGTGGGAAAAAAAAAGAACAAAAGTAACAAAGACAGGAAGGAACAGAGAAGATATCCAGAGACAATGACAAAAAAGTAATAAAATGACACTAACTTTATATCTATCTATTATTATTCTGAATATAAATTGATTAAATGCTCCAGTTAGAAGACATAGGTTTTAGAATAGAGTAAAAAAAAGACCCATAAATATATATACTGCCTACAAGAGACTCATTTTAGACCTAAGAAAACCTTCATATTGAAAGTGAGGGACAGAGAAACATTTACCATACAAATGGATGTCCAAAGAAAGCCAGTGTAGTCATGCTTATATCAAACAAACTAGATTTTAAACCAGAGACTGTAAGAGGAAAGGAAGAAATGCACTATATCATAATAAAGAGGTCTAACACTAAAGAAGGTTTAACACTTAGAAATACTTATGCCTCCAACTTGGTAGCACCAAATATATAAAGAATTAATAATGGACATAAAGGAGCTCATGAAAATAAAAAAAATAATAGTAGGGGACTTTAACACTTCACATATATCAATGGACAGATCATCTAAGCAGAAAATCAACAAAGAAACAATGGCTTTGAATGATGCCCTGGACCAAATGGACTTAACAGATATATTCAGAACACTTCGTCCTAAAGCAGCACAATCCACATTCTTTTCAAATGCACATAGGACATTTTCAAGACTAGATCACATAGTAGGTCACAAATCAGGCCTCAACAAATACAAAAAGAATGAGATCATATCATGCATATTTTCTGACCACAACGCAATGAAACTAGAATTCGACCACAAGTAAAAGTTGGGAAAGCCCTCAAATAGATGGAGGTTAAAGACATGGATGTCTACTAGAAAATGAATAGATCAATTAAGAAATTAAAGAAGAAAATTTAAAATACAGAGAAACGAACGAAAATGAAAACACAATGGTCCAAAACCTTTGGAATGCAGCAAAATCTGTACTAAGAGGGAAGGATTTACAATACAAGCCTACCACGAAAGAAAGAAGGAAAGAAAGAGAAGAAAGAAAGAAAAAGAAAGAAAGAAAGAAAGAAAGAAAGAAAGAAAGAAGTAGAGAGAGAGAGAAAGAAAGAGAAATAAAGAAAGAGAGAGAGAGGAAGAAAGAGATAAAGAGAGAGAGACCTCAAATGTGCCACCTAACCTTACACCTAAAGGAGCTAAGAGAAGAACACTAAATGAAGCCCAAAGCCACCAGAAGAAGGGAGGTAATAAATATTAGAGCAGAAATAAGTGATATAGAAACAAAGAAACAAGTGGAACAGATAAATGAAACTAGGAGCTGGTTCCTTGAAAAAAATAAAATTGATAACCCCCCGGCCAGACTTATTAGAAAGAATACACAAAGGAACTAAATAAAATCACAAATGAGAGAGAAGTCACAACCAACACTTTAGAAATACAAATAATCATAAGATAATATTATGAAATTTTATATGCCAACATATTGAGCAGCCTGGAAAAACAAATTATTAGAAACATATAAACTACTAAAACTGAAAGAGGAAGAAATAGAAATCTTAAAGTGACTGATAACCAGCAAAGAAATTGAACCAGTCATCGAAAATCTCCCAATAAACAAAAGTCCAGGGCCAGATGGTTTCACATGATTTCTTCCAAACATTTAAGATGAGTTCATAGTTAATTTTCTCAAAATATTCTAAGAATAGAAGTGGAAGGAAAACTTCCAAACTTATTCCATGAGGTCAACACTACCACGGTTCCAAAACCAGATAAAGACTCCACTAAAGAAGAGAACTACATGCCAATATCCCTGATGAACATGGACACAAAAATTCTTAACAAAATATTAGCAAATCAAAGCCAACATTGCATTAAAAGAATCATTCGCCATCCTGAAGTGGGATTTATTCCTGAGCTGCAAGGATGGTTCAACATTGACAAATCAATCAACGTGATAAACCATATTAATAAAAGAAAGGATAAGAATCATATGATCCTGTCAATAGATGCAGGAAAGCACTTAACAAAGTGCAGCATCCATTCCTGATAAAAACCCTCAATAAAGTAGGGATAGATCAAATAAACCTCAGCATCATAAAGGCCATATACAAAAAATCCACAGCTAATATCATCCTCAACAAGAAGAAACTTAACAAGTCAGGGCCATCCACTCTCACCACTTTTATTTAACATATAACTGGAAGTCTAGTCTCAATAATCAGACAATAAAAAGAAGGAAACTGTATTCCAATTAGGCAAGGAAGAAGTCAAATTTTCACTATTTGCAGATAACATGATACTCTGTGTAGAAAACCCAAAAGACTCCCCCCCAAAATTGCTTATACTGATTAATGATTTAAGTAATGTCACAGGATACAAAACCAACATACAGGCATCTGTTGCTTTTCTATACACCAATAATGAAGCAACATAAAGTGAAATCAAGGAATCAATCCCATTTACAAATGGCCCCCAAACCATAAGATACCTAGGAATAAACCTAATAGAAGTGGTAAAAGATCTGTGCTCTGAAAAGTATAAAGCACTGATGAAAGATATTGAAGATGACACCAAAAAATGGAAAGATTTTCCATGCTCATGTATTAGAAGAATAAATAATATAAAATGATTTACTACCCAAAGATCTATACATTTAATACAATCCTCATCAATACCACCAGCATGCTTCACAGAGCTAAACAATTCCAAAAATGTGTATGAAGCCACAGAAGACCATAGAATAGACACAGCAATCTTTTTTAATAGTTTATTGTCAAATTGGTTTCCATATAACACCCAGTGCTTCTCCCCACATGTGCCCTCCTCCATTACCCACCACCTCCCTTCCCTTTCCCCCTACCCCTTCAACCCTCGGTTCTCAGTATTCAATAGTCTCTAAGGTTTTGCGTCCCTCTCTCTCCCCAACTCTCTTTCTCCCTCCCCCTCCCCATGGTCCTCCATTAGGGTTCTTCTGTTAGACCTATGAGTGCAAACATATGGTATCTGTCCTTCTCTGCCTGACTTATTTTGCTTAGCATGACACCTTCAAGGTCCACCCACTTTGCTACAAATGGCCATATTTCATTCTTCCTCATTGCCATGTAATACTCCATTGTGTGTGTGTGTGTGTGTGTGTGTGTGTGTGTGTACACACACACATACCACATCTTCTTGATCCATTCATCAGTTGATGGACATTTAGGCTCTTTCCATGATTTGGATATTGATTACAGTGCTGCTATTAACATTGGGGTACATGTGCCCCTATGCGTAAGCACTTCTGTATCCCTTGGATAAATCACTAGCAGTGCTATTGCTGGGTTATAGGAAAGTGCTACTGATAGTTTTTTGAGGAACCTCCATAGTGTTTTCCAGAGTGGCTGCACCAGTTTACCTTGCCACCAACAGTGTAGGAGGGTGCCCGTTTCTCCACATCCTTGCCAGCATCCTTAGTCTCTTGATCTGTTCATTTTAGTCACTCAACTGGCATGAGGTGGTATCTCAGCATGGCTTTGATTTGTACTTCCCTGATGATGAGTGATGCTGAGCATCATTTCATGTGCCTATTGGCCATCTGGATGTCCTCTTTGGAGAAGTGTCTATTCTTGTCTTCTGCCTATTTCTTCACTAAATTATTCATTTTTTCAGATGTGGAGTTTGGTGAGCTCCTTGTAGATTTTGGATACTAGCTCTTTATCTGATATGTCATTTGCCACTATCTTTTTCCATTCTGTCGGTTGCCTATTAGTTTTCTTGATTGTTTCCTTTGCAGTGCAGAAGCTTTTTATTTTGAGGAGGTCCCAATAGTTCATTTTTGCTTTCATTTCCCATACTTTTGGGGAGGTGTCGAGTAGGAAATTGCTGTGGTTGCGGTCAAGGAGGCTGTTTCCTACTTTCTCCTTGACGGTTTTGATGGTTTCTTGTCTCACATTCAGGTCCTTCAGCCATTTTGAGTTTATTTTTGTGTACGGTGTAAGAGACTGGTCTTCATTCTTCTGCATGTTGCTGTCCAGTTCTCTCCTTTTTTACTTTGGATGCTTTTACCTGCTTGGTCAAAAATTAATTGGCCGTACATTTGTGGACCCAGTTCTGGGTTTCTATCCTATTGCATTGGTCTATGTGTCTGTTTTTGTGCCAATACCATACTGTCTTGATGATGACAGCTCTGTAGTAGAGGCTAACGTCTGGGATTGTGATGCCTCCCATTTTGGTTTTCTTCTTCAATATTACTTTGGCTAATTGGGGTCTTTTGTGGTTCCATACAAATTTTAGAATTGTTTGTTCTAGCTTTGAGAAGAATGCTGGTGCAATTTTGATGGGGATTGCATTGCATGTGTAGATTTTTTTGAGTAGTAATGACATTTTCACAATGTTTATTCTTCCAATCCATGAGCATGGAATATTTTTCCATTTCTTGGTGTCTTCTTCAATTTCTTTCATAAGCTTTCTATAATTTTCATCATATAGGTCTTTTATATCCTTCGTTAGGTTTACTCTCAGGTATTTGATGGTTTTTCATGCAATTGTGAACGGGATTAGTTTCTTGATTTCTCTTTCCATGGCTTCATTATTGGTGTATGGGAATGCAACTGATTTCTGTACATTGATTTTGTATCCTGCAACTTTACTGAATTCATTGATCAGTTCTAGAAAGCTTCTGGTCGAGTCTGCTGGGTTTTCCATGTAGAGTATCATGTCATCTGCGAAAAGTGAAAGTTTGACTTCTTCTTTACCAAATCTGATGCCTTTAATTTCCCTTTGTTGTCTGATTGCTGATGCTAGGACTTCCAGCAGTATGTTAAACAAGAGTTGTGAGAGTGAACCCCTATCATGTTCCTGATCTCAGGGGGAAGCTCTCGGTTTTTCACTAGTGAGGATGACATTCACTGTGGGCTTTTTGTAAATTAGTTTTATAATGTTTAAGTAAGTTTCTTCTATTCCGACTTTCTCATGGGTTTTTATTAAGAAACGGTGCTGTATTTTGTCAAATGCTTTTTCTGCATCTATTTACAGGATCATATGGTTTTTATCTTTTCTTTTGTTAATGAGATGTATCACATTGATGGATTTGTGAATATTGAACCAGCCCTGTAACCCAGGAATGAATCCCACTTGATCATGATGGATAATTCTTTTTATAAGCTGTTGAATTTGATGTGCTGGTATCTTGTTGAGTATTTCTGCTTCTGTATTCATTAAGAATATTGGTCTGTAGTTCTGTTTTTTTGCTGCATCTTTTTCTGGTTTGGGTATCAAGGTGATGCTGGCTTCATAGAATGAGTTTGGAAGTTTTCCTTCTATTTCTATTTTTTTTTTTGGAATAATTTGAGAAGAATGAGTATTAGCTCTACTTTAAATGTCTGGTAGAATTCCCCTGGGAAGTCATCTGGCCCTGGGCTCATTTTCATTGGGAGATTTTTGATAACAGATTCGATTTCTTCACTGGTTATCAATCTATTTATCCTTTCTATCTCTTCTCCTTTGAATTTTGGTAGTGCATGTCTGTTTAGGAATTTTTCCATTTCTTCTAGGTTGTTCAGTTTGTTAGCATATAGTTTTTCACAGTAATCTCTAATGATTGCTTCTATTTCTAAGGGATTGGTTGTAATAGATCCATTTTCATTTATTTGGGTGCTCTTTCTTTTCTTTCTAAGGAGTCTGGAGAGAGGTTTATCAATTTTGTTTGTTTTTTCAAAAAACCAACTCTTGGTTTCATTGATCTGCTCAACTGGTTTGTTTGTTTGTTTGTTTGTTTGGATTCTAGATTGTTTATATCTGCCCTGATCTTTATTATTTCTTTTTTTCTGCTTGGCTTGGGGTGCTCTTGCTTCTCCCCTTCTAGTTCCTTTAGGTGCTCTGTTAGATTTTGAAATTACACTTTTTCCAGTTTGTTGAAATAGGTCTGGATTGCAATATACTTTCCTTTTACAACTGCTTTTGCTGCATCCCAGAGAGTTTGGATTGTTGTATTTTCGTTTTTATTTGTTTCCATATATTTTTTAGTTTCTTCTCCAATTGCCTGATTAGCCCCATCATTCTTCCGTTGGGTGGCTTTTAACCTCCATATTTTTGGAGTTTATAAGTTTTCCAGACTTTTTCCTGTATTTAATTTCAAGTTTCATAGCATTGTGTTCTGAAAGTGTGCATGGTATGATCTTAATTTGTTTCAATTTATGGAAGGCTGCTCTATGCCCCAGTATGTGATCTATCTTGCAGGATATGCCTTGGACATTCGCGAAGAAGGTGAATTTCCTAACTTTAGGATGCAGAGTTCTATATATATTTATCAATTTCATCTGTTTCAATGTGTCATTCAGGTCCATCATTTCTTTAGAAATTTTCTTTCTAGTTGATCTATCCATTGCTATCAGTGAAGTACTAAAGTCCCTTGTAATTAGCACATTCTTATCAATAAGATTGTTTCTGTTTGTGATTGTTTTATGTATTTGGGCACCTCCAAATTTGGTGCAGAGATGTTTATAATTGTTAGCTTTTCCTGATGTAGAGACCCTGTAATTATTATATAATGTCCTTCTTCATCTTTTGTTACTGCCTTTAAAGTCCAGTTTGTCTGATATAAGTATGGCTACTCTGGCTTTATTTTGACTTCCAGTCGCATGATAGATATTTCTCCATCCCTTTATTTTCGATCTGAAGGTGTCTTCAGGTCTAAAATGAGTGTCTTGTAGATAGCAAATAGATGGATTTTGGTTTTTTTATCCATTCTGCTACCCTGTGTCTTTTGATTGAAGCATTCAGTCCATTTACATTCAGTGTTATTATTGGGAAATGTGGGTTTAGATTCATTGTGTTCTCCGTAGAATTCATGTTTGTACTGGTGTCTCTGGTACCTTGTATTCTTTGCAACATTTCCCTTATAGAGTCCCTCTTAGGATTTCTTGTAGGGCTGGTTTGGTAGTGATGAATTCTCTCAATTTTTGTTTATTTGGGAACACCTTTCTTTCTCCTTCTAATTTGAATGACTGGCTTGCTGGATAAAGGATTCTTGGATGCATATTTTTTCTTGTCATCACATTGAAGATTTCTTGCCATTCCTTCCTGGCCTGCCAAGTTTCATTAGATAGGTCTGTAACCACTCTGATAGGTTTCCCTCTGTATGTTAGGGCCCTTTTATCCGTAGCTGCTTTCAGAATTCTTCCTTTATCTTTATATTTTGAGAGTTTCACTACGATATGTCGTGCTGAAGGTCGGTTCAAATTACTTCTTAAGGGGATTCTTTGTGTCTCTTGCATTTGAATGTCTATTTCTTTCCCCAGATTCAGAAAATTCTCAGTTATAATTTGGTCTAGTACCCCTTCAGTACCTCTCTGTCTTTCTTCCTCTTCAGGAATTCCTTTGATACAGATGTTGTTTTGTTGGATTGTACCACTCCAATCTCGAATTCTCTTTTCCTGCTCATAGATCAATTTCTCTTTTTTTCTTGGCTTCCTCTTTTGCTATCACTGTGTCTTCTAATTCACCTATTCTTCTCTCTGCCTCTTCAATCCTTGAGGTGGCCACCTCCATTTTATTATTCACCTCGTGGGGTCCCTGGGTGGCTCAGTCAATTGAGTGTCTGACTTTGACTCAGGTCATGATCTCCTGGTTCATGGGTGTGAGCCCCGCATCAGGCTCTGTGCTGACATTTAGCTCAGAGCCTGGAGCCTGTTTCAGAATCTGTGTTTCCCTTTCTCTTTGGTCCTACCCTACTCATGTTGTTTGTCTCTCAAAAATAAATTAAAAAATAGAAAAATTTATTATTCACCTGTTTTATAGGCTTTTTTAACTTGTCACACCTATTTTGAAAGTCCCTAGTCATTGTATTAGTAGCTTCTCTGATGCTTTTTTCAAGCCCAGCGATTTTTTGACAGTTGTTCTAAATTCTTTTTCAGTTATGTTGCTTAGATCTGTTTTGAGCAGTTCTGTAGCTGCGACTTCTTCCTGGAGTTTCTTTAGGGGAGAGTTCTTTTGTTTTGTCATTTTGGCTAGTTTTCTGTCTCTTGTCAGTTTTAAAAGCTCATTGTGCACTGTGCACCTGTTAGTGTTGCTCTGTTAAAGGAGGCTTATTGACTGTCCAGGGCCTGCCGTTTCAGGAGATCTTCTCTTAATGATATCTCTCAGTTTCTCTTGTTGTGCCTTTGATTATTTTATTTCCCCCTCAGCGCTATTTGGGACTCTCCATCATGCGTACTTTGGCTTGTTTCTTGGGGTACCCCTTAAAAGGAAAACAGACAGACAAACACACAGGGAACAAAAGCACACAAATGCACAGACAAATCAAACAAACAAACAGATTAAAAGGGGGAAAAGAAGAAAAGAAAAGGAAGGGAAAGGAAAGAGAAGAAAAGAAGAGAAGAAAAAAATAAAGGGTGGCAGATACAACATAGGACAGTGGACAGTCTAAAAGTGTATAACCAGTTGAGGGGAGAGATAAGGATGAGATAAGGGAGAATATATTTGGATGGCCAGAGAGAACAAAAAAGAGGGAGAAAGGAAAAAAGAAAATAGAGAGTAAAAATATAAAAAGAGTTAAAAAGGTAATAATAGTAAAATATAAGTACAAAAAAAGCACGAGCTCCCTCTAGCGGATAGGCGTGGTTTGGTATAGGGAGGTCTCAGGGGCTGCTCTCAGAGACCCAGCCTTAGTGGTTGAGTGATCCAAGCTCTGCTCGAACTAAGCAATGCAAGCCACTTTTATGAGTCCAATCTCCTTGTGCCGAGGGCGAGCCTCACTTTCCAGGCCTGCCTCACTTCAAAATCCTAATCCAGGCAGTTTTATGCTACCACAGATGAGATGTTCTTGCTTTGGCGGCCGGCTTCTTAGCCAGGATCTCGTAAGGGGAAGGAGCAGGTTCTCTTGGCCCTGGCCAGTATTTGCGTTGCCGCTGCCAGAGGAGAATGTGCTGCTGGAAATGAGGTTTGGGCTCCAGCAGCTGCAGCCTAAGTGCGTGTCCCCACAGCCGCTTCTGCCGCCACCGCCACTGCCAAGTCCCTGCCAGGATGACGTAGGTGTGGGGACTATTTTTTCCTTGTGCTACCAGGGATTCACGCTGCCCTGCAGTTATATATGGAATGAGAGTTTTTCTCTCCATACTGGGTTAAACCCTCTTTATCTCTTCTCTAGAAACAGTACTATGAGGGTGTTCAATTTCTCTTTCTCTTCCCTTTGTCTCTCAGGGGCTCAGCGCAATTTCCCTGTGTTGGGCTGGGGCTCCCACCTCCCCTCCCCTTCTCGGGCTGACCCATTTTCCAATCTCCCCAGTTTGCACTCACCCACTTAGGCATCTTTGAGGTTGTCTTCTTTCTGGAGTCTGTATTTTTTCCACCCACTCTTGCAGATAAGAGTAGTGTCCTTCTCAGTTCGATAGATAGGGCGGACAAAGTTTGCAGAGCTCCCTTCTTCTCCAGCCACAGCAATCTTGAAAGAAAGGCAAAGCTGGAGGCATCACAATTTCAGACTTCAAGTTACATTACCAAGCTGTAGTGATCAAGACAGTATGGTACTGGCACAAAAAGAAACACATCGATCAATGGAACAGAATAGATAACTCATACATGGACTCACACCTCTGTGGTCAACTAATCTTTGTCAAAGCAGAAAAGAATATCCAATTAAAAAATACAGTCTCATCAACAAATGGTGTTGTGAAAACTGGACAGAAACATGCAAAAGAATGAAACTGGACCACTTTCTTACAACACATGCAAAAATTCAATTCAAAGTAGATGAAAGATCCAAATATGAGACAGGAATCTGTCAAAATCCTAGGGAAGAACACAGGCAAAATCTCCTTGAACTCAGTTGTAGCAATGTCATACTAGATACATCTCTGGAGGCAGGGGAAACAAAAAGAAAAATAAACAATTATCACTTTATTTTTAAAAGATTCCTCACAACAAAGGTAACAATCAACAAAACTAAAAGGCAACCTACAAAATGGGGGACGATTATTTGGATATGTCATATCTGATATAAACTTATATCCATAATATATAAAGAACTTATAAAAACTCAACATTCAAAACCAAATAATTCAGTTAAAAATGGGCAGAAGACATGAATAGGCATTTTTCCAAAGAGGACATACAGATGGCTAACAGACACATGAAACATTACTCAGCATCAGGGGAATACAAATCAAAACTAATCAAAACTGCCTCACAACTGTCAGAATAGCTAAAATTAACAACACAGGAAACCACAGATGTTGGTAAGGGTGCAGAGAAAAGGCAGCCTTCTTACACTGCTGGTGGGGATGCAAACTGGTGCAGCAACTCTAGAAAGCAATATGGAGGTTCCTTAAATAGTTTAAAATGAGACTATACTGAAATTTACTACTAGGCATTTACTGAAAGTATAAAATAATAATGATTTGAAGGGACACATGCACCCCAATGTTTATAGTAGTGCTGTCAACAATAGCCAAAATGTCTATCAACTGATGAGTGGATAAAGAAGACGTAGTATATATACACACAATAGAATATTATTCATCAAGAAAAAATAATGAATTCTTGCCCTTTGCAATGACGTGGATGGAGCTAGCTAGGGGAGGTGGGTGCAGGGATGGGTTAAAAAAGTAATGGGCTTTAAGGAGTGCATTTGTTGTGATGACCACAAGGTATGGAAATGTTGAATCAATATGTTGTACACATGAAACTAATGTTACACCATATGTCAACTAACTGGAGTTTTTTTTTAAAGGCTTTTTAAAAAGGTTTTCAATCTTGATAAGTTCCCAGTAGTTCATTTTTGTTCTTGATTCCCTTGCCTCTGGGGATGTGTCAAGGAAGAAATTGCTGCAATTGAGGTCTAAGAGGCTATTTCCTGCTTTTTCCTCAAGGGTTTTTATGGTTTCCTGTCTCACATTCAGATCCTTTACCCATTTTGAGTTTATTTTTGTGAATGGTGTCAGGAAGTGGTCTAATTTCATTTTTCTACATGTTGCTGTCCAGGTCTCCCAACACCACCTGTTGAAGAGGCTGTCTTTTTTCCATTGGACACTCTTTCCTGCTTTGTCAAAGATTAATTGGCCATTTACTTGGGGGTCAGTTCTGGGTTCTCTATTCTATTCCATTGGTCCATGTGTCCGTTTTGGGGCCAGTACCATACTGTCTTGATGAGGACAGCTTTGTAGTAGAGGCTAAAGTCTGGGATTGTGATGCTTCCATTTTGGTTTTCTTCGTCAATATTACTTGGGCTATCCGGGGTCTTTTGTGGTTCCATATGAATTTTAAGAGAGTTTGTTCTAGTTTTGAGAAGAATGCTGGTGCAAGGCAAAGGAAACAATCAAAAAAAACTAATAGGCAACCGACAGAATGGGAAAAAGATAGTGGCAAATGGCATATCAGATAAAGGGCTAGTATCCAAACTATACAAGGAGCTCACTAAACTTCATACACGAAAAATGAATGATCCAATGAAGAAATGGGCAGAAGACCTGAAGAGACACTTCTCCAAAGAGGACATCCAGATGGCCAACAGGCACATGAAATGATGCTCAACATCACTCATCATCAGGGAAATTCAAATCAAAACCACACTGAGATACTACCTCACACCGGTCAGAGTCGTTAAAATGAACAAATCAAAAGACTATAGATGCTGGCGAGGGTGTGGAGAGATGGGCACCCTCCTACACTGTTGGTGGGAATGTAAACTGGTGTAGCCGCTCTGGAAAACAGTGTGGAGGCTCCTCAAAGAACTATCGATAGAACTCCCCTATGACCCAGCAATAGCACTGCTAGGGATTTACCCAAGGGATGCAGAAGTGCTGATGCATAGGAGCACATGTACCCCAATGTTCATAGCGGCACTTTCTACAATAGCCAAATCATGGAAAGAGCCTAAATGTCCATCAACTGATGAATGGATCAAGAAG
>NC_043717.1:53494327-53511961 GCF_006229205.1 Suricata suricatta
TATATATATATATATATATATACCACATCTTCTTTGTGGATATATATATATACACAATGGAGTACTATATGGCAATGAGGAAGAATGAAATATGGCCATTTGTAGCAAAGTGGATGGACCTTGAGGGTGTCATGCTAAGCGAAATAAGTCAGGCAGAGAAGGACAGATACCATATGTTTTCATTCATAGGCCTAACAGGAGAGACCTGGCAGGGGACCATGGGGAGAGGAAGGGGGAAAGAGAGTGGGGGAGAGTGAGGGACACAGATCAAGGGAGATTACTGAATACTGAAAACAAACCATTGATTGAAGGGGGAGGGGGAGGGAGGGAGGGGGTGATGGTCATGGTGGGGGGCACTTGTGGGGAGAAACACTGGGTGTTATATGGAAACCAATTTGACAATAAACTATTAAAAAAAAATGGAACCGGAGAACATAAAATGGAAACTAATGTATCATAGGAGGAAAAAAAAGACTAAAAGACTGATTTACTATAAATGTTTGACTTAAAGAAAAAAAATTAAAAAAATTAAAAGGTTTTTAAAAACGTAAAACGTATTCCAAAAATTAAAATGTGAGATACATATATATACACACACACACACCATATACACATGACTGGAGGGCTGGAGGATGGGCAAAGTGAATGAAGGTGTTCAAAAGGTACAAGCTTCCAGTAATAAAATAAATGTGTCATGGGGATGTAATGTACAGCAGAGAGAATAGAACTTAGAATTTCTCATCACACAAAAAAATTAATTTGTAACCATGTTCCATGACATATGTTAACTAAACTTATAGTAATCACTTCCCAATATAGACATACATCAAATAATTATGTCATGCACTTAAAACTAATACAATGTCATATGTCAACTATGCCTCAATTTTTAAAAAGGGATCACATTTGCAATAGTATCCATTACAAGACTCACATAGATCTAAGTGAAAACCATATGAAAAAAAATCCTCTAAACTTTACATGAGGGATGCAGAAAGAAATCCCTAATTTAGCAGATGTATATTAACTTCCCAATGAAAGAGGCTCTGTAATGTAAATATATTATATCCTCCCCCTGTATCTATGTCTATATCTCATGCAAATAGAGGTGGATGTCATGTCTTTAGTGGCAACTTGTAATATTTGATTCCCAAGTTCTTGTGGAATAATAAAATAGCCAAAAACATTTTGAGGAGATAGTAAAATAGGTCTGTTTGCACTACTATATGCCAAAAGATGTTCTAAACTTGCAGTAGTTAAAAAAGCATGGTACAAGACCAAGAGCTTTCCCCAAAATAATTACTGTGGGAGAGTGGAGTTCAGAAAATGACCTGCAGAAACTGTATGGAAATATTAAACGTTGAAACGCTGGTTGTAAATGCATGATCTTATCTCAAAGATAGTTTATCTCTTTATATTGTGAACAGAAATTCGCATTATTTTGTCAAATTACTTTTGTGGTGTTTCACTTGTTGCTTAAGTGTTGTCTTATTTATGAAGGTAATTCTTATTCTCAGTGAAGACTAATCAAACAATGCAGATTTGTTCTCTAAACCTTGACTTTGACCCTATGTCACAAGCATCCTTGCCTGTTTTAGAAAATCACCCACAAGTGAGACAGCCTTTGTGGAGGGTCAGGTTTCCAAAGCAGAAGTTATAGCCACTGTTGGGGCAAGAAAAAAAGCAAAAGCAAAAACAAAACAGAATACCATTTGAATGCATTGGAAAGGACTACTGAATTATAAGCTGCAGTACTGGGTGAGGAGACCTAAAAGAGGCTGGGACAGTAACGGATAGGACTCCCAGAGGACATTAAAGAAACATAGATCCTATTAACTGCATTGTGAGCTCCAAGAAGCCCACTCATGAGCCAAGAGAAATGCCTTCTTGTAGTACACACTGACGGGACCACAGAAAGCCCCAGTATTCAGTCCACCTCACATCCTTACACACACACACACACACACACACACACACACACACACACACACACACCTTGTGGCAGGCTCCCTGTACAACCTCGTGCTGGCAGTGAGAGGGACATTTGGAAGGAGGCTAGGAAACATGTGCAAAAAATGGGCCCAAATCTGTGGGGTAGGGAGAGAGCACAAACATGAGCTACAGGGCCAACTTGTGGAAAGGAAAGGAAGACTAACAGCACCTGGTCTAGTGTGTTGAAAGACCAAGAGAAGGCCTATGAGCTTAAGAATTCTGCCACAAGAGGGAGCAAGAAGTGTGGAAAAGTGGTGTCAATGGATCTGAGGAAGCTTCACAATCATTAGCAGGGCTAGTGGGAGGTATTTCACTCCTCAAGACAGTAAGGACTAGAGAAGGTTACTGACACATCAAATGTAGATAGCAGTGCAAAACTTCAAGAAATATTTAAAAAATCAAGGAAACATGACACCTCCAAAGGATGACAATCTTCCAGTAACTGACACAAAGATATGGAGACTGGCAAGGTACCCAGTAAGTAAATCAAACTATCTCTTTTGAGGAAACTAAGTAAGCTACAAGGAAACACAGAAAGACAGTTAATTGAAGTCAGGAAAATAATATATGAACAAAATGAAAATTTTAAGAAGTAGATAAGAATCACAAATAAAAAAATCTGGAGCTGAAGATTACAGCGAATGAACTGAAAATTGTAATAAAGAGCATCAACATCAAATAGATGAAGTAAAGGAAATAATCTGTGAGACAGAAGACAAGAATTTGTTGAAAAATTTTTAAATGTTTATTTATTTTTGAGAGACAGACACAGAGAGAAAGAGAGAGATAGAGAGACAGAGTGTTAGCGGGAGAGGGGCAGAGAGAGAGGGAGACACAGAATCCGAAGCAGGCTCTAGGCTCTGAGCTGGGAGCACAGAGCCTGACGTGGGGCTCAAACTCAGGAACCATGAGATCACGACATGAGCAGAAGCTGGACACTTAACTGACTGAGCCACCCAGGCACCCCATGAAGAAAGGAATTTTGAAACTATCCAATCAAAAGAGAGAGAAGAAAGAATAACGAAACAGTGTGAAGAAAACTTATATGATCCAAAAGATAACACCAAAAGAATGAACTTGAGAATTATTGGATTTACAGAAGGAGAAGAGGGGGTGAATGGGGCAGAATGGTCATTTAAAGAAATAATGGCTGAGAATTTCCCAAATATAGGTAGAGATTTGGATATCCAAGGTCAGGAAGCTCATAGGTCAACAAACAAACTCAACTTAAAGAGATTCTCTCCAAGACACATTACAATAAACCTACCAAAAATCAAAGACAAGGAATCTTAAAAGTAGCAAGAAAAAAAAGGGGGGAACACCAACAAGGATATCAGAAAGTTTCTCAACAGAGATTTTATAGGCCAGGCGAGCATGAGATAATATAGTCAAAGCAAAGAAAGAAAAATAAAACCCTACAACTAAGAATACACTATCCACCAAAGTTCAGAAATGAAGGACAGATGAAGACTTTCCCAAGCAAACAAAAGCTGAGGGAATTCTCCACCACTAGACCTATGAACTACCTTACAATAGATGTGGAAAGGAGTCCTTTAAGGTGAAATGAAAGGACATGAGTTAGTAACATGGAAACATACAAAAGAGTGGTGAAGGTAAGTATGTAATCAAGTTCAGAATATACTAACACTGTAATGTGGTGATGTACTAACCAGCTAAATCTAATATAAAAATTAAAACAATAAGAGTATTAAAAGTAACTGTAGCTACAACAATCTGTTAACAAATACACAATCTAAGTGGCAAATGGTGACATCAAAAATGTAAAAGGAGAAAGGAAAGGAAAGCTTTGTATGCAATTGAAGTTAAGTTGTTAGCATAAGACTGTTAAATCTATAAGACATTTTATGTCATTTTCATGAGCAAAACCCTACAGTAAGTTCACAGAAGATAAAGAGAAGGGAATCAAAGCATACCACTATATTCAGTAGACTGCCTTTTTGTTTTGTTGATGGATTCATTTATTGTGCAAAAACTTTTCCATTTTGATTAAGTCACATAGATTTTTGCTTTTGTTTGTTTCCCTTGCCTAAGGAGGCATATCTCCAAAATGTTAGGACTAATAGTCAAAGAAATTGCTGCCTATGTTATCTTCCAGAGTTGTATGGCTTTAGCTCTCATATTTAGGTCTTCAACTTACTAATGTAACATTGTGTGTCAACTATAGTCAAATTAAAATTTTTTAAATAAGAAGACATGAAAAGTAAAAAACCTAAGAAAAAAAGCATATCACTACAGAATGTTGTCAGCTCATAAAAGAAGGCAGCCAGATAGGAAGAAAGCAACCAGAAAACCATTAATAAGATGACATTTATAAATAATTCCCTCTTAAGTTATAAATCAATAATTTCTCTAAGTGCAAATGGATTATATTCTCCAATATCAGATATACAGTGGCTGGATGTATTAAAGGAAAAAAACATGCTGCCTACAAGAGACTCAGTTGAGCTATAAGGACACAAATATGTTCAAAGGTAAGTGTCAGAAAGAGATATACCAAGAAAGTAGAATCCAAAATTGAACAGGAGTAACTATACTTATACAAGCCAAAAATCATAACAAGACACCAAAAAAAGGTCATTATAAAATCATCAAGTATTTAATTCATCAGAAAGATATAGCAATTGTAAATATACATGCATCCAACATTGGGGCATGTAAACATATTAAGCAAATAGGTCTGACAGATCCTTCAGATACTAATAGATCTGAAGAAAGAAATAGATAACAACATAATAGTAGGGAGATTGATTACCCCACTTTCAACAGTGGACATATCATATCATTCACACATAAAACCAATACAAAAACCTTAGATTTGAACAATACTTTAGACCAAATGGATCTAACAGAACATACAGCACCAGATCAGCAGAATAATATATTCTTCTCCATTAAAAAGAGAACATTTTGCAGGACACATCATACAATATGTTACAAGTCATGTCTTCGCAAATTTATGATTCAGAGTATACCACTTTTCTAGCCACAGTAGTACAAAATTAGAAAGAAAGAAGACTAGAAAATTCACAGAAAAATGGAAATTAAACAACATGCTCCTTTACAACCAATGGGCCAAAGAAGAAATCAAAATGATTATTTAAAAAATATATTGAGGAGCACCTGGGTGCCTCAGTAGGTTAAGCATCCGACTTCAGCACAGATTATGATCTCCTGGTTCTGGGGGTTCAAGCTCCACATTGGGCTCTGTGCTGACAGTTTGGAGCCTGGAGCCTGCTTCAGGTTCCGTGTCTCTGCCACTTTACCACTCATGTTCTCTCTCTCCTCTCTCTCTCTCTCTCTCTCTCTCTCTCTCTCTCTCTCTCTCTCTCCTCTCTCTCTCAAAAATAAATAAACCTACAGAATAGGGGGAAATATTTCAACTCATATATCTGATAAAGGGCTCATATCCAACACATATAAAAAATTCATACAACTCAGTAGCAAAAATTCCCCAAAAACCTGATTTAAAAATGGGCAGAGAACTGCTAAGGATTTACCCAAGGGATACAGAAGTGCTAATTATTAGGGGCACATGTACTCCAATGTTCATAGCAACACTGTCAACAATAGCCAAATCATGGAAAGAGCCTAAATGTGCATCACCCAATGAATGGATCAAGAAGATGTGGTATATATATACGATGGAGTATTACATGGCAATGAGAGAGAATGAAATATGGCCCTTTGTAGCAAGGTGGATGGACCTCGAGGATGTCATGCTAAGCGAAATAAGTCAGGTGGAGAAAGACAAATACCATATGTTTGCATTCATAGGTCTAAGAGAAGAACAGGAGAAACCTAATGGAGGACCATGGGGAGGGGAAGAGGGAAAGAGAGATGGGGAGAGAGAGGGATGCAAAACCTGAGAGACTATTGAATACTGAAAATGAACTGAGGGTTGAAGGGGGAAGAGGGGAAAGAGGTGGTGGTGATGGAGGAGGGCACTTGTGGGGAAGCGCACTGGGTGTTATATGGAAACCAATTTGACAGTAAACTATTTTAAAAAATAAATTAAAAAGGAGAAAAAAGTGGGCAGAAGATTCAAATAGATATTTTCCCCAAGACATACAAATGGCATTAAAAATATGCTCAACGTCATTGATCAGCAAGGTAATGCAAATCAAAGCCACCATGACATAGCACCTCACACCTGTTTGGTGACTATCACCAAAAAGACAAAAGAGAAGTGTTGGGGCAAGGCAGTGGAGAAAAGGGAACCCTTGTAGACAGTTGATGGCAATGTAAATTGGTACAGTCACAATGGAAAACAGTATGGGACCTTTTCTAAAAATTAAAAATACAACTACCATTTAGTCCAGCTACCTCACTTCTGGGTGTATACCTAAAGGGAATAAAATCACAATGTCGAAGAGGTATCTGCATTCACATGTTCACTGCAGCATCATTCACAATAGGCAAGAATTGAAAATAACCTAAGTTCTGTCAACCGATGAATGGATAAAGAAGATGTGTTATATATACACAATGGCATGTTATTCAGTCATGAGAATGAAGGAAATTCTGCTGATTTCAACAAGATGCATGGACCTTGAGGACATTATGCAAAATGAAATAAGGCAGACAGAGAAAGGTAAAACCCACATGACATCACTTATATGTGGAATCTAAAGAAAACAAACTCATAGAAATGGTGAGTAAAATGGTGTTTACCAGGGGATAGGGGGTGGAGGAAATGGAGAGATATTGGTGAAAAGGTACAAATTTTCGGGTATAAGTTGAAAAAATTTAGGGAATCTACTGTATAGCATCATGACTATAGTTATTAATACTGTAGTATACACTTGAAATTTGTTAAGAGAACTCTTAAGAGTTCTCATCACAAAAAAAGAAAAGGTAAGTAGTAATGTGAGGTGATGCGGTAACCCCAGGGTGGTAATCATCTCTCAATATAGAAATGTATCAAATCCACACATCATACACTTTAAACTTAATGTTGCATCTCAATTATGAAGTTAAAAATTAAGTAAAAAGCATGGGTTACCTGACACCTAAGAATTGAATTTATGTCTACTAATACACAAATTTTGATATGTAGTCTGCTAAGCGAAATAAGTCAGGCGGAGAAGGACAGAAACCATATGTTTGCACTCATCGGTGTAACAGAAGAACAGGAGAAACCTAATGGAGGACCAGGGGGAGGGGAAGAGGGAAAGAGAGTTGGGGAGAGAGAGGGATGCAAAACTTGAGAGACTATTGAATGCTGAAAATAAACTGAGGGTTGAAGGGAAAGGGGGAGGGGGGAAAAGAGGTGGTGGTGATGGAGGAGGGCACTTATGGGGAAGAGCACTGGGTGTTGTATGAAAACCAATTTGACAATAAACTATTAAAAAAAAGAAATTTGATTTTGAAAGCTAAGAAACACTGAATTCAGACATTCAAAATCATTTGAATCATTGTAAAAATATTTAATACTTCTTTTACTGTGAACTATGTATTAAATTAAATTTCCAACATTTAAAAAAATTTTGATGTGTAGCCAAACATAAGTAATCTCTAGTGGATCTTTCTCTCTCTCTCTCTCTCTCTCTCTCTCTCTCTCTCTCTCTCTCTCTCTCTCTCTCTCTCTCTCTCTTTTTGTTTTTGATTTGTAATTAAATGTCCATTATGTATGATATGGAAACAAATAAAGCAAGAAAAAATTCAAAAACAAAATATACAGGCAAAGACCTGAATAGATATTTCTTTCAAGGCAATATTCCAATGCTCAATAAGTACATTAAAAGGTGCTTAGTCATTAAAGAAATACAAATCAAAACTACAATGGGATGCCATTTCACACCCAACAGGATGGATATAATAAAAAGACTGACCGTAACAAAAGTTAGAGAGTAAGTGTAGAAATTGAAGCTCTCCTATGTTGCTGGTGGGAATGTAAAATGGTGCAACCCCTGTGAAAGACAGTATGGCAATTCCTCAGTTGGTTAAACATAAACCTCATAACTCTGTAATTGCATTCCTAGCTATATACTCCAAACAACTGAAAACATAGGTCCACACATGAACTTTTATAAAATTGATCATAATAGCAATATTTATAATAGCTAAAAGATGTAAACAACTCAAATGTCCATCACCTGAGTAACAGATAAACATAGTTGTATATTCATACAATGGAACATTTTCATACAGAAAAAAATGAAGTACTGATACATGATAACATCATGGGTGAACCTTGCAAACATTATGTTAAGTGAAATAAGCCATCACAAAGACCACATATTGTATAATTCCATTAACATGAAGTGTCCAGAATGGGCAAATCTATAAGACAAAAAGTAGATTAATGGTTTCCTAGGGCTGGGAGTTGGGGGCAATGGAGAATAACTGCAATGGATATGAAGTTTCTTTCAGGGATGATTAAATTGTTCTAAAATTGATTGGTGACGGTTTCACAAATTCTGCAAATATACAAAAAAGCCCACTGAATTGTACACCTTATGAGGGTGACTTTTATTGTATGTGAATTATATCTCAATAAGAAAGATATATGTTTAGATATTGATAAGCATTGATAAAGTGACTCTCCAAAAAGGCAGTACTAATTCACAGTCCTAGGCATGGCATTGAATGGCATCCATTTTTTTTCATCCATCACATCTGATGTTGTTAACATTTTTTAATTCTTCAAATTTGATTGGTGGAATATGAGGAGATGTTGGTGAAAGTATCCCTTACATAAACAGTAAGGGTACACAGCTGGTCCTCCCTTGGATCCTTTCACAGGTCAGGCCCTGGGGATACAGAGATGAGTGAAGCTCAGCTACTGCCTCAGGTCCCAGACTATAGGGTACAATAAATAGGACAATAATAACAGAGAGGGATGAAAGAGTCTTTGGGGCTCTGAGAGAGCTCAGGCTGAGCTCAGTGTTAGGTGACAAATTGAGGTCAATGAAGATTGCCCAATGGAGGAAATCCTTAAGTGAGTAAGGAAAGAAGTTAGCCAGCACCAGTAGCCCAAGAAGTCCAAAAGAATAAGGGGAATTTCTATAGGTTCAGGTAACCAGACCCAGCTTCCAATTTTGTGCATTAGTGGAAGTCAAGATCAGCCACAGAAGGCAGACCAGAATTAGAAAATCATGGTCATGCATGATCCAGAGCACTTTAATTCCGTTTTTAAAAATCCCGATGTTCATTGAGGGATAAGACTGAATCCTGAGTAGCCCTTCCAAGTTCTAGCCATCTAGAATGCACCAGAATATATACAAGGCATTATCTAGAGCTTCCGAAAAGTTACATCTGCCTTCACCTCCAGAGACTTGGGTTAGGAGATGCCATTGACCCCACAGCTCAGACCTGTGAAGTTGGAAGCTTTAAGTAAGAAGAGGAGCCTGAGGTGTCAGTTAGCATCTTAGGGAAAAGACACAATGGGAAGCCACATGGCAAAGATCCCCCCAGTGCAACAGTGCCCATGGTGTTTCTACATCAAGTCTTTCTGGCTGACATAGAAGGCAGCTGCGACTGTATCAATCCCCTAAATAGCATACCATTACTGGCTGTGAGAGCCAAACTGCTCAAGATTTCATGTTATGCATGGGGAAACAGGTCTGAATGGAAGGAGGAAGAGATTTATCTGAGCCTGAACAGGGAGTTGATGGCTCCCCTAGTTTGATGGAATGAGAACAGGGTTATTTGTGGTTGGATGGTGAGTGAGAAGTGTGATTGGTACTCATAGATCAAACACATCTTCCTCTGGAGCCCAGACGTTTCAGAGGCAAAAGGCCTGGGAAAAGAGGGAGGTGGATGGATCCAAATCGGTCATCATGGCAAAGAGGGCCTGAAGTAGTTCAGAATAGCCAGGATACAAATCAACCAGCACTAGCATTTCTGTGAGAGTAAAATGTATGATGCTGTGTGTGTGTGTGTGTGTGTGTGTGTGTGTGTGTGTGTGTGTGTAAATCAGCCTCTCTGGTAGGTGATAAATAGGGAGTGGAGGGCCTAGGCTGTGTTTATGTTTGTGGGAGGTTGCTACGGAATACAGGTGAAGTCTTATTGCTACGTCTTGCTCCATTAAATCCCACCATTTCCACTTGAGTTTCTGGTGCTGACTCCAAGTTATGGCTCCTGTTTACCCACTGGATTGGCAGCAGAGTGGTGCCATCATAGCCAAGGGTCTTTCTGAGCACTGTCCTGATGTTAAAGTGGGAGTGGGTCTGGAATCTGACAGCAGCTGCAGCAGCTACATCCATCTCTATGCCCTTGGCCAGACAATATTCCTTTCAGGAATGCAGAAAAGCCTTTGGCACTTTCAGGAAGACTGCTCTCAGCCCAGACTTAGGAAACATCCAGCTTCTGATGGGCAAGAGGCTCTGGACTCCATGGTGGAAGAAACAAAAAGGATACTGTTCACCATTGTCCCAGATCAGAGGATATAGACACAATAAAGGCTTAATGAAAACATGCTCATTGACTCATTCTTTCAATATATATTTATTGGGTCCCTGCTTTTATAAAAGTCCCTGTGTCAGGTACTCAATCGTTCAAGGAACAAGGCACAGCTCCTTCCCCAGAGATGAGAGTCTGGGGAAGACATGAGACAGTCATGCAAACCAACCCTCCTAAAGTGACTATTTAACATATGAAAAGTTTTGGTGGGGGAAAGAACCCAGTACATTAGTGTGCACTACCAAGGGAGAACGGGTGACCAAGGGCTGGGGAGATCTGATAAGAAGGAAGGATTTTTTTTTATAGGGGCAAGACCACTGTAGACCAGAAGGACAAGTGGAAGGCTGAAGAGGGAAATAGTAGTTTCAGAGGAGTGCAAAGACCCTGATGCAGAGCATAATTGAAAGCTCTTCTTGAGGAAGGAAGGCAACTTTTAGACATGCTGTAGAGACAGATGAGGCTGTAGGAGAGAAACAGAGTCTAAATGTTCAGGTACAAAGTCTGAGGAAGGTCCTAGAGACAAAATCCTAAATAAAAGGGGCTCTTACAGAATGATCTGGGCCTTCTAAATGCATAACCTCTAGGGAATAATGTAGAGGGCCACCTAAACTTGAGCTGTTCCCCCGAAGCCAGTGACCAGAGACTGTCTTCTGTGGCCTGGGGGGCCTAGAGATCAGTGTGCATAATGAGAAGAATACTGATGTAAGTTTATCTCAAACAAAACAAGGAAAAAATGAGGAAATGCTGGGTATTTAGTAAATGTAAAATGAGTGAGAAGAGATAGAATTGTGGGGATGGGATCAAGGAAATAAGCAACTGAACTAGAGGAAGGGAAGGAGGTAATGACGAAGGTGGGGACACAGAGAGGGGAGCAACAGTGGAAGGAGGGAGGGAGAGAGGGAGGATGTGAGGAGGGAAAGAGAAATGCAAATATTTCTTCCTTTGTATAAGGAATATAGCCTTCAGCTGGACTACTTCCCTCCCACAAGAATTTTTTAGAAAAGAATCCACTCTAAGATGCCTCCCTTTCTAGAGGACAAACATTTTTGTACTACTTGGTAGGAACAAATTTTCACCTAGGTTTTGTTTTGTTTTGCTTTGCTTTGCTTTGCTTTGCTTTCGTGTGTGTGTGTATGTGTGTGTATGTGTTTGCTCATTTGTTTTCTTTTGAGTACTAGAACCCTCCTAGATCACTGGAGAGTTCCTGAGAGGTGGCTGCAAGGTCCCAGATCAACTATGTTAATACTCATGACTGCCATTTACTGAGGGCCTATAGTATATACCAGACATTTTCTCATGTTAGTTTTTTTTTTATATATTTTTGAGCGTGAGAGAGGGGCAGGGGAAGGGAGAGAGAGCATGCAAGAGCAAGCATGGGAAGGGCAGAGAGAAAGGGAGAAAGAGACTACAAAATAGGCTCTGCACTATCAGTGCAAAGGCCAACGTGGTGCTCGAACCCAGGAACTGTGAGATCATGACCTGAACCAAAGTCAAACATGCAACCGCCTGAGCTGCCCAGGCACCCCTCACTACTCTCATCCCCCACCCTGATGGCTGTCACTCAGTCATGGCCCAAGAGCCAATCTTTTTGAAATGTATGAAACCCACACAATTACTCTCCATCAACACAGTCCTATCCCAACAGTGGCTGAGAAACAAGCAGTATTGTTCCAAGGCACAGGACTACCAACTCATATGGCTAAGTAGTGTGGTAACTCCCTCTCCCCAACACCACTCTCTCCCAACATCCCCACCAAAAGAGGCAAATAATAAACCACAGGAGATGCTGGTGTGGAGAAGGACAATAAATATTGTGGAGCCAAAGGAATCACATGTGCTACATTTATTTTCAGACTAGTGACTGAGAAACTGGGAAGATAGGGGCATGTGGCAGCAGAGAGGTCTTGATTAGTGTTAATGGGTGTGTACGGGTCCTGTGATCTCAGTTTCTGAGTTTCTGGTATTCTCCCCTACAAAGGCAAAGCAGAGTGACAATTGGACCCTTGGGAGCTCTAGGGCAGTGAGGCCTGGCCTCGGGCTCTCTGGGTCCAGCAGGAAGGGGAGGTTGCGCTGGCTTGTCTGTGAGCAGTGAGAGAGGCAGAGGCTGGCTCTGACCTCTCACCCAAAGCACTTGGTGAAACATGCTAGGGCTCTCTGGAGCCAGTTCTTCCGGGCCAGCCTATGTCATTGAATGTGTTCTCCATGTTGTTGTCAAAATACATGAAGGGCACTGTGTCTTCAGCTGAGCCTGTTCTGTTCTGGGAAATAGAGAAAAATCATTCTGGCCAGGACTGACAATCATTCTTCTTTCATCAAATGTTTGTCGAGGGCCTACTATGTGCACACAAGTCTCAGTTCTCGGCACTGGGGATACAAGAGTGAACTCTAGAGACCTAGATCCCAGCCCTACTGGAGCTGATGATCTGTGACACTGGAGGGAACTCAGACTCACCAGGTCGGGACTCAGCAACGGCAGGCTGCCAGGAAAGGTCAGGTTTTCTGTGAGTGTGATGTGCATGTTGTGTGTGAAGGGTGTTATTGTCAGAGGCCAGCAGAGCTCTTCATTCTGCTGGGTGTTAACAGGCTAAGGTCCTGTCCCCTTCTTGAAACTCCATCCCACCTCCCTGGCCTGGATTTCACCATTCCATCCTGTAGATGAATACACTGTGTTCAAGCATTCTCTGACACTCCTTCAAGAACTGAGATACTTCATTGACTAATATGATTGTTTCCCTTTCCTCTCCCCCCCTCTCCCTTAAACCCACTCTAATTGAGCTTCCAGCTTCCCCCACTCTTCTTTAACATAGATGGTTAAATGGCTAACTGAAAGTGATGGCTCCCAATTTCCACATTGCTCTATTATGAATATATAAGCCTGAAGACCTAAGGGAAGTCTGATTTGTGCATTATTTTGAGTTCTAATGAAATTCAAACCCAGGTCATTGCCAATTGTATTTTCTCCTCATCAGCCCCCTCCTCATATCCACAAACTCAGTTTGTAGACAATAAGGCTCTACCCAATCTCTGAAACTGCCCCTGAGTTCACAATGAGCAGAGCCCCAGCTTTGTTGGGGATGCATAGTAAAACTCCAGGTTTCTCTTCCCTGTGTTAGCAAAAGCTAAGGTAGTATAATTGAAGGAAGCACAGATCTAGAAACTTGTGTCTCATAGAAACCTCAAGATCTTTGTCTGTAATTCTTGAGCATCAGGGTGCTCCATCAAGGCTCAGGCTCAATTCTGGGAGCCCCTCCTAAGGCCCTGACCTTGAGGTGTCCAGGGCTCCAAACAGGTTTTCCAGAACACTTCAGTGAGTCTTAAGGCTGTGATACTTGAGCTCCCATGGCCCAGTTCCAGGAAGTATCAGTTGTCCCAGACTGCTTCTAGGTGTCTGTGGCAACAAGAAGGAGACTTTAGAGATGCACAGTAGGGTAAATATATTATAGTTGGTTAATCCTAGGTAAATTGACTCTCCAAAGAATCTGCACCAATTCACCCAACATCAGTGTGTGATACCCACTTGACAGCATTAATTTTTTAAATGTTTGTCAATTTGCAATTTGAAAAATGTAACCTCGAGGATGTCATGCTAAGCGAAATAAGTCAGCTGAAGAAGGACAGATACCATATGTTTGCACTCATAGTTCTAACAAGAGAAACCTAACAGAGGACCATGGGGAGGGGAAGGGGGAAAAGAGTTAGGGAGAGGGAGGGAGGTAAATCATGAGAGACTCTTGAATACAGAAAACGAACTGAGGGCTGAAGGGGGAGGGGGAAAGGGGAAGGGGGGTGATGGTCATGGAGGAGGGCACTTGTGGGGAAGAGCACTGGGTGTTACATGGAAACCAATTTGACAATAAACTATATATAAAAAAAGAAAAAGAAAAGAAAAATGTAACCTCACTGCTGTTTTATCTCCATTGTTACCTGTGCTGTTGAGCTCCTATTCCTTATATATTGGCCATTTGTAGCGCTGTGAATGGCCTGTTCAATTTGTTGCTAACTTTTCTATTGCTCTTTTTCTGTGTGTGTGTGGATGTATGTTTCTTGAGTTGTTTCATCAGAGTTCTCTTTATATCCTAAATATGATTCTTTAATCAGTTCTAATTGAAGAACATGTTTACTCCAAACATCTCACTTCCCTTTTCATTTTATTTCTTCTGTCTTCTCATATGGCTGCTTTTCATTTGGGGTATACATACTGGCTGCTTTATTTAGTTCCCACCATAGCCATGCAAGGTTGTAATACTTGCCCCAGTTTTCAAATTGGGAGTATAGGACTTTGAGAAGGTGCAATGATTTACCCCCAGATGCTAATCGGGGACCCTAGCCTTTGCATGAGCAAGAATCAGAAACGAACTAATGAGTTGGGCTCATGGTAGGCTGTCAGCTAACACTAAAGCCTCTTCACACTTGCCTCCTCCCAGGCATAAAGGGAATAAAGTATATAGCAATACTAGCTCCTGTTTACCCAGCAAAGACTCTGCCTACTCTAACTCCCCCACAACAAGGTATTGCAGAAGAATGAGACATGATATTGGGTATGGTGCACAGAAGGACACTGTAATGAGGGTAAGGAGATCTGAAGACCAGACCCAGACCCATCACTGACTGTGACCTTGGCCACGTAACTGACTCTCTCCTGGCCTCTTCTCTAAAATCAAAACAATAGTTCTAATCCTCACTTCATGAGTTGGGGTGAAGGGGAATTCTTGGGCACCAGCTGCGTTGAAAGAAAACAAGATGTGATATTCCTCCAGCAGTCATTTTGGCAGCCTCCTCATTGCAAGCTCTCAGCTATTGCTGGGGTCTTCATGATTTTCATGCAAATGGCTGCTGAACCAGGTCTGGAGGACAAATGAAACCCAAAGCCTACCCCAAAGGGCCTGCGCTCAAGGAAACTGCTGAGTGTTGGTTCTGGGCCTAGTTCAACACTTGCTGCAGTGGAAGGAGCATCCCATGTAATCCTCACAGCCCTTCCATGAGGCAGAAACTATTATTCCTATGAGTCCCTGTACTTGTCCCCCCGAAAGTATAATAACATTAGTCTCAACTCCTTGGGAATGCTTTGGAGAGTAGTGAGGTAAATCTGACAGCACTGGGAGACATTAGGAAGGCATGAAGCATGATACAAATCCAACTGATTGCTGATCCAGTCAACTGAAGAAAGAACAACAGAGCTGTTTCTGGTCCATATTAGATAAATGGTAACTGTTATTACTATCCATTATTAAATGTCTGCTGCTGATAATATGCCTGGCAGAGTCACAAATACTACCCCCCCAAATCATGGCTTCTGTCCTCCAGGGAAATATTGAAAGTCACCGTTATACTGGGTACCAGGTCTTGCCTGGCACTCCTCCACATGTTTTACCCTATTTAGTTCTCATGGAAAGTAGAGAATATAAGGATTATGATTCCTAGCTTTAGCTCCTGCCTCTAGGAAGAGAGAGGCCATATTCCCTTCATCGCCCCCAGAGGACACCTGTGAGTAAGTAACCCCAAGGTCATTGCTTTGCAATCCATGCTCCGTGGTGTGTGCCACAAATGGTTTATGGGTGTCCTTGAAACATATAGGGTCTTGTCAGCTCTTGAGTGGCCAGTCAGGGCCTAAAAGAGCCTCTTCTGTGCACATCTATGTTTCATACAAGTATTACCCTAATTGGTTAAGAATTGCCAATATCGAGCCCCACCTTCACACCATGCACATCACCATTATGTGTGTTATCATGTATGTACAATAATAAATAAATAGATAGATAGATAATAAAATAGAAGATGGATACACTCCCCAAGTGGGGTAGAATTTTTTTTTAATTTCCTTTGTCATTGAGAGCATATTTAATGTAGCTGCTCACCAACCCATCTGCTCTATGAATTTTATAGCAGAGTCCAAGTCCAGAACTGATGTCTTCAGCATTCCATGAATCCTGCTTCTCCACCTATAATCTTTATCTTGGTGAATGGCAACTCCAGACCACCAGTCACCCAAGCTGGAAATCTGCATGTCATCCTTGGCTCTTCTTTGCCCTTTCCTGCCCAGGCCCACCTCCATAAGACCTGTAAGATAGTGCAATCCTACCTTGGCTATGTGAAGCACCCCTCAAATCATGCCCTTTGCTTCCACTCCCTTTTCCACTACTTTTTAGCACGCATTTTAAAACCCTGTGAGAGGGCATTCTGTCTGCCTGTCTTGTGTCTGTGACTGAGACTAGGAGTGTCAGAAGATGGTCAGGGATGAACAAAATTAGCGGATAGGTCATGGGTAGAAGCAAAGCTCATGTTGTATCTCACTGGTGATATCTCAGTGCATTTCCTCACACCGGAGTCGCAGAAAAACTGAGTCCCTCTTTATGATTGGTGCAGGGAGGATGGTTTCTCAAGAGTGGGACTGGTCTTCACAAGTGTGCTCTCCCTTGAGACAGCTAAAACATTGAACGTCCCACCCTAGGTAATGGAGGGCCCCATGCTGGAAGTCCTGATAAGATGCAGCTTTTACTGTTTTCAGTACTAAAACAGAAGATTAATGTAATTTGATAGGGATCCCTATGATGTTTGCTCACTCATTATTCTGTGCCTGAAAAGCCCACCATTAGACTCTATCTTTTGCATGAGATCAGTGGTTTTCAAACGGTGCTAGGGAGCTCCCTGGAGGTCTGTGGAATTGCCCCAGGGGACCATACGGAGCAGTGGGTGGAGGGTACAGTAGATGTAGTTCTTTTTTCCCATTCAGCTACCACCATTGTTTTTTTTTCTTTAAAATTTATTTTTGCGAGACAGAGAGAGCGCAAGCGGGGGGTGGGGAGTGTCAGAGAGAGAGAGAGAGAGAGAGAGAGAGACACAGAATCCGAAGCAGGCTCCAGGCTCTGAGCTAGCTGTCAGCACAGAGCCCGATGCAGCGCTCGAACCCACGAACCCTGAGATCATGACCTGAGCCAAAGCCGGGCGCTCAAACGACTGAGCCACCTAGGTGCCCCACCACCATTGTTTTCTATTAGTAGAAATAATTCCCCAGTGGTGTGTAATATCGGATGAGATTGGACAGCAAGTGGTGGTGCAACTGTCTCCAGGCAACCATGACACCCAGGAACCCTGACCCCTTAATGTTTTCGCTCTTCTGGGTATGGGACTTCAAGTACAGAATTCCCATCCTTAAGAGGGTGTGCTGACACACAGTAGGTCAGGATCCCATAGCTCCTAGCTGGGGATAGTGGTGGTTGA
>NC_043717.1:53512061-53517147 GCF_006229205.1 Suricata suricatta
TTGGCTCTAGATCTCTTGCTGGTGATGTGACCTCAGAATGCAGCTCACACATCTCTTGTTTTGGGTGACTGGAGAATAAAACAAATAATGTGTAAAGCCCCTGTAACACAGCAGGGTGTGTAATGTTTGGCAGAGCTAAGGACAAACGTTGCCACCTTCCTAAGGCTGCTCAGAAATCACTGGGATAAAGCACTAGAGAGAATGAGGGTAGATGAGTTAAAAAAAAAAAACACAACGGCTTAATCTCTTGCTCACGTGCACACCCCAATGGCCATCTGTTCACCATCAGAGCTGGGAGGTCCTGCTGATCTCATGCCCTCTCTTGAGGAACTGTCCACTTTCCTTGCCTACCTAAGCCATCCCCTTGGGTTCACGGATTGTGACATGATATAGTTAGGGGTGAGGGTAAGGTGGGAGTAAGCAACGAAGGAGAGCTCAGAACGCAGGTTCAGTCATCTTTTAGAAGCAAAGATGTAAAACTGATGACCCCTACCTTTCCTTACTGCTGAACTCTCTGTCTCTTTCCACATGTAATTGCTTTTGTGTGCTCTGGCTGTTCATCTGACTGTTCAAGAGGGTAAGGAGGCCCCCTTAAAATTTACGAGTTGACTCATTCCTAGTCCTAGTAGACAGAAGACATATTTGAGGTTTTGTGGCTGATTCTGCGCCCTCCATAGCCAGAGCAGAATCGGAAGGCTTAAGGATGTGCACAGCTAGGAGAGCATGACTTACTGAAAACCCAGGCAATCATTTCTAAAAGTGCCGAGACCACAGAGGAGGAAGGACTTGCTCAAGGTCAGCCAGAGAGATCATGGTCCCCCAGGCAGGGGGAACAGGGATGTTAATGGGGAGATATAAGGAGGAATATCTTGTGAGTGTGGGGCTGGCAGAGGAAAGTATCTTTTGTTGTGAGGCTCTGGAATCCAAAGGCCTGTACAAAGTGGGAGGCAGGGAAGGCCACGTGGTACATCAAAACTAAGAGGGGCTGAGGTGGGTAATGGCAACGGAGGTCATATCAACAGCAGATGTACTTCTTTCAAGGGATGATGTGTCTGGGTGGTCATCAGTCAGCATCTGGTGGGTAAGTGGGTAGGTGGCTCTGGGCTTATGGTGGGGCCTTGAGAAATAAAATTCTCAGATTTGAGAATCCCTAGACAAGATGGGCTAGAGCTGAGGCTGAGGAACAGAAGTGAGGGCTCCTTGTTACCAAGGCCTGCTTTGTTAAATCCCATCTCTGCTGCTTGGGCTTCAGGAGTGGCTACCGAGTTGTGCTGCATGTTTATCCACCAGATTTTATAGTAATATTTCTTGTTTCCACAAATATTCGTATCCTAAACACACGCACGCACGTGCACGTACGCACACACACACACAGAGGCGCATGTGCACATGCATGCATAGACTTTCCCTGACAACCCCAGTCGTCTTTGGTGACTGATGTGACACCAGCTATGAAGGAATGAATGCCCAACCGTCTCCCATCCTCTAATGAGTTGGAGCTCCTCTCCTCTTTTGGACAGGACAGACCCAGGATGTGGAGAAACAGTGATATGGAGCTGAGCATCCCCACTGAATTAGGGGCCATGTTAGGAGAACAGAGGCACTATGGGCAGAGGGCTGGTTCCTAGGCCACCCAGGAACCTAGGCTGCTGAGGCACCAGACCGAGAGCAGCCCTGTCACACTAAGTTAACAGCCTCCTCTGTTTGTACCTGTGGGTCCCACTTTGGTTACCCTTCAGGGATGTAGGAAAAGGGCTATGAAAGGGCTGTAGGACTTCCAAATGTTGTTTTGTACCTGAACTTTACCCACCTGAGCTTCACAAATGTTTAAAGACATTGGACCTCTGATCAACTAAAGGTCAGTTAGTGCACACAGCACTCCCTGTACAAGTACTTTTTTCTCTCCTGGCTTTGTATAGGTGACTATGTGAGCTAGGGGAAAAGAATATTTTGGTGTTCCTCTGTTCTAGTTAGGCTTTTCGATATTAAAGAGCACGTCCTATATCTTTGTCTATTGGACTTGTGGTTCTAGGTGTTGCAATATCTAACAGGGCTTCTACATGTTGTTGGGTTAAAGGGACAAATATGCTCTAACTGCTCTGATAGACTTCCTCTTCTGACATTATGTTGCAGTGCATATCAAGGCCACGCTGGGAAGGGGAAAAAAGCCCTCATCATGAAAATGAACAATCCATAATTAGGGAGGAGGTTGCCTGTTGAAGAGGCTCCATCTTGTGCCTGAGTCAGGGGTCTTGGGAGTTGATCGTATGTATATGGGTCTAAGAGTTTTTCTTAGGATACAAAGATTCTTTTTGCATGTGTCCCTCCCCCTACCCTCTATATAAGCACTGCCCAGTTATTCTCAGATAATGAAGAGTGTGTGTGGTGTTGGGTCATTCTTGCAGTCATTTCCCTCATTAGGGTCACTGCTTTCCACTGTGAAAAGTTCACTCTTCATTGGCCAAAATCTATTGCAATGGTGACTGAGAAACCAGCAGCACTGCACCAAGAAAGAGGGTGTACAGTCTATAGAGCCAAGTAAGATACTAGCTCCCTCCCTCTGCCACCTCCCTGCCACAACTGATAACCCCTAATTCACCTGAGAGTGGCATCAGTGTTGCAAGTTACTTTGTTGAAAAGTTGAAGCAGAAAGAGTCAAGCGTGCCAACATTTATTTCGGGCCAGCGATTGAAAAACTGAGGCAAGCAAGGGCATGTGGCAGCAGAGGGGGCTTGACCACCATTCATGGGTCTGTCTGTGGTCCCGTGATCTCAGTTTCCGAGTGTCTGGTATCCTCTCCTACAAAGGCAAAGCAGAGTGACAACTGGACCCTTGGGAGCTCTAGGGCAGTGAGGCCTGGCCTGGGGGCTCTCTGGGTCAGGTAGAAGGGGAGGTGTGCTGGCTTGGCTGTGAGCAGTGAGAGAGGCAGAGGCTGGCTCTGAGCTCTCACCTGAAGGACCTGGTGAAATGTGCCAGAGCTCTCTGGAGCCAGCTCCTCCAAGACCCTTGGGGACCAGCAGGCTCTCTGGGTGAGCTTGTGCCGTTGGATGGGTTCTCCATGATGTCAGACAAAAGACCAAATTCCTTGGTGTCTTTCACACTCTGAAAAAACACACAAACAAACAAACAAGAGGTACATAGCCTCATCCTAGTGGTCCCTGCCTTCCCTGACATTTATTAACTCATTCCATAAGTATAGTGTGCATCCTTGTCCCTATTCCAGGTGTTAAGGATACAGCAGGGACTGCTATAGCCTACCCTCTAGCCCCCTGGGGCTGACATCCCATGGTAACAAGGAAAGCAGACTCACCAGGTCAGGGGGTGGAAGAAAGGGAGTGAAGATCATGCTTCCAGGAGAGTGTGATGTGCCAGTAGTGATGGACAGGACTTCCTTGAAGAGACCAGCTATACTCCTCACACTGCTTGGCACAAAGAGGCTAAGGGCCTGGTGCCTCCACGCCCCTCCACGCCCCTCCAGCCCCTCTGGCCCCGCCCTGTTCTTCCTCCCTCCCACAGCTGAGTGCACTGTGCTCAAGCAGTGGATGCATTTCTGGTATGTGACATCCCCTCTGTTCCTGTGTCTTTTACTCCCACCCCTCCTGAGTCTCTCTCTCTCTCTCTCAATCTCTCTCTCTCAATCTCTCTCTCTCTTTCTTTTCTTTCTTTCTTTCTTTTCTTTCTCTCTCTTTCTTCCTTCCTTCCTCTCTTCTGTCTTTCTTTCTTTCTTTCTTTCTTTCTTTCTTTCTTTCCTTCTTTCTTTCCTTCTTTCTTTCCTTCTTTCTTTCCTTCTTCCTTCCTTCCTTCCTTCTTTCCTTCCTTCCTTCCTTCCTTCCTTTCTCTCTCTCTCTCTCTCTCTCTCTCTCTCTTTCTTTCTTTCTTTCTTTCTTTCTTTCTTTCTTTCTTTCTTTCCTTCTTTCTTATTTTCTCTGAACTTCCTAGCAGGCTCAAGCCAGCTTTCTGCTTGCTGACCGAAAACGCAGAGGTGTTCAGGCAGATGGTGAGTTGTCATTTGGTGGAGATGCCATAGACAGGAGTGTTCATGTGGGTCCTCGCCACATGGGAGAGATTCATAGGATTACGTACATCAAAGCTCCGGGGAGGGGTATGGGTCCAAATGAGTTATCAAAGCATGGAAGGTGAGCTAGGTGATGGCATCCATAGTCCAATCAACAGCAGAGCTTTTCCTCTCAGAGGGTTATGTGAGATGCCATGTCTGTGTGTCAGCATCTGGTGGGTAATGGACAGGTGGTTTGGGGCCTAGAGAGCTGGGAAATGTGAGGGACAGAGAGGAAGGGCCGGGCCTGGGCAAAGTTGAAAGCAGAACAATTAAGGTAAGAGCTTATTGTTGCCTAGTTCTGCCATATGAAATTTTATCTTTGACACTTGGGTTACAAGTGAAGCTGTGTAGTTATGCCCCTTATTTACCACTAAGAACTATGAGAGTCTGTGCCACTGACTTCAAGAGAGCTCTCTTGCAAACATTACCTGGAAGGGAAAGAGGACGTAGGTGTCCTCAGAATCTTATTTGGTTTCGAATAATAGCATTCTTTAGGAAAGCATCTCTTATATAACTGTGAGGATACAGGGCTAATCTTCTCTGGGAGCCTATCTCTGGGGTCGTAGAAATGAATGAAGCTCGGTTGCTACTTCAAGCCACTCGGCGGGAGACAATAAAAAAAAAAAAAGGATAATTACAGTAGAGAGCAATGGATGGAACTTTACATGGCTATGGGAGGACGGAGGAGTGACAGCCACCCAGCCTTGGAAGTTAGAATAGAGTCTTGGAGATTTCCCAAGGAGGCGTACCTAAAATGAGCGAGGTAAAAAGTTGACCAGGAAATAGAGAAAGGGGAGTGCTTCACAAGCAGAAGGCCAGGGCAATAAAGTGAGTTTTTGTAACAGAAAAATCAGTATGCCCTGTTCTGGAGATTAAGCAGAAGTCAAGGTCAGTCATGAGGTTCCAGTACAGGAGTAGAAAATGGTGCCACACAGAGATACTGAACCCTGGTGTTTCAGAAACAAAACGTTTTCTTTTCCCCTCTTGGGTGTGTGTTTGTTTCTAATTTTGACAACAGTCCATTGATTA
>NC_043717.1:53517247-53518861 GCF_006229205.1 Suricata suricatta
AGCAGACCAATAATCCAAGAAACATTTGTCATTTTAACAGAGAAAAAAATCCAATTCCAGTTTTGCATCAGTATAATAGTTAACCCTGGGGATGCCTGGGTGGTTCAGTCAGTTAAGTGTCCATCTCTTGATATCAGCTCTTGATTACGGTTCAGATGGAGCCCTGACAGGCTTCGTACTGACAGTGTGGAGCCTGCTTCGGAGGCTCTCTGCCCGCCCCCCACGAATGCTCAAAATAAATAAATAAGCTTAACAAATAGTTAACACTAAAACTCTTGTTTGAAAATCTTATACATAAGCACAGCCTCCAATATCCTGTGAGTCTTCTTTCGCATATGAAAATCCCTTTGGAAACTTTCTCTTGACCTTACTTCCCCCAACTCCCAAGTATATAATCAGTCTCTCCTCACAGTCCCAAGGTAGCTTTTCCTGTCCACAGGTCCTGTCCACATGCTTTAATAAAATCTCTTTTTTGCACCAATAAATAAACAAATAAATAAGCACATCAAGCCTTAACCAGCTGTGAAGACAAAAAAATTTAAATCTTTTTCGACAAACCTTCTACAACTTTCTATATCCATATACAATCCTTAAATACAACTTTTCAAAATGGTAAAAATGGACACATTTATTTACATACCCAAGTATATGTAGCCTCTGTAGCATATAAAAATGAAATGTAAATTATATAAATTTAAAACTATGCTTAATTATTAAGGTTTCAGTATTCTGTCACAGAAATTGTCTGAGATATATGATGAATAGCCATCAATCAACTCAATTTAGTACCAGTCCAATGTTTTAAGTTACCCTAATATTTTTTGGAAATTATCTTCAAGCTGACAAGCTACAGAACATAATTACTCTTGAAATATAGTTTGTCGGATTAATGATTTTATTTGGTTAAACACAAAACTACATTTTTCATAATCTTAAACATTTAGTAGAAGTAATGCTAGCTAATTTGATCAGTTAATGTATAACTACAAAGAACATACCCAAGTAGAATAAAAATGTATGCTTATAGCATATTCAACACTGATAACTTTTAAAAATCACAATTGTGGATCCAGAGAGAGGACAGCGTCCTGGTCTTTCCATTTCCCTGAAACCTTCAAAGAGCCATTGACAATTTCAATGTGAGAATGATAAGCCTCCTTTAACAGAGAAATACTAATAGGTGCGCAGAGCCCATCGAGCTTTCTAAAGGTGGGAAGAGACAGAAAACTAGCAAAAATGACAAAACGAAGAAACTCTCCCCTGAAGAACTTCCAGGGGGAAGTCTGCTCAAGGCAGACCTAGAAAACATATCAGATCAAGAATTTAAAAAGCTGGTCATAAGATTAATCGCTGGGGTTGAGAAAAGCATCAAAGAATCAACTGATGAGTTAAAAAAAGGCTATAGGTGAGGTGAATAACAAACTGGAGGCAGCCACCTCAAGGATTGACGAGGCAGAGAGATGAATCAACGTGATTCATCACATTAACAAAAGAAAGGATAAAAACCATATGATCCTGTCGATAGATGCAGAAAAAGCATTTGACAAAATACAGCACCCTTTCCTAATAAAAACCCTTGAGAAAGTCGGAATAGAAGGAACTTACCTAAACATT
>NC_043717.1:53518961-53590433 GCF_006229205.1 Suricata suricatta
GTGATGGTGGAGGGCACTTAAGGGGAAGAGCACTGGGTGTTGTATGGAAAACAATTTGACAATAAAATATTATGGAGAAAAAAAATAAACTTAAGATGGATTAAAGACCTAAGTGTAGGACCTAAAGCATAAAACTCCCAAAAGAAAACATAGGCAGTAATCTCTTGGACATCAGCCTTAGCAACATATTTATGGATTTGTCTCCATAGGCAAGGGAAACAAAGGTAAAATTAAACTATTGGGACTATACCAAAACAAAAAGCCTTCAGACAGCAAACAAAATTACTCACAAAAAAAAAGGGAGATGATACTTGAAAATTATATATTCTACAAGGGGTTAATAACCAAAACGTATACAAAACTTATACAACTCAACATCAAAAAAAAAAAGTCGATTTAAAATTGTGCAAAGGCTTTTCCAAAAAAGACATCCAGATGGTTAACAGACATGAAAAAATGTTCACCTCACACCTATTACAATGGCTAAAAGTAACAACTCGGACAGCAACAGATGTTGGTGAGGATACTGAGAAAGAGGAACCCTTTTGCACTGTTGGTGGGACTGTAAACTGGTGCAGCCACTCTAGAAAACAGTACGGAGATTCCTCAAGAAGTTAAAAATAGAACTACCCTGCGACACAGCAATTTCACCACCAGGATTTTATCTTTTAAAGGATACAAAAATGCTGATTCAAAAGGGCACATGCACCCCAGTGTTTATAACAGCACTATTGACGATAGCCAAAGTATAGGAAGAGCCCAAATGTCCATTGACTGATGATGTATGAAGTAGATGTAGTATCTTCCTTATCCATATATATGGATATATATATGATCCTCGAGTAATATATCATATATATGATTGTCAAGTAACATTTCATTGTATATATAATGAATGTATATGATATATATACAATGAAATATTACTCGATGATCAGAAAGAATGAATTTTACCATTTGCAACAATGTGGATGTGACTAAAGTATCTTGTGCTAAGCAAAATGAGTCGCTCAGAGAAAGACAAATATCATGATTTCACTCGTGGAATTTAAAAAACAAGACAGATGAACATAAGGGAAGGGAAACAAAAATAATATAAAAACAGAGAAGGAGGCAAACTATAAAAGACTCTTAAATACAAAGAACCAACTGAGGGTTGCTGGAGGGGAGGAAGATGGGAGAATGGGCTAAATTGGTGATGGGTACTAAGAAGGACACTTGTTGAGATGAACACTGGGTGCTATATGTAAGTGATAAATCATTAAATTCCATTCCTGAAGTTATTATTACACTATATGTTAAATAACTTGGATTTAATTTAAAAATAAATTTAAAGAAGGACCTGAATAGACATTTTTTCCAAAAAAGACATACAGATATCCAACAGACATTAAAAGATACTCAACATCACTAATCATCAGGGAAATGCAAATCAAAACCAGAATGATGTATCACCTCACACCTTTTAGAATGGCTATAATCAAAATGACAAATGATAAATTGGTGAGGACGTGGAGAAAAGGGAACCTTCATGCACTGTTGGTTGAAATGTGAATTTGTGTAACCACTGTGGAAAGCAGTAAAGAGATTCTCAGAAAATTAAAAATAGAAATATCATATGATTGAGAGATTTGACTTCTGGGTATTTTTCCAAAGAAAACAAAAACACTAATCTAAAGAGATATATTCACCCCTATGTTCATTGCAGCATTATTTACAATAATCAAGATATGGAAGCAACCCAAATGATCATCAATAGATGAATGGATAAGAAAGATTTGGAATATATATGTACATACACACACACACATATACACACCAATTTGGGATATGTATGTAATATATATTACATATATTATGTATTTATTGCATGTAGCAATATATGGAGTATTACTAAGCCATAAATAAAAATGAAATCTTGACATTTGCCATAACATGGATGGGCCTATGATGCATTATGCTAGGTAAAAAAAGTCAGATAGGGAAAGACAAATATTGTACCATATGATTTTCACTAATGTGGAAGGAACCTAAAAAACAAAACAAATCAACAAACAAACAAACAAAGCCTTAAATACACAGAACAAATTGTTGGTTTCCAGAGGGGAAGTTGGTGGGTGATGAGTAAAATAGATAAAGGGGATTAAGAGGCACAAACTTCCAGCTATGCAATAAATAAGTTATGGAACTGAAAAGGATAGCATAGGGAATATCCTTAATAATACTGTAATAACGTACTGTATGATGACAGATGGTGATTACATTTATAATGATTAGTAATATACAGAACTGTCAAATCAATATGCTATAGACTGAAACCTCATATAACATTGTATGTTAATTATACTTCAATACTAGATTTTAAAAATTGGGAAGGATGGGTAAAAATTGATAAAGGGTATTAAGAGTACACTTACCTTCTGAGCACTGAGAAATGAGTAAGTTGTTGAATTATTATATGGTATGCCTAAAACTAATATAACAATGTGTGTTAACTATACTTGAATAAAAATTTTTAAAAACATATATACCATACAAAGTATAACCAAAGGAGGGGGAAGATGGCTATATCAATAACAAAATAGGTTCTAAGTCAAATATGGTTGGAAAAGACAAAAAAGAAATTATATATTGCCAGTAGTAAATTCGCCAGGAAAATATAACAATTAAAACATATATACACCAAATATCAGGGCTCAAAATCTATAAGGCAAACATTGACATAATTGAAAGAAAAAACAGACCGCCCTAATAAAATAGTTGGAGACATTAATACCCCACGCTCAGAAAGCATAGAATAATCAGACATTGTGTAAGTAAGGAGATAGGGGCTTGGACTGCACAATAAATCTGCTAGACCTGTCATATATATAACACTCCATGAAACAACAGCAGAACAAATATTCTTCTCATGTGCACATGGGACATTTTCCAGGACAGATGACTTCTAAGTCCACAAATAGTATTATCACCTTTAAGAGAACAGAAATCATGCATAGTATTATTCTGGTCAAAAAGGAATTATAATAGAAATCAATACCAGAAGAAAAAAACCCTGAAAAATTCTCTAATATACTGAAATTAAATAACATTGAAATAATGGGTAAAAAAAGAGAACACAAGGAAAATTTTAAAAATATTTTGAGAGAATCAAAATAAAGTACAGGATACAAAAGCTTATAGGATGCAGTGAAAGCAGTATTCATTCACAGATTATGTAAATTTATAAGTAGAAAATCCTAAGAATTTTACAGACACAGGCACAGATACACACAGACACACAGACACATTCATTTGAACTAGTTATTTAAAAAAAGAACTAATAAATGTGTTAAGCAAGTAAGAGGTTACACATCAACAACAAAAAATATATTGTATTCCCATAAACTAACAATGTGCAACCAAAAAATGAAATTAATTAAATAATTCCATTAACAATAGTATCAAAAAGAAGAAAGACAGAAATAAATTTAAGAAAAGATTTGCAAGTTTTGTGAGCTGAAAACTATAAAACATTGTTGAAGGAAATTTTAAAAGACTTAAATAAATGTAGAAATATCCCATGTTCAGGATCTGAAGACTTAGCACTGTTAGGTTGGCAATATTCCCAGATGTATCTACAGATTCAATGTGATTCCTATCAAAATTGCACCTGGTTTTTCTAAGAGAAATTGATGATATGATCATAAATTTATATAGTAGTGTGAAAGACACAGGGAGGTCAAAATAGTATTTAAAAAGAGCATATTTGGTGGATTTACATTATCCAATTAAAAAACTTACTACAAAGCTGTAGTATTCTTGATGGTGTGGTAAAAATATGAAAATAGACCTAGAGATCAATTGAATAGAATTAAGAGTCTAGAAACAATCCTATACATTATGGTTAATGGATTTTCTTTTTTTGTTCATTTATAGTTTATTGTCAAGTTGATTTCCATATAACACCCAGTACTCATCCCAAAAAGGGGCCTCCTCCATGCCCATCACCTCCGTTTGCGACTCCCCCACTGCCATCAGCACTCATTTTGTTCTTAGTATTTAAGAGTCTCTCATGGTCTGCCTCCCTCCCTCTCCCAACAATATTCCCCCTTCTCCTCCCCAATGGTACTCTGTTAAGTTTCTCCTGTTCCACATAGGAGTGAAAATATGTGGTATCTGTCCTTCTCTTCATGACTTATTTCACTTAGCATAACACCCTCGAGTTCCATCCACATTGCTACCAATGGACAGATTTCATTCTTTCTCATTGCCAGGTAGTACTCCATTGTGTATATAAACGACACTTTCTTAATCCATTCATCAGTTGATGGACATTTAGGCTCTTTCCATGATTTGGCTATTGTTAAAAGTGCTGCTATGAACATTGGGGTACATGTGCCCCTATGCAGCAGCACTTCTGTATCCCTTGGATAGATCCCCAGAAATGCTATTACTAGGTCATAGGGGAGTTCTATGGATAGTTTTTTGAGGAACCTCCTCATTGTTTTCCAGAGCAGCTGCACCACTTTACATTCCCACCAACAGTGTAGGAGGGTGCCCATTTCTCCACATCCTCGCCAGCGTCTATAGTCTCCTGATTCATTTATTATAGCCACTCTGACCAGAATGAGGTGGTATCTCAGTGTGGTTTTGATTTGGATGTCCCTGATGATGAGTGATGCTGAGCATTGTTTTATGTCTGTTGGCCATCTCAATGTCCTCCTTGGAAAAGTGTCTCGTCATGTCTTCTGCCCATTTCTTCACTGGATTACTCATTTTCCGGGTGTGGAGCTTGGTGAGTTCCTTATAGATTTTGCATACTAGCCCTTTATCTGATATGTCATTTACAACTTACCTTTTCCCATTCCATCAGTTGCCCATTAGTTTAATTGATTGTTTCTTTTGCAGTGCAGAAGCTTTTTATCATGATGAGGTCCCAATAGTTCATTATTGCTATTGATTCCCCTGCCTTTGGGGATGTGTCGAGTAGGAAGTTGCTGCAGTTGAGGTCAAGGAGGCTGCTTCCTACATTCTCCTCTAGGATTCTGATGGTTTCCTATCTCACATTCATGTCCTTCATCCATTTTGAATTTATTTTTGTGTATGGTGTAAGAAAGTGATCTAGTTGCATTATTTTGGATCTTGCTGTCCAGTTCTCCCAGCACTATCTGCTAAAGAGACTGTCTTTTTTCCATTGGATACTCTTTCCTGCTTTGTCAAAGATTAGTTGGCCATACAATTGTGGGTCCAATTCTGAGTTCTCTATTCTATTCCATTTGTCTATGTGTCTGTTTTTGTGCCAATACCATACTGTCTTGATGATTACAGCTTTCTAGTAAAGGCTAAGGTCAGGGATTCTGATGAATCCCTTTTGGTTTTCTTCTTCAATATTACTTTGGCTATTCAGGGTCATTTGGGGTTCCTCACAAATTTTGCATAGTTTGTTCTAGCTTTGAGAAGAATGCTCGTGCAATTTTAATTGGGATTGCATTGAATGTGTAGATTGCTTTGGATAATTATGATATTTTAACAATGTTTATTCTTCTAATCCATGAGCAGGGAATGTTTTTCCATTTCTTTCTGTCTTCATCAATTTCTTTCATAAGTTTTCTATAGTTTTCACCATACAGATTTTAACATCTTTGGTTTGCTTTATTCCTAGGTATTTTATGATTTTTGGTACAATTTTGAATGAGATCAGATGCTTGATTTCTCTTTCAGTTGCTTCATTTTTGGTGGATAAAATGCAATCAATTTCTGTACATTGATTTTGTACCCCGCAACTTTGCTGAATTCATGGACAGTTCTAGTAGTCTTCTGGTGGAGTCTGTTGGGTTTTCCATGTAGAGTATCATGTCATCTGTGAAAAGCAAAAGTTTGATTTCAGCTTTGCCAATTCTGATGCCTTTTATTGCCTTTTTTTTGTCTGATTGCTGATTCTAGGACTTCCAGCACTATGTGAAACAACAGTGGTGAGGGTGGACACTCCTGTCGTGGTCCTGATCTCAGGGGAAGCTCTCAGCTTTTCCCCATTGAGGATGATATTAGCTGTGGACTTTTCATAAATGGCTTCTATGATTTTTAAGTAAGTTCCTTCCATCTTAACTTTCTCAAGGGTTTTTATTAAGAAAGGGTGCTGTATTTTGACAAATGCTTTTTCTGCATGTATTGACAGGATCATATGGTTTCTATCTTTTCTTTTGTAAATGTGATGTCTCACATTCTTTGATTTGTGAAGGTTGAACCACCCCTGTAACCCAGGAATGAATCCTACTTGATCATGGTGAATAATTCTTTTTATATGCTGTTGAAGTTGATTTGCTAATATCTTGTAGAGGCTTTTTGCATCCATATTCATCAAGGATATTGAAAAAAAAAAGGATATTGAGCTGTAGTTATCTTTTTTTGCTGAGTCTCTGTCTAGTATCAAAGTGATGCTGGCTTCATAGAATGAGTCCAGAAGTTTTCCTTCCATTTCTATTTTTTGGAAAAGCTTGAGAATACTGGGTATTAACTCTGATTTAAATGTCAGGTAGAGGGAGCGGCAAGATGGTGGAGAAGTAAGGAGTCCCATTACCTCCATCTGCCTGCAATTATCAAACCGAGAATAATTAAAAGCCGCAGCTTTCTGACTTCCCAGAACGGAGGTGTGCGCACAGACTCCTTATCAATAGCAGTCTCATGGATGCCTGAGTGAGTGAGTACGAACTAGGACCAGAGACTTTGGGGGAGGGAGCGCCGGCCCAAAGCAGAGCATGGAGACAAAGCGCATAGAGGCTTGGCGTGTGTCCACAGGCTCACTGTTCCTTGGACAGCCAAGCAGGTGGGGCGACTGTGAGTCCAGAGGCAGACAGATGTGCAGGGAGCCGCAAGAGAGGGGCCCCTGTTTGTCCAGAGGTGTACAGACCTTCAGAGCTGTGCCCAGCACCACCAGGCAAGACAGCGGAGAGACCAGGGGAAGAGAAGTAGAGACTGAATCACTCATAGCATAATCTCTGGAGAGGGGCGAACTTGCCCTGGACCAAGAACCGCTGAGCGCAGAGAGAGAAATCTGTCCCCCTCAGCGGGCTTGTTCTCCCTTGGGCCTGGCAGCTCGCAGACTTCAGGTGGAGCCAGGAGAAAAAACTGACTTCACAATCCCCCTACTCAATCTCAGGCAGAAAGCCACCCGCCTGCAGGATATTTTAACTGTGGTGGCAATATTGAGTGCATTGGCAAGGACGTAGAAACCTGGCAGAACTTAAAAAAACAGAAACAATTAGACACGCCCGAGGCACAAGGAGATTAGACTCAAGAGAGAGGCTGGCAATGCATGGTCTGAGGGGGGCTTGGGGCACTGCCATTCTTCTTCTCCCCAAATCCACTAAGGCGGGGCCTCAGAGAGCAGCCCCTGAGACCCAACCTACCTACACCAAGCCACACCAATCCTCGCGGGAGAGCTGCTGTGTTTTTGCTTATTACTTTTAATTGGATTTTTGCTAATATTTTTACTTTTAATTTTTTCCCCTGTTTTCTCTTCTCTATTTTCCTATTTCCTCCTATTCTCCCTTTCCCCCTGGAGTCTGGGAAAGACCAATATTTAGGCACTGCTGTGCTTAGATCAACTCTTACCATCCAGATAGTTTTTCCTTTATCTCATCCTTATCTCCCCCTTCCAGAGGTTTTAAGCTCTCAGACTGTCCTTTATTTCTGGCTGTGTCTCCCCCCTCCCCACGTGCTTTTTTCCCTTTTTTCCCCCCTCTCTTTTCTTTCCTCTTCCTATTTTTCTTTCCCATTTTGGTTTGATTCTTTACTTGATCTGTCAGTAGATTTCTGTGCTTGTGTTCTCTGTGTGTTTGTCTGTCCGTTTCCTTTTCAGACCCACCACAAAAAAACAACCCAAAGCACACATAGTGGAAAGTCCCAAATATCACTGAGTATGGAAATAAATTAATCAGAGGTATAACAAGAGAAACCAAGAGTCACAATCAAAGAACATCTACTGAAACAGCAGGCCCTGGACAAAGAGCCTCCTTTAATAGAGAAACACTAAAAGGTCCACAGAGAAGAATGAGCTTTTAAAACTGACAAGAGACAGAAAGCCAAAATGACGAAATGAAAGAACGCTCCTCTAAAGAAACTCCAGGAAGAAATCACAGCTACAGAACTGCTCAAAACAGATATAAACAACTAAACTAAACAAGAGTTTAGAACAATTGTCATAAAATAAATCGCTGGGCTTGAAAAAACCATCAGAGAAGCTATTGATACACACACTAGGGACCATAAAAATAGCTGTGACGAGTTAAAAATGGTATAAATGAGGTGAATAATAAAATGGAGGCTACCACTGCACGGATTGAAGAAGCAGAGTGGAGAAGAGGTGAATTAGAAGACACGGTTATAGCGAAAGAGGGAGCTAAGAAAAAGAGAGAGAAATTGATACAGGAGCACAAAAGGAGAATGAGAGACCTGAGTGATACAATCAAATGTAACAATGTTCCTATCATAGGAGTTCCTGAAGAGGAAGATAAAGACAGAGGTCCTGAAGCAGTCCTTGACCAAATTATACATGAAAATTTCCCCATCTGGGGAAAAAGAAAGACATTGAAACTCAAGAGATATACGGAATTCCCTTAAGATGGAATTAAACTGACCTTCAACACCACATATAGTGAAACTGGCAAAATATAAAGATAAAGACAGAATTCTGAAAGCAGCTAGGGATAAAAGGGCCTTAACATCCAAAGGGAAACCTATCAGAGTGGTTTCAGACCTATCTACTAAAAAATGGCAGGCCAGAATGGAATGCAGGAAATCTTCAATGTGATGAACAGGAAAAATATGCAACCAAGAATTCTTTATCCAGCAAGCCTGTCATTCAAAATATAAGGAGAGATAAAGGTTTTCCCAAATAAACAAAAGCTGAGAAAATTCATCACCACCAAACCAGCCCTACAGGAAATCCTAAGAGAGACTCTATGACGGAAATGTAGAAAGGAATATAAGGTACCAGAGACATCACTACAAACATGCACTCTACAGGAACACAATAAATCTAAACACACATTTTTCAATAATAACACTGAATGTAAATGGACTGAATGCCCCATTCAAACGACACAGGGTAGAAGAATGGATCAAAAACAAAAATCCATCTAATTTCTGTCTACAAGAGACTCACCTTAGACATGAAGACACTTGAGATTGAAAGTAAAGGGATGGAGAAATATCTACCATGCGACTGGACGCCAAAAGAAAGCTGGAGTAGCCATACTTATATCGGACAAACTGAACTTTAAAATAAAGGCAGTAACAAAAGATGAAGAAGGACATTGTATAATAATTACAGGATCTCTACATCAGGAAGAGCTAACAGTTATAAACATCTATGTGCCAAATTCGGGAGCACCCAAATACATAATACACTTAATCACAAACAGAAACAATCTTATTAATGAGAATGTGCTAATTGCAGGGGAGTTTAATTCCCCACTTACAACAATGGATAGGTCAACCAGATAAAATATCACTAAAGAAACAATGGACCTGAATGGCAAACTAAAACAGATAGAATAGATATATTTACAACTCTGCATCCTGAAGCGAGGGAATTCACTTTCTTTTCGAGTGCACATGGCACATTCTCCAAGATTGATCACATACTGGGTCATAAAACAGCCCTCCATAAATACAAAAGAATTGAGATCATACCATGCACACTTTCAGATCACATTGCTATGAAACTTGAAATCAACCACAGGAAGAAGTCTGGAAAACCTCAAAAACTGTGGAGGTTAAAAACTACCCTACTAAAGAATGATTGGGCGAACCAGGTAGTTACAGAGGAAATTAAAAAATATATGAAAACAAATGTCAGTGAGAATACGACAATCCAAACTCTCTGAGATGCAGCAAAGGCAGCCCTAAGAGGAAAGTTCATGGGAACCCAGGCCTATTTCAACAAACTAGAAAAAGCTCAAACTCAAAACCTAACAGAGCACCTAAGGAAACTAGAAAGGGAGCAGCAAGAGCACCCCAAACCCACCAAAAGAAGAGAAATAATGAAGATCAGGGCAGAATTAAACATGATAGAATCCACAAAAACAACTGAACAGATCAATGATTCCAAGAGTTGGATTTTTATTAAAAATTAAACAAAATTGATAAACCTCTAGATAGACTCCTCAGAAGGAAAAGAGAGAACACTCAAATAGACAAAATCATGAAGGAAAGTGGATCTATTACAAAAGATCCCTCAGAAATACAAGCAATCATCAGAGATTACCATGAAAAATTATATGCCAACAAACTGGATAATCTAGAAGAAATGGGAAAATTCCTAAATGCACATGCACTACCAAAATTCAAACAGAAGAGATTGAAAATCTGAACAGACCCATAACCAGTGAAGAAATCGAATCAGTTATCAAAAATCTCCCAATGAATAAAAGCCCAGGGCTGGATGGATCTTCAGGGGAATTCTACCAGACATTTAAAGCAGAGTTAGCTCGATGGTTCTCAAGTTATTCCAAAAACTAGAAATGGAAGGAAAAATTCCAGACTTCTTCTATGAAGCACATATCACTTTGATTCCCAAACCAGACAGAGACCCAACAAAAAAATAGAACTACAGGCAAATATCCCTAATGAGCATGGATGCAAAAATACTCAGCAAGATCCTAGCAAATCGATTTCAACAGCATATAAAAAGAATTATCCGTTATGATCAAGTGGTATTTATACCTGCGTTACAGGGCTGGTTCAATATTCACAAATCCATCAATGTGATACATCACATTAACAAAAGAAAAGATAAAAGCCATATGATCCTGTTGATAGATGCAGAAAAAGCATTTGACAAAATACAACATCCCTTCTTAATAAAAACCCTCTAGAAAGTTGGGATAGAAGGAACTTACTTAAACATTATAAAAGCAATTTATGAAAAGCCCACAGGTCATGCTAAGCAAAATAAGTCAGGCAGAGAAGGACAGATACCATATGTTTGCACTCATAGGTCTAACAGGAGAAACCTAACAGAGGACCATAGGGAGGGGAAGGGGGAAAGAGAGTTGGGGAGAGCAAGGGACACAAATTATGAGAGTCTACTGAATACTGAAAATGAACCGAGGGCTGAACGTGGAGGGGGAGGGGGAAAAGGGGTGATGGTCAATAAGGGGGGCACTTGTGGGGAGAAGCTTTGGGTGTTATATGGAAACCAATTTGACAATAAACTATTATAAATTTTTTTAAATGTCTGGTAGAATTCCCCTGGGAAGCCATCTGGTGCAGGGCTCTTATTCTTTGGGAGATTTTTGATAACTGATTCAATTTCTTCACTGGTTATGGGCCTGTTCAGATTTTCTATCTCTTCCTGTTTGAATTTTGGAAGTGCGTGTGTGTTTAGGAATTTGTCCAATTCTTCTAGGTTGTCAAGTTTGTTGGCATATAATTTTTTATAGTATTCCCTGATAATTGCTTGTCTTTCTGGGGGATTGGTTGTAATAGATCCATTTTCATTCATCATTTTGTCTATTTGTGTCCTCTTTCTTTCCTTTCTGATGAGTCGGATAGAGGTTTATCAATTTTGTTTATTTTTTTAAAAAACCAACTCTTGGTTTTATTGATCTGTTTATCTGTAATTTTGGATTCTATATTGTTTATTTCTGCCTTGATCTTTATTATTTCTATGCTTCTGCTGTGTTTGGGGTGCACCTGCTGCTCTGCATCTGGTTCCTTTAGGTGCGCTGTTAGATTTTGCATTTGTGCTTTTTCTATTTTCTTGAAATAGGCCTAGATTGCAATATACTTTCCTCTTAGGACTGCCTTTGCTGAGTCCCAGAGAGTTTGAATTGTTGTATTTTCATTTTCATTTGTTTCCATATATTTTTTTTCTTCTCTAATTGCCTGATTTGCCCAAGCGCTCTTTAGTTAAATGTTCTTTATCTTCCATGTTTTTGGAGGTTTTCCAGACTTTTTCCTGTGATTGATTTCAAGTTTCATAGCATTGTGATCTGAAAGTGTGCATGGTATGATCTCAATTCGTTTATATTTATTGAAGGCTGCTTTATGACCCAGTATGTGAGCTATCTTGGAGAATGTACCATGTGCACTCGAGAAGAAAGTGAATTCCATAGCCTCAGGATGTAGAATTTTAAATAAATCTATCAAATCTATCAAATCCATCTGGTCCAATTTCATTTAGGTCCATTGTTTCCTAAATGATTTTCTGTCTAGTTGATCTATCCATTGCTCTAAGTGGAGTATTAAAATCCCCTGCAATTAGCACATTCTTATCAATAAGATTGTTTCTTTTTATGATTGTTTTATGCATTTGGGTGCTTCCTAATTCCTTGCATAGATATTTATAATTGTTAGCTCCTCCTGATGAATATACCTGTAATTATTATATAATGCCCTTCTTCATCTCTTTTTACTGCCTTTACATTAGAGTCCAGTTTATCTGACATAAGTATGGTTACTCTGGCTTTCTATTGACTTCTGGTAGCTTGAGAGATATTTCTCCATATCTTTACTTTCAATCTGAAGGTGTCTTCAGGTCTAATATGAGTCTCTTAGAGACAGCAAATAGATGGGTCTTGTTTTTTTTATCCATTCAGATACCCTATGTCTTTTGATTGGAGCATTTGGTTCATTTGCATTCAGTGTTATTATTGAAAATTATGGATTTAGAGTCATTGTGTTCTCTGTAGGGTTCATGCTTGTAGTGGTGTCTCTGGTACCTTGTTTTCCTTGCAACATTTCCCTCATAGAGTCTCTCTTAGGATTTCTTGTATGGCTGGTGCAGTGGTGATAAATTCTTTCAATTTTTGTTTCTTTGGGAAAACCTTTATCTCTTCTATTCTGAATGACAGACCTGCTGGATAAAGGATTCTTGCCTGCATATTTTTTTTCTTTTCATCACTTTGAAGATTTCCTGCCATTTCTTTCTGGCCTGCCAAGTTTCAGTAGTTAGGTCTGCTACTACCCTCATGTGTCTCCCCTTGTATGTTAGGGCCCTTTTATCCCTAGCTGCTTTCAGAATTCTCTCTTTATCCTTATATTTTGCCAGTTTTACTATGATATGTAATGCAGAACATCGATTCAAGTTATGTCTGAGGGGAATTCTCTGTGCCTCTCACATTTCAATGTCTGTTTCCTCCCCCAGATTGGAGAAGTTTTCAGCTATAATTTTTTCAAGTACCCTTTAGCACCTTTCTCTCTTTCTTCTGCTTCAGGAATTCCTATAATATGGATTTGGTTCCATTTGATTGTGTCACTCCATCTTGAATTCTCCTTTCATGCTCCTTAATCCATTTATCTCTCTTTTTCTTGTCTTCCTCTTTTTCTATAATTGTGTCTTGTAATTCACCTATTCTACTCTCTGTCTTTTCAATCTGTGCAGTGGCCACTGCCATTTTATTATGCACCTCATTTATAGCATTTTTTAATTCATCACAACATTTTTTAGGTCCATAGTTTTTGTAGCAATAGCTTCTCTGGTGTCTTCTATGCCTTTTTCAAGCCAAGCAATTAATTTATGACAATTGTTCTAAATTCTTGCTCTGTTATGTTGCTTATATCTGTTTTGAGCAATTCTGTAGCTGTGACTTCTTCCTGAAATTTCTTTCAGGGAAAGTTCTCCTATTTCATCATTTTGGCTAGCTTTCTGTCTCTTGTCAGTTTTAAAAGCTTGTTATGCACTCTGCACCTGTGAGTGTTACTTTATTAAAGGAGGCTCATTGACTGTCCAGAGCCATCTTTTCTGGAAAAGTTCTTTTAATGGTGTCCCTTGGTCTTTCTTATTGTCCATTTGGTTATTTTATTTCCCTACTCATTATGATATTTGGGACTCTCAACCATGTGTACTTTGGCTTGTTTCCCTGGAAAGGAAAACAGACAGACAAACACACAGGGAACAAAAGCATCCACCCACACAGGCAAATCAAACAAACTAAAAGGGGGGGGGCTAAAAGGGGGGGGACAAAAACAACAAAAGACAGAGGACAGTCTAAAAGCATAAAACTAGAAATCACAGCTACAAATAACGAGCAGGGTGAAAGCAGTGCTGATGGAAGAGCATGTACAAAGAGAGAAGTGACAGGGGTGGGGAAGAAGCAAAATTGAACATTGACCAAGCAGAGAGACTAAAAGGCTTAATTCAGAGAAAGAGGAGAATATGGTAGGAGGAGAGGAGAAGAAACGAAGATAATGTTACCCAAAGAAATTATATATTCTGATAATTCCAGAGAGAGAGAGGAAGATAGTTATGGGGGTGTAGAATATGCATCAAGAGAATAGTTTAAATGTGACTGTTTGAGCAAACCAATGAACAGAGTGCCCAGCCCAGCGGAGGGGAGAAATAAGAATGAGTGAAGGGAAAATATATCTGAATAGCAAGAATTGATCTAGAGTTAATTATGGCAATGCATCAATGTTGGCCTTGCTCTGGTGTCTGGTTAAAAATAAATAAATAAATAAAGCAGATCTCTAGGACGGATGGGCGTGGTTTGGTGTAGGCAAGTCTGGCCTCCACTGTAGGTCCCTCAGGCAGTTCCCTGAGGCCCTGCCTTCATAGTTGTGGGAAGAAAAATGGTGGCGCTCCAGTCCCTTTTCAAACAAAGCATTGCAACTCACTGTTTTGGGTCTGATCTTCCTGTGCTGGGGGAATCGCCAAGGTGAGCTGAGTTGTATTTCCCAAGCCCTGCATTGTTTCCAGATCTTAGTCCACGCAGTTTAATGATACCACCTGAAATGTACTCCTGCAGGCCAGGCGGCTTCCTAGCTGGGGATTGAGTAGGGGGTGGAGGAGAGCAGTTTCTCCTGGCACCGCCTGGGACCGGGGTGCCTAGCCCAAGGAAAGTGCCACAGCTAGAAAACGTATCTCTCTCCGAATACCTGTGGTTACAGATTGTATGATAGGACCCTCTCTGTCCCAGGCCGAGGTTTTTCTCTTCTCTAGAGACAGTTCTATGGGTAGTTTCAGCCTCTCTTTCTCTTCCCTTCGTCTCTCCACAGAAGGGACTCCCTCCCCTCCATGGTTCGGGGTCCCAGCCAGTTTTTATCTTCCCCTTCACAATCACGCACCTATGAGGCTGTCTTCTTAGTGGACTCTCTTTTCTTCCCAGACTCTTGCAGTTCAGTGTCCTTTGGCTTCAGCTCCTCTTTGTTTGAGAGATGCGAGGCAGGAAGTACAGAGCTCCCTATTTCTCCACCATCTTGCCAATGTCCCTTTAATTGATTTTCAGCATAGGTATCAAGGCAAGTCAATTTAGTAAAAGGACAGTCTTCAACAAATGGTGCTGGGACAATTCAAAAGCCATATGCAAAAATATGAATTTAGACCCTTATACATACCATATACAAAAATGAACTCAAAATAGATCACAGACCTAAAAAAGTTTTAGAAGTAAACATAAGAGAAAATCTTTTTGATATTGTGTTTGGCAAAAGTTTCTTAGATACATCTTTAGAGGCATAAGCTGGGGCACCTGGATGGCTCAGTAGGTTAAGTGTCTGACTTTCGCTCAGGTCATGATGTTGCAGTTTGTGAGTTTCAGCCCTGTGTTGGGCTCTCTGCTCACAACTCAGATCCTGGAGCCTGTTTCGGATTCTGTGTCTCCCTCTTTCTCTGCCCCTCCCTTGTTTGCTCGAACTTTATCTTTGAAAAATCAATACACATTAAAAACAAGGCAGAAGCAATAAAATTTGATTACTTGGATTTCATCAGAATTGAAAACTTTTTCCGGTCAAAAGACACCATGAACAATACCAAAAGTCAAGCCACAGACTGGGAGGGAATATTTGTACACCATATATCCGATAAAGGACTTCTATCTGGAACATGTAATGGGCATTTTGTAACTCGACAACTATACAATCCCATTTTCATTTTTTAAGTAAAAAAGCTGTACACAAACGTTCATGGCAATTTTATTTATAAAAGCCAAAATCTAGGAAAAAACCACCCAGATATACGTCAGTAGGTGAGTTGCTAAACAAATTGTTGTACATCTGTACTATGAATACTACATGGCAATAAAAATGAATGAACTACTACACTCAGTAACGTAGGTGATTCCCAGAAGTATGCTGGGTGAAAAAGCCCAACCTTCAAAGGTTGCATACCATATGACACAATTTACATAACATTCGTGCAAGCGCAAAAATTATAGATCTTGAACAGCTTAATGGTTCCCGCGGATGGAGGGAGGAATTGTTATTTAAAAAAAATAACAGGAAGGGCACCTGTGTGGCTCATTTCAGTTAAGCCTCCACCTCTTGATTTCTGCTCACATCATGAGCGCACAATCGAGCCCCTAGTCACTTTAGATTCTCTCCCCCTCTCTCTCTCTCTCTCTCTGCCCCTCCCCTAATAGTTTTCTTTCTCTCTCTTTCTCCTTCTCTCTCTGTTTCCCTGTCTCCCTCTCTCAGAATAAATAAACATTTTTTTAAAAGATAACAGGAGGAATCCTTGTGGCAATGTGTTCTTTATCTTGTCTATAGTTGTAATCACATAAACCTACACCTGTGCTAAAATTGCATAGAACTAAATTCACACACACATGAATACATGTATGACTATGGAACTCTGAGTAAGTTGGGTAGATTGTATCATGTCAATTTTGTGGTTGTAATAATGTACTATAGTTATGCAAGATATTTCCACTGAGAAACACTGAATAAAGGGTAAACAGGACCTCCCCGTTTTATTTTCTACATTTATATATTAATCTAATTATTTTGAGAAAAAGCTTAAGTTAATAAATAAGACCAAATATTTGAATAGACATTTCATCAAAGAAGGTATATAAGTGAAAAACAAGCACATGAAAAGATGCTTCACATTATTACTCATTAGGGAAATGCAAAATAAACCTACAATGTGAGATACTGCATACCCACAAGAATAGCTATAATAAAAAAGAAAATAACAAATGTTGAAGAGAATGTGGAGAAAATGGAACTCTCATACATTGTTGGTGGGAATGTAAATTGACTGATATATCTTGAAAAAGTTTGGCAGTTATTTTAAAATCAACAGTCCTACCATATGACCCAGTAATTCCACTCATAGATATCTACCCTTGAGAAATCAAAACATATGTTCACACAAGGACATGTATGTGAATTTTCATAGAAGCATTTTCATAATATCCAGAATGTGGAACCAGCCCAAATATCATCAACTGTTGAATGGGTAAACAAAATGTGATATATCCTTATAATGGCATACTATTTATCAATTAAAAGAAATGAAGTACCCATACAAGACACCACATAGATAAACCTCAAAAATACACTAAGCAAAAGAAATTAAACAAAAGACCGCATATTGTATGATCCGATTTATTTGAAATGTCCAGAAATAAATCTATAGAGACAGAAAGTAGATTAACTATTGCCTGGGGCTAGGGGTCAGAATGGGGAATGAGTGAAAATGTGACAATAATTTCTTCTGAGTGTGAGAGAAATGTTCTAAAATTCGTTTGTGGTGATAGTCACACAACTGTAAATTTACTAAAATCAGTGAATTGCACACTTTGACAGAGAGAGAGAGAGAGAAAAGGAAGAAAGGTGTCTTTTAAGTTACAGTTCTTTTCAGCTATTCTACATTGAAACCCCTTCAGATGGCTAAACCTGTGACCCCTTGCCTCACCTCCCCATTTAGACAGGGGAATTACCCCCATGCTCTGCTTACCTCATCAAACAGAAAGTTATATGGCCTGCTTTCTTCTCCACCCACTCCTAGCCTTAGTATTCTTGATGGTTGCTAAAGTGTCATTTAAAAAGCATGTTGCTCCTTGTGTTCACTGACAAAATGTGTTTTTCTTGGCTTTTCGAATCCAAATTCTCCTATAGTTTAGTACCAAAAAAATCACTTCTAGAATTATATATGCATTCTCAGCACAGTGTATTTGCAAGAAAGCAGACAAGCAGATTTGACTATATTTGTGAACTTCTGGAAGCATAGCACTCCTTTGTTCTTTTGACATCTGACTAAATGTCAGAGACCTGTTTCTATTTTCATTGTGTAATTTCCCCCTCTCTCTCCTTCTCTCCCATCCCCCACATCCATCATTTCTTCACTTTTACCATAGTTCCCTTATCTCACTTGCATTTATCACAGAGTCCACCCCTTATATTCCTTCCACTTTCTCTCCTTCAAATATCCCTTTCTAGCCTAATCCTGACTGATGAAAAGAAGAAAATACTATTTAAGTAGTAATCAGCAAAATACTTCTCTCTAGAAAGTAATTTAGTGGAACTTTATAGATAATACAATATGTTTGGGAAATTTTTAGGGGTTTCTATGGCTTTTTTGGTGTTTTTTTCAATATTTATTTATTAATTTTTGAGAGAGAGAGAGAGAGAGAGAGAATGCACACAAGCAGGGGAGAGGCAGAGAGAGAGAGAAACAGGGAAAGAGTCTGAAGTAGCCTCCAGGCTGTCAGTGCAGAGCCTGACGTGAGGTTCAAACCCACTAACTGTGAGATCATGACTTTAGCTAAAGTTGGAGGCTTAACCAACTGAACCACCCAGGTGCCCTGACTTTTTTGCTTTTTGAAAGGGAAGAACTGGTGTAAAATACTGATCTTATTTCAAGTCTAAGTTATTTCATTTCCATAGATGACATATGATACAGTTTTTTTAATACTCAAGAAAAGCAGATATATTGTGTCTGTCTTCTCAGAAGGCAAAATTATTATAAAAATTTTTAGGGTAGCAGATTAAGTGCTCTATACTATGAAAACTAGATTTTATTGCTTATTGATAGTATTGCAACTTATTTTTAACGTTTCTAAATAAACAAGCTATGGAATACAAAACATTTTCTTCACTTTAATAACACAAACTCGGGGTGTCTGGGTGGCACAGTCGGTTGAGTGTTCGACTTAGGCTCAGGTCATGATCTCACGGTCCATGGGTTTGAGCCTCGCATCCGGCTCTATGCTGACAGCTCAGAGCCTGGAGCCTGCTACTGATTCTGTGCCTCCCTCTCTCTCTGCCTTTCCCTTGCTTATGCTCTTTCTCTGCTTCTCAAAAATAAATAAACACTAAAAAAATTTTTTACATAGTAACACAAACTTGTTTTAATGATAATGGTTTAATCAATGCCTCTAGCAAACTAATTTCTTCTTCCTTCATACATTCCAAATGCTTTGTTCATATTGCTATACTGCCAATGTAATGCTCATCTTAAAGTGCAGTTATATTTGTATCCTCAGTCTCACCATGTAATTGGGATGGAGCTGTGGCGTAGCCCTCAGGATTTTATTAATTAGCAGCTATGTGACTTTGCTGTCTTAATGATCCCTGAATTATGACATGGATTTCTGTGCTGCTACTAAGTATTAAGTAGTTTGGGACATGGATTGGAAACTCAGAATATGCAATATCTGCAACGTTTTAGCAGTTGTGGAGAAGATAGGAAAAAATATTTGAATGGAAACTTTGGACAAAATGTGTTACCTTAACAAATTACTTCAACTTCCTGAGACCCAGTTTTGCCATCTATAAAATGGATATGATAATGCTTAGCTCATAGGAGTGTTTAAGGGTTAACAAAATATTGTATGTGAAACTGTCTAGCTCAGTGTCTGGAAGATGGATGCTATTAACTAATGTTTCTTTATGTTGGAATCCCTGCGCCCCCTACATGCCCCTCTCCCCTGTTATACAAACAAACACCCTCCAAACTTCAAACATCTTTCAAGAAACAGCAAAAAAGGCACCACCAAAGCCTTTCCAAACAACCTTAGACAGGGTAGCTCTTTGTTTAAGAGCACTGGGCTTTTTAAATCAGAAGAGAGTCCCAAGTTTAAACCAGGTCTGCCATTTAGTAACTTCATGACCTTGGGCACGTTACTTTTCCTCCCTGCAGCTAGCTTTACCACCTGTAAGAGGAGAACATCCTGGTACATAACCTCATGCAGTTGTGAAGTATAAAACAAGATATGCTCCAAGAATGCTTAACACAATGCCAAGTCCTCTATTAAGTATTACATAGTAGGAATATAAGTAGTAATAGAAAATTTCCTCTTCAGTGAAGTGTTTATAAAAATGCCTCCCAGGGTTGCAAAATTCTGATGCAAAAGTCTTTTAAACTCTAATGCTGAACAAACATAAGGGATTGATATATACCTTGCGATATTTGAGGCAAAGTTCTAACCTCACGTTATGGAATATGCATTCCCGCACGGAGGGTGGGAGAGGGATATAATAGCTACTACTAATTAATGGGAAATAAAACCAGAAAATACATCCCAGGGCAGAAGCCCAAAGAGCAGTATTAAGCACTGCGCCCACAAACCAGGCCTCAATAATTCCCTGGAGTTCGTCTCTAACGCCCCCCTTCCTTTTGAGCCGCGCAAGCGTACACAGATTTTGTTCCTTTCTCCCTCCAGCACCCGCCTCCAACCCCCTTGTCTGCCTCAACACGCAGGCGCAACTCCTCAAATCCTGTCCCTTCCCCCTTCCGCTTTCTCTTATTTCGATCCCCCTCCTCTTCCAGCACCTCCGCAGGTTCAAACTCTTCTCTAGGGTGGCGGCGATCGAGGGGTCACGTGATGAGCATCCTGCTGCCCAACATGGCGGAGTTCGACACCATCTCGGAACTAGAGGAGGAGGAAGAAGAAGTGGTAACGTCGTCGTCGTCGTCGTCGCCGTCGTCGTCGTCGTCGGTATCAGGGCCCGACGACGAGGAGGAAGATGAGGAGGAGGAGGAGGAAGAGGAGGAGGAGGAAGAAGAGGAGGGGGAGGAGACGCCGCCCCCACCTCGGGTAGTGAGTGAGGAGCATCTGCGAAGATATGCCCCGGATCCTGTATTGGTGCGGGGAGCCGGCCACATCACTGTGTAAGCAAGAGGGGGCCATAGGGTTTGAAAACGCTGAGATTTGTCGACAGAGGAATGAGAAGGTGACCGAGGGGCCTGTGGAATGGGGGAGGGCTGAATGAGGCAGTTAGTAAAGGACACTTGGTCTAAATGGAGAAACCGAGGGAGATAGGTGCAAAGGAAGAACACAATTGTGATGCACTGACATCAGGTAAAGAGTGAGTATAAGACAGGGAAGTTAGAGGTTTGGATAGGAGGGAGAGGGGTAGAGGTGAGTCTCCTTGCTTTTGTGTATGCTGGCAAGTAAATAGTCTTTAAACTGCAGGATGTACCAGAGGATTCTTTACTGCTGAGATTGGTGTATAGTGGAACACGGTGACTGCTGTGACATGTGACAAGACCTAGGCTTTCTTCAAAACAGAAATGTGATATGTTTTGTGAATAATATTAGAGAATATCCACCTATCCACATATTCATTCATCCATTCTTCCTATCTAATCCGTATGTGAATGAATACAATAATCCTTTCCATGGCTTGATAATTCCTCATTCTGACGTTCTGTAAATATCACAGGTAGAGGTTCAGATTAAGAGGCACTTGTGAAAAGTAAAAGAGCAATGGATTGAGAGTAAGGACTCTTGGATATTAGCTCCAGCTTTGCTTCTTACTGGCCCTGACCTTGCTCAGGTTGCTTCCTATTTCTGGGCCTTAATTTCTCCATCTGTGAAGTGAAGGGTGGAGGTAAGATGATTTCCGAAGCCTTTCAGTTCTGAAATAATTTAAGATACCTACAGGAGATTTTGTATGCCCAAATATAAATATGTAGACATTAAATACTTACAGAAACGAGTACCCCAGGAGCCGAGGCTGATTTTTTGAAAACTTATGCAGTGACTTTTTTAAAGAATTGAAATCTTGCATCATATTTAAGAAAATAAAAGTAGGAGAGACCTCATAGCATTGTGGTTGCAAAGCAAAAGAAAATTTTAATGCCTCTCTGGGCTTTGAAGAGTTTTTTTTTTTTTTTATGTGCTTGGGCTGTAAATACCTGGAAGTTTGAGTGTGTGTCGTGTTCATCCCCTTAACTCTATTGTCTTTTACTGCATTTTCCTATCATTGCCTCTAATTTTGATAATCGCTCACCCGGTCCCTTTGACTTTGAATTGAGTTTGTATTATCAGAAATCATATAATACGCAACACTTCCCCCCCCTCGTGTTAGCTGTTAATTTTAACATGTCAAATATTTTTATTGTAATATACTTTTGTGATCTTTGCATGAAATATGTTAAGAAAGATTTTGAAATTGTGGAAGAGAATGGGGAGATTTTTAGACCTGCTTTTTGGTTAGGCAATTATTTTAACACAGTTTTTCTTGATCCAAGAGTTTTGCAGATAGCCTACAATGATCAGATGCCAGCTTACTGTACGGTTTTACTTGTATTCCTTTCATCACTAGGGAGAAAGTTTATTACTCAAACTAATTATGATTCTGGCACCAAAGGTTACTTTCATGTAGATTATTTTACATGACTGAACAGAAAAAGGGTTTTTATTCCAGTCTATAATTTTATATTTCAATATTCCACTCCTCCTTATTTTCTAACATTCAGAAAACAGAGGAGGGGCAAGAAAACAGAATTTAAGTTACCAGAAACTTATTTGTGATTCCGTTCTGTTCTTCACACAATCATGGTGAAGCACTTATCAACCAACTTTCAATTAAAAGCAAAGCACTGGAGCACCTGGGTGGCTCAGTCAGTTAAGCGTCTGACTTCAGCCCAGGTCATGATCTCACGGTTTGTGAATTTGGCCCCACATCAGGCTCTGTGCTGACAGCTCAAGCCTGGAGCCTGTGATTCAGATTCTGTGTCTCCCTCGCTGTCTCCCCCTCCCCATTTCACACTCTGTGTCTTTCTCTCTCAAAAATAAATAAACATTTAAAAATAAATAAATAAAAATAAAAGCAAAGTACTGACACTTGCCATATCCAGGCCCTTGTGACAGGTGTAATGTCCCTCTCAGCTTAAAAATTCTGGAATTGGGAGTGTGAAGTAATGGTGCTGGTAGTAACTATTGGTATTAATGGAAGCCTGAAAAGCAGCAAACCAGTACTTGAATCACTAACCAACGTATATAGTTTGGAAAGTTATTTAGCTGTATTCTGTAAATTCTCTCAACTAAAAAGCACACTTGATGTTAAATGTGTGAGATTTGAAAAAAATTAAATGTTTAGGAGATTCTACTGAATCTGAAGAACTAGCCTTTCTATGGGAGTAAAACTTTCTTTATATCAGGTAAAGTAAGATCCTTATGAAAGTTAATCTAATTCTCAGATGTCTAAAATAGCCAGCTTCTGTTAAATTTTTTTCTGGCATGAGACAGTTGTCCTGTCTGAATGGCGCTGTTGCACCCCATTTTCTTCCCATTTTCTGTGCAGTTGTGTAATCTCAGAGGACTTTGTTTCTTTTTCGAGGTTTAAAATTTGAGAACCATTGCTTCAAACTCAGTATATTTTAAGCCATCATTTTCCCTCCTCACACTGACTGTGCATTCCAGTTGCCCCATTTCTGACCCTGATACCACCACTCTAATCTTCTGGCATAGGTTTTCAAATCCTTGAATCATTTTAACTCTGCCTTCTTCTTGATTGTCCAATGCCATTCTGTCCCCGAATTGAGTCATCATATCTTTTGAAATGTCTATTAGATTTTTCATTTTTTCCATTTCTACTGGCACCATTCTAGGTTGCTATCATCTCCACAGTCTGCCACCTCTCTCCACTCCAATACATCCTGCATGCTTATGCCAAACTAATTTTCTTAAAAACAGTTTAATCATGACACTTTCCTGCTGAGAAACCTGCACTAGATCTTAGTTAGGTCTGAATTGTTATGCTCTCTTCACCCAGCCTCCGAAGTCAAGGAGCTCCTTCACTTGTCCAGAGCTCACTGTACCACTTGTGTCTTCTATACCCTTCTCGTCCAGCCTCCTCCCAAACTTTGCTCCATCAGGCAGCCGCATCTCTCTATTACCTCTCTCTGCATCAGCCTATAGACATATTCAGAGTCTTTCTCATTCTTTAAAAACAAAATAAAACAAAGCCTTCTTGGACCTATGTTCCCCTTTAGCCACTGTCTTGTCTTTCTTCCTTCCCTCTCCAAATTTCTTAATAGCTACATTTACCATATCTATTTCCTTTTCATTCCTCTCTAACCTGGATTCTGCCCTCATGACCACAGATGGGGGAGGGGAACTAGCCTTGTTAGGATGACCACCATGACCCTCTGTTGCTACATTAGTAGACTTTTCTCATTCCTTGTCTTTCTGGTCCTCTCTGCTATATATGACACTTAAAATGGCTCCCTCTTTTTTGAAGGCTTCTATTCCAGGGGTCACAAACACCAAAGCCTTCAGAGGTAAGAGAGGTCACAGAAAATGGTGCAGCATGGATAAAGATGGGGCTTTAGTTGAACTGGAAGGTGGTATATGTTTTGCCTAATGGTATTCAGATTGTGATTTTATAAAAAAGTTTTACCAAACACAATCCTAGGAATTCCTTGGCCACTTCACTTTCCTGGGCTCCCTGTATTTTTCTGGTTATTCTTTAACTCTCTCATTCACGGGCTTCTCTTATTCTCTTGACCCTTGAATACCAGTGGTCTCTGAGGTTTTGTTCTCAACTTGCTCTTCTTCTCATTCTCTGCTCTACCTAGATGATCTTATCTTGATTACCATGGTTTCAATTATCTGACATCTCCTAAATATGAATCTCTGTGCCAGACTTTGCTCAAACTTAAACCTGGCTTCCTGACCTGACAGCCCAGTAGCATCCTAAATTCAACATATTCATAACAGAACTCATCTCCCTCATACCCCCTTATACCTCCATCCCAGCCCTTTAAAAAATCCCTTCTATATCTGTTTTTTCCATCTCAGTTAAATGTACCTCCACCTATCACATTATTTATCCTTGGTTCCTCTTCCTCACTTATACTTATCAGCAAGTAAAATAATATTGGACCTAAACATTTTTTCTTTTCCTCCCTACTGGCACTTCCCTGGTTCAGGCCTTTGTTTGTCGTTACTTTCACATCCATTCCCCAGCCTGCTGCTAAATTAAGATACCACTATACTGCTTAAGACTGTTCTGTGGTTTTCCACTTACCTGCCAGATAGAATCCAAGCCCCATAACATGGAATCTAGAATTGAACCTTGCCTGTCTTCCAGCTTAATCTTCTGATATTTCTTCTATGGATCTTGTATTTTCCTGTTTTTAGCATGCTGTTTCTTTTTTTCATGTTTATTTATTTTGAGAGAGAGAGAGAGAGAGAGAGAGAGCAAGTGAGGGGCAGAAAGAAAGGGACAGAGAATCCTAAGCAGGCTAAACACTGTCTGTGCAGAGCTCAGAGCCTGGCTCAGTCTCACAAACCACGAGATCACGACCCGAGCTGGAATCAAGAGTTGGATTGTTAAACGACTGAGACACCCAGGTGCCCCTGTAGCATGCTGTTTATCTCTTTGCCTCCCCTCCTTCTAGAATTCCAGTACCCACTACCCTTACCTCAGCTCTCCATATGTCACCACCTCCTGCAAATCTTCTCTGCCCTCACTAAATTGTAAGCTGCAATAGCAAGAGCAAGATTTAGTTCCCTCTGAATCTTTGTTGCCTAGTACAGGGCTTAACCTGAAGTAGGCAATCAGTAAAAGTAAATTGAAGGAATATTGGTTCACTTTAATAACACTCAATATCCGTACCATAATACATTCTATATTACAGGCCCTCAACAAATACTAGTTACTTGACTCATGTGGTAGAAAGTACTTGTGATTCTGAGCAAAGATACATATGGCTACGGTAATATCACCAGTCCCAATGATGGGTGTTACAGTATGGCCTTACCTCTGAAAACTTTGTTAAGGTGTCAGAATACCCCTGTCTATTTGTACATCTTAACATTTTGGCTTTCTAATTCCTTTAACAAGATACTAATCTTTCAGCATGGAATTAATTATAATTTCTTAAGAAATAGAATGAGCTAACCATACTAATTGTAATTCCAATTCTGAGTGGATGATGATGATGAATGGATATTTGGAGGGTTTCTTCCAATTAAAAAAATTATAACAAAATTAACTCCACAAATTTGAGTTTATAGAGACAGTCATAATGAAATGTCTCTTAGAAATATTGAGTGTTTTGGAATACTATATATCTGAGGGATATAACTTAATATCTACCAATTTTCTTCTTGATATTATAAGTATTGAGACCCCATGTTTTGAAATATTAGGAAAATTCTATTCCTGAGATCTTTTATTTTTAGGCATTATCACACTCTTTGTAGTACTTAAAACATAGAGATATTTACCCTTGATAGTATATCTATATAGAATTTAGTAGAGAGTTACCAATTCTCAGGGACTTACAAAATTGTCTCATAAAAATTAACCTAAATAAAAGCTAAAGTTATTGCATACAGAATTGAAAAAAGATGGCCACATTTGCCTAACAGTGCATTTCTGCAAAAACTTAGCAGTACAATTATTGATACTTCTCAAATCAGTTAATGGATGCCTTTTTGTGAACAACTGTCTTTGAGGAATTATAATGATGCATTGTTAATATGTGTTTGTATAAAGTAAATATTTTATAAGATTTTAGGCTTTCAGAATACTGAAATATGGTAACTTGCCATTTTAAAGCATTGCAAGACATGATTATTTTCATATAAAAGATTAAAAAGATTTAACTGTAATGTTTTTGAAAATATGTTTGAATTTTATGGCATAGACTTTTTTTCATGGTATAGTAAAGTTCAATGCACACACTTCAGAATTGTTACCATAAGTGCATAGTTTTCTGGTCAAATCATGTTTCTTGTTGGCAGAATTTTACTAGTTTGATCTGTTTTCTTAAACAACCTGAACACATAAACTTTAATTTGTATAGGGTTTTCAAAGGTTGGTGTGTAGCCATTTCCAAAAGGATTAAAAACAGTGAGGGCTATAGAGAGGAAGAAAAGAGGGAAGAGCAACTAAGAGGACCCATCCTTCTTTGCCTCAGTTTCCTTTACTCCAAAGAATCATCCAAGAAATTAAAAATTTGAAGCATTGAAGACTCTTGACAAATAAAATACAATCATTAGAAACCATCAACTAGGACAGCTTCAAGCACATGATAGGCTCTATATTTAATGAAGCTGATAAAATGGACAGTGTGAGAAGTTCCCAAGTGCCTATTTGTTTAATGCTGAAAAACCCTACATCTTGACTAATGCCTATTACAAATCAGTAATGGGTAGATGGTCTTATCTAACCTCTGTGGACTCACAGTTGTTAATAGTTCGTTTATAAAATAGAGCTAAGGTGTTTATTCAGTAGCAGCCATTTCAACATTTTCCTAGTAGCTATCAAGTGAAATGTTATGCCTAAGGTTATGTGAGTTAAGTATTCTTTTTAAGTGCTGAATCTCTTAATGAAAAAGATAAGAAATTTCTGGTAGGCAGGAATAGTATTGCTACTGCCTTTTACCCCAAATGATGAGAATGTATCAGGCCTGGTTTGCCTATCTTTATACCTTTTGAAATGTATACATATGTATATATATGTTTGTGTGTATATGCACATATATACACACACACACATATGCCATAAGGGAATATTTTAAAAGGTAAAATTACACTTTCTTTACCATATCTAAAATATTTTTTATATTTTAGAAAAGACAGTCCCTTTATATATTAAAGAAGAAAATTAGTAATGTGAATATAGCAAGAACATATTCAGAACTTGAGCACTGGCCTAAGCACCATGAAAAAAACCTGAAAATTAAAAAATAAGGTATAAGCCATGCTTTACAAAACCAACAGGAAAATTGCTTTTAAGATACCTATAGATGCTGGTGAGGGTGTGGAGAGACGGACACCCTCCTACACTCTTGGTGGGAATGTAAACTGGTGCAGCCGCTCTGGAAAACAGTGTGGAGGTTCCTCAAAAAACTATCCATAGAACTTCCTTATGACCCAGCAATAGCACTGCTAGGGATTTACCTAAGAGAGACAGAAATGCTGCTGCATAGGGGCACATGTACCCCAATGTTCAAAGCAGCACTTTCAACAATGGCCAAATCATGGAGAGCGCCTAAATGTCCATCACCTGATGAATGGATCAAGAAGATGTGGTATATATACAAAATGGGAGTACTACATGGCAATGAGGAAGAATGAAATCTGGCCATTTGTAGGAAAGTGGATGGACCTCAAGGGTGTAATGCTAAGTGAAATAAATCAGGCGGAGAAGGACAGATACCATATGTTTGCCCTCATAGGTCTAACAGGAGAAACCTAATGGAGGACCTGGGGGAGGGGAAGGGGGAAAGAGAGTTGGGGAGAGAGAGGGATGCAAAACTTGAGAGACTGTTGAATGCTGAAAATGAACTGAGGGTTGAAAGGAAAGGGGGAGGGGGGGAAAGTGGTGGTGGTGATGGAGGAGGGCACTTGTGGGGAAGAGCACTGGGTGTTGTATGGAAACTAATTTGACAATAAACTATTAAAAAAAAGAATAGTAAACTTCAGTGAGGCATTCTTCTAAATTAAACCTGAAATGATGAGAGAAAAAAAGATACTTATTTAGAGCAGCAAAGAATAATGGAAAATATTTTATTAGCTGTTGAATTGTATAGTACAGATTTGAAGTGTGTGTGAGTATTCAGAGAAAGGGAGAATCCATGAAAGTTTGAACATTCATGGCATTACAGCAAGGGCTGGGACTTGACTTGGGCCTTGAAGGTTGAATAGGATTTAAACTAGGGGAGGGGAAGCAAGGGGAACCACCTGAGCAAAGATAAGAGCCAATATGACAGTTGTAATGAAAACGAAGGAATTGTTATGAGATGATTTCAAAGTAACAAATAACAGGACTTGGAGCCACCTCAGAGCAAGCAAGGTGCAAAAAATAGGAGAAGGAAGGTGCATAACCAATACCAAGGTCTAGATTAAAGAGACTCAATGTGCCACTGATAGAGATGAGAAAATTTGAAAGGGGCTGTAGTTTCCAGTGAAAAGGTAACATTTAATTTTAGACATGAGTTTACTTGAGGTGGTATTATTTTAGCAAGATATACATAATGAAATCTTCAGTATGCAATTAGAGATGAGGGACCAAGGAACATTGGAAAATATAGGACTAGAGATATAGATTTGATGGTCATCAGCATAGAAGTGATATCAAAGCTATTAAATGTAGATGAACTGATAAAACTCCTGTAGAAAGACAAGCAGTTGAGTAAAAACTAAATTTTGGGAAAAGGCAAAGAATGTTAGAGAGTGAAAGGATGGGAGAGTGTAAAGCTGCAAAGTCAAGGGAAAAAATTTCTAAGAAGAAAACATAAAATTGGCAATAAATAAGACATAATGAACTTGTCTTTATGAATAAATTTCATAAAGTTCACTTGCCTGGTGACAAATGCAAAGAGAATAACAAAGCTTAGAAGTTTTAAAATAATAAAAATATTCCATATATTTTGAGGGATACATCTGTCTATATCCTACTTATTTGATATCTAGAATGGCAGCTTGGAAAAGCTATAATGGCAGCAATCTCTAATGAGATAAGAATGTGTTTTTGTTAATTGACATAATTACTATACATTGTTATGTTACTTTCAGGTGTACAATACAATGATTTAATAGTTCTGTACATTCTCAGTACTCATCAACATAAGTGTACTATTCATCCTCTATATTCATTTTACCCATTCCCCACCCACTTCCCCTCTGGCATCTACCAGTTTCTTCTCTGTGTTTAACAGTCTGATTTTTGTTTGTTTCTTTTTTCCATATTCATTTGTTATATTTCTTAAATTCCACATATGAATGAATTCTATAGTATTCTGTCTTTGTATGACTGATTTATTTCACTTAACATTATATCCTCTAGGTCTGTCCATGTTGTTGCAAATGACAAGATTTCATTCTTTTTTATGGCTGAGTAATAATATTCCTGTGTGTGTGTGTGTGTGTGTGAGAGAGAGAGAGAGAGAGAGAGAGAGAGAGAGAGAGAGAGAGAGAGAGAGAGAGAGAGAGAGAGCGCACTTCCTTAGCCATTCATCTATTGCTGGAAACGGGGTGCTTCCATATCTTGGCTTTTGTAAATAATGCTACATTAAACAGGGTGCATTTATCTTTCCAAATTAGTGGTGGTTTTATTTTGTTTGGTCAAATACCTGCTAGTGGAATTACTGGATCATATGGTAATTCTATTTTTAATCTTGTGAGGACCCTCCACACTGTATTCCACAATGGCTGCACCAGTGTGCATTCCCACCAACAGTGCACGAGTGTTCCTTTTTCTCCACATCCTTGCCTACACTTGTTATTTCTTATCACTTTGATTTTAGCAATTCTGACAAGTGTAAAGTAATATTTCATTGTGGTTTTAATTTATATATCCCTGAAGATTAGTGATGTTAACCATCTTGTCATGTGTCTGTTGGCCATCTATATGTCTTCTTTGGGAAAATGTCTTTTCAGGTCCTCTGCCTATCTGATTATTTGTTTTCCTGGTGTTGAGTTGTATAAGTTCTCTACATACTTTGGATATGTATTTGGGTATATCATTTGCAAATATATTCTCCCATTCAGTAGGTTGCCTTTTAGCTTTGTTGACAATTTCCTTTACTGTGCAAAAACTTGTTATTTTGGTATAGTCCCAAAAGTTTAATTTTTCTTTTGTTTCCCTTACCAAAAGAGACATATCTAGAAAAGTATTTCTATGAGCAATGTCAAAGAAATTACTGCCAATGTTTTCTTCTAGGAATTTTATAATTTCAGGCCTCACGTTTAGTTCTTTAATCCATTTCGAGTTTATTTTTATGTATGGTATAAAAAAGTGTTCTAGTTTCATTATTTTGCATGTAGCTGTCTGGTTTTCCCAGCACCATTTCTCAAAGAGTCTTTTTCCTATTGTATATTCTTGCCTCCTTTGTTGGAGATTAATTGACCATATAAGCATGGGTTTATTTCTGGACTCTTGTTCTTTTCCATTGATCTATGTGTCTGTTTTTGTGCCAGTACTATGCTGTTTTGATTACTGCAGCTTTGTAGCATATCTTGAAATCTTGGATTGTGATGACTCCACTTTTGTTCATTTTCAAGATTGCTTTGGCTATCCAGGGTCTTTGGTGGTTCCAAACAAATTTTTAAATTATTTGTTCTAGTTCTGTGAAAAATGTTATTGGTATTTTGATAGAGATTGCATTAAATCTGTAGATTGTTTTGGGTACTATGGACATTTTAACCATATTGGTTCTTCCAAGCTGAACATGAACTATCTTTCCATTTGTTTATGTCATCTTCAAATTTCCTTCATCAATATATCAGTTTTCTGAGGATAGATCATTCACCTCCTGGGTTATATTTATTCCTAGGTATTTTATTCTTTTTGATGTAATTGTAAATGGCATTATTTTCTTAATTTTTCTTCTGTTACTTTCATTATCAGCATACACATGCAATAAATGTCTGCTTATTAATTTTGTACCCAGTGAGTTTATTGAATTCATTGAGCAGTTCTAATACTTTTTGGTGAAGTCCTTAGAGTTTCAGGATATATAGTATTGTATCATCTGCAAATAGGGAAAGTTTTAAGTCTTCCTTACCAATTTGGATGCCTTTTATTTCTTATCTGATTGCTGTGGGTAGAACTTGTAGTACTATGTTGAATAATAATGATAAGAGTGGACCTTCTTGTATTGTTCCTGATCTCATAGGAAAAGCTCTTAGTTTTTCACCATTGAGGATGATATTAGCTTTCATAGATAGCCTTTATTATGTTGAGGTATGTTCCTCCTAAACCTACTTTATTGAGAATTTTTATCAAATGCTTTTACTTCATTTATTTAGATAATCATATAGTTTTCCTATTGCTCTTGCTAATGAGATGTATCACCTTGAGTGATTTGCAAATATTGAACCACACTTACATCCCTGGAATAAATCCCAATTGATTTTGGGGAATGATTTTTTAAGGTATTTTTAGATTCAGTTTGCTAATAATTTGTTGAGGATTTTTGCATACATTTTCATTAAAGATACTGGGGTTTTTTCTTTTCTTTTTTTTTTGTAGTGTCATTATCTGGTTTTGATATAAGGGTAATGCTTGCCTTGTAGGATAAAATTGAAAACTGTCCTTCCTCTTCTATCCTTTGTAATACACTGAGAAGTATAGTATTAACTCTCCTTTAAATTTTTGGTAGAATTCACCTGTGAATCCATCTGGTCCTAGACTTTAGTGTATTGGAGTTTTTTTGATTACTGATTTAATTTCATTGCCCATAATTGGTCTGCCATATGTTTTATTTCTTCCTGCTTTAGTTTTGGAGAGTTATATGTTTCTAGGAATTTATCCATTTCTTCTAGGTTGTCCAATTTTTTGGAAAATAATTTTTCATAAATTCTCTTATAATCCTTTGTGTTTCTGTGGTGTCAGTTATTTCTTCTCTTCATTTCTGCCTTTATTTAATTGTACCCTCTCTTTTCCTTTTTCAATGAGTGTGACTAAAGGTTTATCAATTTTCTTAATCTTTTCAAAGAACCAACCCTTGAGTTCAATGATCACTTCCATTAATTTTTTTAGACTCTTTTTTTTTTTACTTCTGTTCTACTCTTTATTATTTCTTTCCTTCTAGTGGCTTTGAGCTTTGTTCTTGTTTTTCCAGAAACTTTAGATGTAAGATTATGTTGTTTATTTGAGATTTTCCTTATTTCTTGAGGTAGGCCTGTAATGGCTATAAACTTCACTCTTAGAATATCCTTTGCTCCATCCCAAAGATTTTGGACCATTATATTTGCATTTGCATTTTCTCAATGTGTGTTTTTATTTCCTCTTTGATTTCTTGGTTTCTTTTCTCTTTACTTTGTGTGTATCTATTATAGATGTTTGATTTGTGATTACTATTAGTTTCATATATAACATGCATATAGCAATCTATTAATTTGATGTTTGCTTAAGTTTGAAGCCATTTTCAAAACACTAAATTTTTTAATTTTTTTTATGTTTATTTATTTTTTAGAGAGACAGAGACAGAGCACGAGCTGGGGAGGGGCAGAGAGAGGGGGGGAGACATAGAATCTGAAGCAGGCTCCAGGCTCTGAGCTGTCAGCACAGAGTCTGATGCGGGGCTCGAACCCACAAACTGTGAGATCATGACCTGAGCTGAAGTTGGACACTCAACCAGCTGAGCCACCCAGGCACCCCCAAAACACTAAATTTTTATTCCTCTCCCCGTGTTTTATGTATATGATGTCATACTTTACATCCTTTGATTTTGTGAATCCCTTGACTGATTTCTATTGATAATATTGATTCTATGGTTTTTGTCCTTCAACCTACATACTAGTTAAAACTGATTAATTGAATACTTTTGTTATGTTTGTATTTCCCTGTGAAATTTTTTCCATTCACAATTTTCTTACTCCTGATAATTGCCTTTTCTTTCCATTCAAAAAATTCCCTTTAATGTTTCTTGTCAGGCTGGTTTCATTGTGATGAACACCTTTAAGTTTTGTTTGTCTGGGAAACTGTCTTCTATTCTAAATGATATCCTTGTTGGGTAAAGTATTCTTGGTTGCAGATTTTTTTCCCTTCAGCACTTTGAATATATCATGCCACTCCCTTCAAACCTGCAGAGTTTCTGCTCAAAAGTCAGCTGATAGTTTTATGGGGTTCCTCTTGTGTATAGCTTTTCTGTTTTTTTTTTAATTCTCTCTTTATCACTAGTTTTTACCATTTTAATTATTATGTGTCTTGGTGTGCACCTCCTCTGGTTGATTTCATTCAGGACTCTCTATGCCTTCTGGATCTGGATATCTGTTTCCTTACCTGGATATCTGTTTCCTTACCTAGATTAAGGACGTTTTCAACTATTATTTCTTCAAATAAATTTTCTGCGCCCTTCTCTCTCTCGTCTCCTTATCGAGTCCCTATAATGTAAATGTTATTTTACTTGGTGATGTCAATGAGTTCTCTTAATTTATTCTCCTTGATAATTTTTTTTTGCTGTTCACCTTGGTTGCTTTCCATTATTCTGTCTTACAGGTTGCTGATAAATTCTTTTGTCTCTAATCTGCTATTGATTGCCTCAAGTGTATTTTTATTTGTTATTGAGTTTTTCATTTCTGATTGGTTCTTTTTTTATATTTTCTATCTCTTCGTTGAAGTTCTCACTGAGACCTCCACTCTTTTCTCAAGTCCAGTAGATATTTTTATGACCATTACTTTGAACTGTTTATCAGGTTTATTGCTTATCTCCTTTCATTTAGCTCTTTTGTTGTGATTTTGTCCTGTTCTTTCATTTGGCACATATTCCTCTGTCTCCTCATTTTGTCTCTGTGTTTGTTTCTATACATTAAGAAAGTTAGTTAGGTCTTCTTATGTTGAAAGCAGTGGTCTTATGATGAAGATGTCCTGTTATGCCCTGTACCAATGTCCCCTGTTTACCAGAACCAGGTACATCAGGGGTCTCTCCTATGTGGATTGCATGCAGCCTACTGTTATTTGTAGCTGGATGGGCAGCATTTGCCTTCAGTCCACTTGGCCACAGTGGCCCACTATGCCTGTTGTGGGCACGCACAAGGCAGGGCTTGGTCCCTATTCTGTTAAAGGGCCAGTCTGGAGCTACCCTGGGCTTATAGTTGGGTGGTGTTACCCATCAGACCAGAAATTTGCCCTCAGCATGTTTGTTGGTATTGTGATAGCACCAAACTCCAGGACACCCTCCCTGTGTTATTCCTGGGTAGGCTTTTGTTGGTAGACAGGGCCTGCATTCAAACCAAATGCCTGCTCTAGTCCATGTGTTGGGGCTGCAGTGACCACAAACTACAGGACCCTCTCTCTGTGCTGCCCCCTAAAGGTTTTTGTTGGTGAGCGAGGCCTGGAATCAGATCAGATGCCTACCCCCAGTTCATCTGCTGGGGCTGCAGAGGCACTGATCAACATAGCACTCTTTCTTTCCTGCCAGTTATAAGGTTTGGCTGCTGGGGCTACATTTGAATTGGTGTGTGGTTCTTTCCCTCTCCTCAAGCAGGAGTCATTTTGGAGTGCAGCTGGTCCCTGCCAGGGCTGCTTACAGGATAAAATGTGGCAGGTGCTGCTTTGAAGAGTTCCCTGCCTAGTGGAGCAGATTGGATGGGGTAGATACACAGGGGAAGGGTGCATGGTGTCAGTAAGGTAGGTGGAGGCTGTTCTCACTGATTCCCACAGATCTCCTACTATCTAGGGTGGGGGTGTGAATGGTACCACCAGCTCTTTTGTTCTTGGAAAAGTCTCCTAAAAATCCCTGTCCTGGTTTAGTAAATAAATCTCCTTCTTGTGTATCACAGGTGCTTTAACAACTTTTGTTTCAATGCTTTATCTCCGCAGGGTTTGTTATGCTATGCTTGTCTCTTTAAGGGGAGAGAGTCAGTTTCCTATTGCCTTGTGGCTCGCTCAAAGCTAAGCCTGCTGATTTTTAAAGTACCCAGAATTAAGCCCCACTGCATTTTAAAGCCACATATTATGGGACTTGTCTTCCCAGTGTAGGTTCTTGTGTCTGAGGTGTTTGGTACGGGTTTTGCTCCTCTCCCTTCTCAATGCTTGTGGTGTCCCTTTCATTTGTGGTTATTTTCACGGGGAGTTTAGTTCCTGACCATGTCTCTGCCCTTCCTACCCTTTCCAAGTGTGACCTGTTCTCTACAGTTAACTGTGGAAAGTCTGTTGCCAATCTTCTGGTTGTTTTCTGTGTTCACTGCACTGATGTGGCTGTTATCTAGGTGTATCTGTTGGATGAAGTGGGCTTAGGATCCTCCTACTCCACCATCTTCCCAAACTCTAAATCAGGAACATATTATTGACATCGCATCCAAAAATATTCAGAGAAGATATGGAAATAGAGCTCTAGTTTAAAATGTATATCTCCTTTTAAAAATGAAACCTGTGTCTATTTTTGTATTACACAATAAAAATTTCCTGTTTGTGGAATAAAGAATTAAATTACATCTTTTTGACTAGTGATGAGGTCACTGTTTAACTGTATATAACTTAAATGAAGTATGTTTTTTGCTCTATTATATATTTGTCTTGTTATTGATTGGAGAGTTAGTAGATAGTTACAACTATAAATTTAATACCAGAGTGTCAGTTTCTCAACACATGAAATTTGCCATAAAATTCAAGTACAGGGGTATAACATCTTATTTTCACATTTGGTTATAATGTCTATGTATAGATTTAAATAAAATGTTATTATGAGAATATTATGTTCTCATTACATTATGTACAGATACCTGAAAAAGTAATTAAGTATTTTTTAATGAAATTAAGGGCCTTTTTACAGTTGTTAATTAATTTTCTCAATTATTTTAATAATAGAATTTGTTGTTTTAAAATACATTATAAATACACAAAATATATGTGCAAATGTATAGCTTGCTACTACCTGCCAAGCATAGAGAATCTTTGTATTTAAGATGGGCTTGTGTCCCAGAAAAGGACGTATTAGCATAAATGATACAAGGATTACATGGTATTCCCACATGAAGTTTTAATAGGACATTGGATTCCTGACATGTCTTTAATGTAACCATAAGACCAAAGTGCCATAAACCAGTTGAATCAAACAGCATAGCAGCTTATTATTCACCAAACTTGTATTACATACCTAATAGATTACATTATACTACTAATAAGCAAAATGCAAGATAACAAATAAGTAAGCCATAGTTTCTGTTTTCAAAGAGCTCAGTATAAGGCAGAAAGAACTTAAGGATCAGAATTTGAATTTTGGTTCTCCCCATCTTACTAGATATATGACTTGGGGAAGAGTCATTTAATTAGTTTTTGAAAAAAATTTCTCAGTGCCAGCTTTCTTATTTATAAGAAGGTGATGATACTACCATTCTTGCAGGGTTGTAAACGTTAGAATTAATGTATTTATCTAGCACAGTGTCTATCTAGCCCATGGTATGTGGATAGTTAATGGTAACTGTCACCATTATTGCCTACCTTACCAGGAGTTCCCAATAAATATTCCTGTTTTTTCACTTTTGCTTGTAACCCATCATCCATTAATATTATGTTACATTACATTACATTAAGTTACATTACATTATATTACATTACACTATACTATACTATACAAGTGTAGTCACTATGATATATCATCTAAGATGCAGAAAGTGACCTTTGTTATCCCTACTGAAATCAACAAGTAGTTGAATGACAGCTCATAAAATTCATCTTGACTTCTTAAAACAGACTTCAATGAACTTACTTGAAGAGAGTCAGAGCTTTCAAGGCTGAGACCTGTTTTCTGAAAACTAATTGAGCATTTATTTAAATGAAAACCATCCAAAAAGATCAAACTTTGAGTATCTGAATACTAACTGACCATAAGTTTTCAAACTATAGTTCCAAAGGTTATTAACTTTTATTAGAAAAATCTTCACATATGCATAAAAGTAGATAGATAGTGTAATCCACTCCTACATACTACCAATCAGCCAGTTCTAATAGTTATCAACTGAAACGGGGTTTAACAGAAACATTTCAATCAAAAATTTTGTTTCCAGTTCTAATTTGTTATTACTTAACCCCATATTGTACATGAATCTAGTTAAAATCCATCCTTAAGATTTGCACCTTAAGTTTCTTTTAATGTTAATTCAGATTAATAAAGATTTATTTTCTGTAAATATTGTAATTTTTAGGGTATATTTTTAAAGTACAGCATCAAAATAGAAGTGCATGGCTTTATAACTTAAAAAGGGAGGGGTAAAGGTTTAAATATGCTGAGTAGAATATATTTTTTTCTTTGTTTTTAAGGTTTGGCTTGAGCAACAAGTTTGATACTGAATTTCCCTCCATTCTAACAGGGAAGGTAAGTGAGAATTTGCTTTGAACTTTTTGTTTTAGAGGCACCTGGGTGGCTCAGTCAGTTGAGTGTGTGACTTGGGTTCAGGTTATAATCTTGGGAGTCCGTGAGTTTGAGCCCCACGACAGGCTCTGTGCTGACAGCTCAGAGCCTGGAGCCTGCTTCAGATTCTGTGTCTCCTTCTTCCTCTGCCCCTCCCTACTTATGCTCTCTCTCTTTGTCTCTCAAAATAAATAAACATTTAAAAAAATTAAAAAATAAAAGCATTGTTTTATAGCTGATTCAGTGTTATGACAAATGATTTGGCTCACTGGTAATGAAGCCTCATAATGAGACCAGCATACCTGGAGGCTGTGTCATTAGTGACTGAAAGCTGTCACCATGACTACTAGCTTATGACCAGTTATCTTGTTCATTGCCCATTAATGCCAGCCATTAATTACTTATTTGTTCAGTTTTCCCAGTTTTGCCTATATTCTTAGCACTAATAGCTGTAATTCTTTTCATTTACATCAGTAATCCCAATGTTTTTATAGTTAACAAAGTTATCATTGTTTAACTTTGTATCACTCTATTATTTTTAAAGTATCCTGCAGTATGACTTGTTATACATCAAAAGAATCAGATGTTTGCTTAGACAATTTTCTGCCTTCTTAGGTAGTTTGGGTTTCTAAAATTGGACTCAGTGCAATAAATTATTACCTTTCTGTTCTCTGGCTTTTCTACATTCAGTAGTATGTTCAAGTTTGAGGCTCATAAGTCAAAGACTTCCTAGGATTTAAAACAACAGTAATGCTAACTTGTAGGTCCAAAGGAAAAGGCTCTAAGGCAAAAAGTTATTTTCACATTTGTTACTGGAGGAAATGGAGATGAAAGAGAAAGGCTATTACATTACAAAATACTTAATAATTTCCAAATAATTAATAGCTGAATGCTTGATAGGTAAAATGATGATTTGGTTCAAATAAACTAGCTTTTTTTATTTTGAAGCCTGTGATTTAATACAGTTCTAGAACAATGCTATTTGTCAGTGTAGATTTGGGTCAGATTTTTAAATCATTCAATTCCCTAAAGGGCTTTTATGCTATTTTATTGTTAATTTTTCTCAGATTGTTAGTGAGAAGAACAGGGTGCAAATCATTGTCTACAGTATGTGTAATAAAGGAGAGAAATAAGCACATTAATAATTGTATAAAGAAATTCTAGAAGGGTACACAAAGAACTAAATAAAAGTGTTTACCTTGATGGGAGAAAGGGAATCAGATGGATGGAGACAAAGTTAAGGATCAGACCATTTTTTTGAGTAAATTTTAGTGTTGTTTTGATTTTTGAACTATGTTACTATATAACGTATTCAAACCTAACTTTTATTTGTCCTCTCATTCTAAACTCTCTGAGAACTAGATAAAATACACTTAATATTGGCTGTTTTCCATCATGATACATTTTCCAGCTGCTTACTTTTCACTTTTGGCCAAATCCCAGTCTTCTGCTCAATTTTATTAGAAGGTGAGCAGGGAGAGACAGCAGACCTATTTCTTTTTTCAAGGGCACTAAAATTATAAGAAATTCTATTTGATTTAACCCTGAAAGGTATTTTATACTTTATTTTCTTCCTTTACCCCCTGAAAAATTGGAGCTAGCTAGAAATGGTATAGAGTGATTAAACTTTGACATCAGTTCTGGGTTGTAATACAAGGTCTGTCACTTACTGGCTTTGTGGCCTTGGACAAGCCACTTCTCTGAGCCTTAGTGTTTAATGTGAAAAAAAGAGATGATAACAGTAACTCAGTTCTTGTCATAAGGATTAATTGAATGAGCATATATAAAATTTCTAGTATATTGTCAGGTACTGATTAACTTCTCAATATAAGTTTGTAGTTGTTTTTGACCAGTTTTCATTAGTGCATCACAATTTCATCCTGATTATTTATTTCTCCAATTTTTTTCTTACCAACTTTCAATTTCTAACTGCTTTTGCTACTGTTACATTCTTTATTGAAGTAATAGTTGATTCACTGTTCCCACTAATAATCTGCCCTTTAAACTGTTGACTTTTTCTATCTCTCCTGAGGTATAATGTCAAATCAGTCCATAAAATTAAGCAGCTAGAGATAGTCCTTAGGTAAGTTAACAGAAAATATGTGTACTTTTTTCTTTTTAGGATAAAGGAGCCCTTTTGTTTGAGGTTTTGGCCTTACTCTCTAAAATGTTCTACCTTCCTATTCCTGATCATTTAGAATAATTTGCCAATTGATGCAGCAGTTCAAACTTAGAATTGTTTCATATGAATTAATCATAAATGTTTTCTCTAAAAGAAAAATAGCTGTCGAAAAATCTCAAACAATAATGTATTTGTGGAAAGATGGCATTCAATATTAAAGGAAATGTGAATTTAAACATCTCCAATGGAAAATCTGTTCTTTATGTTTCTCTAGTGTTGCTGCGTGTGTTGTTTGGGCAGTTACATCCAGTCTTATTATGTAATATGGTTTGGTTTTAAAAGCTTGAATAACAAGTCCAAGGAATTCTAGAAAGTGAATAATCAAAAATCAGAGCATAGGGTTCTCAAGCACAAAATTTATCCATCTTTGAAACTGGCCAGTTTTATGTGCTCAAGCAATCTTCTGAATAATTCTTCACATGTCTTCATTTCTTTCCAGGCCTTCTAAAACTAAAAACTCCACCATCACGAAAGATCATATAGTTTTTTTTTCTTTTAACTAGAGTAAGAATGTCAAGCTGCTTTTTTTATTCATTTACGAAACCTAAATGATCTGGACATGAGCTGTTCTTAAGATATCCTTTCTTTTAAGGTGACTGTTTTTGTAGCACATATCAATGATTGGATATTTATTCTATTGTGCATTATTTCAAACATCCAAGATTTCTCATATATTAGATGAGATATAAGTGATACTGTGATTTTTTTTCTTAGTTTAGTTTTTGGTAATGAAAATAACAGTAAAAGAAATTCTGAAAGTCTGATTTTTAAAAGTCACATGGTGATAGCATTAACTTTATTCATTTTCTCTTTAATGAGACAATTTTTGTCCAATAGGCACTGTTGTATTTGTATAGGTTATTATGAATTATCAATGTGCTTCTCTGATAACTGGGGGAAGAGGCAAGAAGAATTACATGAACTGGAAAAAAAACTAAAAGGAAGATCTGATTTTGAAACTTAATAGTCTTTGTGTAAAATATTTAAAAATGAATAGATTGCAGAATCTAAAATAGAAAAATAGGGGAGGGGGAGGGAGGGAAGAGGGTGATGGTCATGGTGGGGGGCACTTGTGGGAAGAAGCACTGGGTGTTATATGGAAACCAATTTGACAATAAACTATTATAAAAAATAAAATAGAAAAATAAATCTATCTCTTACATAATCAGTCTTTTGGCATGAATGGGATTCTAAATAGCTTTAATGCCTAAACTAAGCAAAATTGCAGTTAATCCTAAAAAGGTAAAGAGACATTTTGTCAAGCTATGTGGCTCAATATTAATTTTGTGCTTCTCATTTGTTAATGCTTCTAATACATATAAAAAAGTAACCTTTTATTTTAAGTTCAGAAAAGATTGTTTCTCCTGTTTCATTAAAGATAGCCTTCCTGTCATGATAGGACATACCAAACAGGTGCATACATACAGATCCTGGTGACCAGAAAAGGAAAGAACTACAGAACTTTAGAAAAGAAATAAAGGCTTCTGGCCATCAGCTTGAAACAACTGCATTCTGTTATAAAATATTATGACCCTTTCCCCCATCTTTATGGTTTGGTTTCCTTTATCTCTTTCCAAGAAAAATCAAAAGGAATTAAATGTTTCTTTACAATCTACCATTCAGCTACAAAGTAAAGGGCTCCCATCTAACCTTCATTACTAAAAATTCTCAATTATGTGGAAGTAATTGAGTAAACCTCTGATTCCACACAGGTAACTACACCTTTTTTTCACAATGTTTAAAACTGAGTTAACCAATTCTCATTTCCTATGCCTTTATCATTTGTTTTGTGATTTTTACTGTTATTCAAATACAGATTTAAAAAAAACAATCCTGGCTTTCTTTTAAAGTCAAAATGCAAACTTTATTTTATTGTTTGAAATTCTGTTAAAAGTTTCCTTTTGAATATACTTATTACTTCAAAAACTCTGAATTCTCATTTTTAGTAACTTCAATATTGCAGTTTCTAGTCTGCCCTAAAATGGAAACAGAGTATTAATTGACACTATTATGTATTAAAGGTGGAAACTCCTGGCAGAAAAGAAAGAAAATTACACATTTTTTAAAAAGTATTGGTGTAGGGGGGCAAGATGGCGGAGAATAGGGAACACTGGTACCTCCACCCGCCTGCAACCATCAAACTGAGAAGAATTAAAGGCCACAATATTCTGATCTCCAGGAAGGGAGGTGCGTGCACAGACCCCTTATTAATAGCAGCCTCACAGATGCCTGAGTGAGTGCGAACTGGAATCGGAGACTTTGGGGGAGGGAACGCCGGCTCAAAGCAGAGCTGGGAAAGACAGTGCCTAGAAACTTGGCGCAGGGCCTGCAGAGATCCGTGTATCCAGAGGCTGCACAGCACTGCGCAGGGCTGCACTCGCAAGAGGCGACTATGCGGGGTGGCACAGAACCCTGGAGAGCCAGGCAAAAACCAGCCATGCAGGACACTGCAGGGAATAGTCGTGCAAGGCGGTGCAGAGCCGAGGGGAAGAGAAGGAGAGGCGAAAATGCGCATAGCTTGATCTCTGGACAGGGGAGACCTCAGCCAGTGGCAGAGAGACAAACTTTCCACGTGTAGCTGCTGGGCACGGGGAGAGAAATCCGTCCCCCTCAGCGGGCTTGTTCTCCCGTGGGCTCGTGGGCTCGGCAGCCTGCCAACTTCAGGTGGAGACAGGGAAGGGCTGGTTCCCCAATTCGCCTGTGCAATCCCAGCCAGAAAGCTGCCCAACTGCCAGAGATCATTTTAACGGTGGCAGAAGCATTAAAGTGTGTGGACTAGGATTTAGAAACCTGGCAGAACTTACAAAACTGAAACAATTTAATCCGCCCGTGGCACAGGGAGGTTGGATTCAAGAGAGTGGCTGGCAACGCATGGTCTGAGGGGGGCTTGAGGCCCCATCATTCTTCTGCCAAATCCCCTAAGGCGGGGCCTCAGAGACCAGCTCCTGAGACCTGACCTACTTACATTGAACCAAGCCCATCCACCCTGGAGAGCTGGATTCTTCTTCTCTTACTATATTTAATTTTTCCAATTTTTTTTCATTTCTTATTATTTTTATTTCTTAATTTTTATAATTTTTCCCTTGTTTTCTCAATTTTCCTATTTCCTCCTTTTGTCACTTCCCCCCCTGGAGTCTGGGAAAGACCAAAATTTATGCACTGTTGTGATATAATCAAATCTTACCATCCAAATATTTTTTCCCTTATCTCATTCTTATCTCTCCCCTCCACAGGTTTTATGCTCTCAGACTTTCCTTTATCGTTGGCAGTCTCAGTCCCCACGGCTCTTTTTTTCTCCTTTCCTGTCCTCTCTTTTATTTCCCACTCCTTTTTTTCCTTTCCTTTTTGGTTTTCTTGTTTCCTTGATCTATCAGTGTGTTTGCATGCTTCTGTTCCCTGTGTGTTTGTCTGTTTTCCTTTTCAGGACTACCTCAAGAAACAAGCTAAATTAGCACATAGTGGAAAGTCCCAAATATCACTAAGGAAATATATTAACTACAGGCATAACAAGAGAAACCAAGACACACCATTTAAAGAACATCTCTTGAAATGACAGGTCTCGGACAGTCAAAGTGCCTCCTTTAATAGAGCAATACTAACAGGCGCACAGTGCAGAATGAGCTTTTAAAACTGACGAGAGACAGAAAGCTAGCCAAAATGATGAAACAAAAGAACTCTCCACTAAAGAAATTTCAGGAAGAAATCACAGCTACAGAACTGCTCAAAACAGACATAAACAACTAAACAGAACAAGAATTTAGAACAATTGTCATAAAATTAATCACAGGGATTGATAAAACCATCAGAGAAGCTATTGATACATAGACCAGGGACCTTCAAAAGACTATATATGAGGTGAATAATAAAATGGAGGCTGCCAATGCACGGATTGAGAAGCAGAGAGGAGAATAAGTGAATTGGAAGACACAGTTATAGCAAAAGAGAAAGCCAAAAAAAAAAAAAAGAGAGAGAGAAGTTGATACAGGAACATGAAAGGAGAACTCGAGACATGAGTGATCAATCAAATGGAACAATATCCGTATCATAGGAGTTCCTGAAGAGGAAGAAAGAGAAAAAGATCGGGAAGGGGTGCTGGATCAAATCATAGATGAAAATTTCTCCAATCTGGGGAAAGAGAAAGACATAAAAATTCAAGAGGCATATTGAACTCCCCTAAAACATAACTTGAACTGACCTTCAGCATGACATATCATAGTGAAACTGGCAAAATATAAGGATAAAGAGAGAATTCTGAAAGCAGATAAAGATAAGAGGGGTTAACATACAAAGGGAAACCTATCAGAGTGGTTACAGACCTATCTACTGAAACTTGGCAGGCCAGAAAAGAATGGCAGGAAATCTTCAATGTGATGAACAGGAAAAATTTGCAACCAAGAATCCTTTATCCAGCGAGACTACTATTCAAAATAGAAGGAGAGGTAAAGGTGTTCCCAAATAAACAAAAATTAAGAGAATTCATCACCACCAAACCAGCCCTACAAGAAATCCCAAGAGGCACTCTATGTGAGAAATGTAGCAAGGAAGCAAGGAATAAGACACGAGAGACATCAAAACAAACATGAACTCTATAAAGAACACAATGATTCTAAACACACATTTTTCAATAATAACACTGAATGTAAATGACTGAATGTTCCAATCAAATGACACAGAGTAGCAGAATGGAAAAAAAAAAAACACCAAAATCCATCTATTTGCTACCTACAAGAAAATCATTTTACCTGAAGACACCGACTGATCAGGGAATGGAGAAATATCTACCATGCTACTGGACCCCAAAAGAAAGCTGGAGTAGCCATTCTTATATCGGAGAAACTGGACTTTAAAGTAAAGGCAGTAACAAAAGATGAAGAAGGACATTACATAATAGTTACAGCGTCTCTACATCGGGAAGAGCTAACAGTTATAATCATCTATGCGCCAAATTTGGGAGCACCCAAATACATAAAACAACTAATCACAAACAGAAACAATCTTCTAGATAAGAACGTGCTAATTGCAGGGTTCTTTATTACTCTACTTACAACAAGGGATAGGTCAACCAGACAGAAAATCACTAAAGAAACAATGGACCAGAACAACACACTGGAACAGATGGAATTAATAGATATATTTAGAACTCTGCATTCTGAAGCTAGGGAATTTACTTTCTTCTCGAGTGTGCATGGCACATTCTCCAAGATAGATCACATACTGGGTCATAAAACAGCCCTCCATAAATACAAACAAACTGAGATCATATCATGCACACTTTCAGATGACAATGCTATGAAACGTGAAATCAACCACAGAAAAAGTCTGGAAAACCTCCAAAAATATGGAGGTTAAAATCCACCCTACTGAAGAATGATGGGGCAAATCAGGCATTTAGAATGGAAATTAAAAAATATATGGAAGCAAATGAAAATGAAAATACAACAATCCAAACTCTCTGGGATGCAACAAAGGCAGTCCTAAGAGATGAGTTTGTTGCAATCCAGGCCTATTTCAAGAAACTAGAAAAAATGCAAACTCAAAATCTAACAGAGCACCTAAGGACACTAGAAAAGGAGCAGCAAGAGCACCCCAAACCCTGCAAAAGAAGAGAAATAATAAAGAGGGCAGAATTAAACAATAAAGAATCCAAAAAAGCAGTTGAACAAATCAATGAAACCAAGAGTTGGGTTTTTGGAAAAATAAACAAAATTGATAAAACTCTAGCAAGCCTCCTCAGAAAGAAAAGAGAGAACACCCAAATAGACAAAATTATGAATGAAATGGATCTATTACAACCAATTCCTCAGAAATAAAAGCAGTCATCAAAGATTACTATAAAAATTATATGGCAACAAACTGTACAACCTAGAAGAAATGAACAAATTACAAAACACACATGTGCTATGAAAATTCAAACGAGAAAAAATAGAAAATCTGAATAGACCCATAACCAGTGAAGAAATTGAATCAGTTATCAAAGCTCTCCCAAAAAACAAGAGCCCAGGGCTGGATGGATTCCCAGGGGAGTTCTACCAGACATTTAAAGCAGAGTTAACACCCATTCTTCGCAAATTATTCCAAAAAATAGAAATGGAAGTAAGACTTCCAGACTCATTCTATGAAGCAAATATCACATTGATTCCTAAACCAGACAGAGAACCAACAAATAAAGAGAACTACAGGCCAATATCCTTAATGAATACAGATGCAAAAATACTCAACAAGATACTAGCGAATCGAATTCAGCAGCACATAAGAAGAATTATCCATCATGATCAAGTGGGATTCATTCTTGGGTTACAGGGCTGGTTCAGTATTCACAAATCCATCAATGTGATACATCACATTAACAAAAGATAAAATCCATATGATCCTGTCAATAGATGCAGAAAAAGCATTTGACAAAATGCAACATCCTTTCTTAATAAAAAACCCTCAAGAATGTCAGGATAGAAGGAGCTTACTTAAACATTATTAAAGCAATTTGTGAAAAGCCCACAGCTAACATCATCCTCAATGGAGAAAATCTGAGAGCTTTCCCCTGAGACCAGGAACACGACAGGAATGTCCACTCTCACCAGTGTTGTTTCACATAGTGCTGGAAGTCCTAGCCTCAGCAATAAGACAACAAAAGGAAACAAAAGGTATCAGAATTGGCAAAAAAGCAGTCAAACTTTCATTTTTCACAGATGACATGACACTCTACATGGAAAACCCAATCGACTCCACCAGAAGCCTTCTAGAACTGATCCATGAGTTCAAAATTGTGGGGTACAAAATCAATGTACAGAAATCGGTTGCATTTTTATCCACCAATAATGAAGCAACATAAAGAGAAATCAGGAAATGATCCCATTCACAATTGCAGGAAAAACTATACAATACCCAGGAATAAACCTAAACAAAGATGTAAAAGACCTGTATGATGAAAACTATAGAAAACTTATGAAAGAAATTGAAGCAGACACAAAGAAATGGAAAAACATTCCGTGCTCATGGATCAGAAGAATAAACATTGTTAAAATGTCCTTATTACCCAAAGCAATCTACACATTCAATGCAATCCCCATCAAAATTGCACCAGCATTCTGCTCAAAGCTAGAACAAATTATCTTTAGCAGATAGTGCTGGGAGAGCTGGACAGCAATATGCAGAAGAATGAAACTAGATCACATTCTTACACCATTCACAAAAATAAACTCAAAATGGATAAAGGACCTGAATGTGAGACAGGAAACCATCAACACCCTAGAGGAGAAAGCAGGAACTAGCCTCCTCCACCTCAATTGCAGCAATTTCCTATGCAACACACCCCCAAAGTCAAGGGAATCAAGAACAAAAATGAACTATTGTGACCTCATCAACATTAAAAGCTTCTGCATTGCAAGGAAACAATCAGAAAAACCAATAGGCAACCGACAGAATGGGAAAAGATAGTTGCAAATGACATATCTGATAAAGGGTTAGTATCCAAAATCTACAAGGAACTCACCAAACTCCATACCCGAAAAACGAATAATCCAGTTAAGAAATGGGCAGAAGACTTGAACAGGCATTTCTCCAAAGAGGACATCCAGATGGCCTACAGGCACATGAAACGATGCTCAACATCACTCATCATCAGGGAAATACAAATCAAAACCACACTAGATACCACCTCACACCGGTCAGAGTGGCTAAAATGGACAAATCAAGAGTCTATAGATGCTGGCAAGGATGTGGAGAAACGGGCACCCTCCTACACTGTTGGTGGGAATGTTAACTGGTACAGCCACTCTGGAAAACAGTTTGGAGGTTCCCCAAAAATCTATCAATAGAACTCCACTATGACCCAGCAATAGCACTGATGGGGATCTACCCAAGGGATACAGAAGTGCTGGTGCATAAGGGCACCTGTCCCCCAATGTTCATAGTGGCATTGTCAACAATAGCCAAATCATGGAAAGAGCCTAAATGTCCATTAACTGATGAATGGATCAAGAAGAAGTGGTAAATATATATACAATGGAATACTACATGGCAATGAGAAAGAATGAAATCTGGCCATTTGTAGCAAAATGGATTGACCTCAAGGGAGTAATGCTAAACGAAATAAGTCAGGCAGAGAAGGACTGATATCATATGTTTGCACTCATAGGTCTAACAGGAGAAACCTAACAGGAGACCATGGGAAGGAGAAAAGGGTCGGAAAAGAGTTGGGGAGAGGGAGTGAGGCAAATCATGAGAGGCCTTTGAATGCTGAGAACAAACTGAGGGCTGAAGAGTGAGGGGGAAATAGAAGGGGGAGTGTTGGTCATGGAGAGGGGCACTTGTGGGGAGGAGCACTGGGTGTTATATGGAAACCATCTTGTTAATAAACTATTAATTAAAAACATTAAAAAATAAAGTTTTGGTTAATTCATTTACAGAAGCATGTAGTAAAAGAAGACTTACATAACAAATTTTATATACGTTGGCATATATTTTATTCACAATACTTTAAACAAAACGCAAGTTTTACATTTTGTACTGATTCATTCCTGGCTTTAGCTTCGTGCCTTACTTTTTTTTTTTTTTTGTCTGTGCTAATACACTTCTAAATAAACATTCTAAGTAAAATTTTTACTTCATTTTTAAGTTATTTTTTATTGTTTATTTATTTTGAGAGAGAGAGAGCAGGAGCAGAAGAGGGGCAGAGAAGAAACAGTGGACCCGAAGTAGGTTCCACATGCTTTTTCTCTCTAACATAAAACGTTAAAAAAATAAAGATATTTTAAATAAGGATTTAAAAAATTTGTGAGTGGACAGATTTAAGATTTTTATTATTTACATGAGTGTACATCAAAATTTACCATATTTTTAAAATGTGTTAGTGGTTTTGGATATACAAGTTAAAGAGAATTGATGTTAATGTTATATTACAGACTAGAACTAAATGTATAAATATATTTTCCTTATTTTAATTTCTACTTGGTTGCCCAGTGATTCACTAGGAAAAACGTAATTGAATATCACTAAGAGATAAATCTTAAGATAGCAACTTGGCACCTTGTACTTTCAAAGGACATCTTTTTTTCTTCCTCTAAAGAATTGAAGAATTGAAGAGCATTGAATTTGCATTAAAAATGTAGCTAATTGACCATTGAGTGCCATACCTCCCCATCGACCTCTCTGGATACCTTCCATTGCCCCACAGGTGTCTTTGTGCACTATATTCAGTCATGTTCCCCTAGCAGCCCTCACATGCTGTGCCCAACCATGCATCCTCAGCTACTGTTGCACAACATGCCCAGCCTTGTGCCCTTGGCCACCCCCACCAACAGTCCCCAGCTGCTGCAGTGCTTCAGGGGATCTAGCACAGTACCAGTGGCCCAGCGCAAATTTTGGTAACACCGACCCTCTGCTCCTATCACTGCTTCCCCACTGATGCCCCCCCCACCAGAGCTGACCTGCTAAGTCCCACTAACAGCATAGAAAGCAAGCCCAGCCCACAACATGCCAAGAGTCAGTGCAGTTATCTGCACTGAAAGGAAAATTGAATCAGATGAAACACCAGGGCATAACAACACCCACAATCCGATACTCTCCCAAAGTACCAGGTTCTGGTGAGCAGGGGACACCACACTACATGGAATCCAGGACTCCTTCTTCATAAAATCACTACTTTCAATAACAGAAGAAACAACTGACTTTCTTAACAAACAGAAAGAGACACAGGGAGGCAGGCAAAATGAAGGGACAGAGAAATTTATCCCAAATGAAAGAACAGGGCAAGGTCATAGCGAAGTATCTAAGCAAAACAGATGTAAGTAAGATGCCTGACGGAGAATATAAGCAGTGATCATAATGATACTCGGTGGACTTGAGAAAAAAAGTGGAAAACATGAGTGAGACTCTTAACAGAAATGAGGAATAACATAGCAAAGATGAAGGGCACAATATAAATGAAATGAGAAATGTGTTTGATAGAATGAACAGAGGATGGAAGGAGAGAAATGAATTAGTGACCTAGTAGACAGAGTAATAGAAAGTAATCAAGCTGAACAAAAGAGGGAGAAAAGAATTATGCAAAACAAGATTAGACTTATGGAATTCAGTAACTGCATAAAATAAATAGCATTCATATTACAGGAGTCCCAGAAAAAGAAGAGGGAGAAAGAAGGCAGAAAATTTGTTTGAAGAAATAATAGCTGAAAATTTCCCTAATCTGGAGAAGGAAAGATATCCAGATCCAGGAGGCACAGGGAACTCACAGCAGACTCAGCAAAAGCAGATGACACACAGACATATTGTAGTTAAACTTGAAAAATATAGTGATAAAAAATGTTAAAAGAAGCAAGACAAGAAAAGTTATTAAATTATAAAGGAAAACCCATAAGACTAACAGGAAATTTTCCAACAGAAAATATATATATATTCAAAGTCCCGAATAAGAAAAAATTGCATCCAAGAATATTCACCAGGGCAGCTCTTTCTGCCCATGGGTTCTGTCCTCATGCTTTAAAAAAATCACCATTTTGCACCAAAAAAAAAAATCCAGCAAGGTTCATTCAAAATACAAGGAGAGAGAGACTCCCAGACAAGCAAAAACTAGAGGAGTTGATGACCACTAAACCAGCTCTTCAAGAAATATTAAAAAGGACTCTTTGAGCAGAGAGACCAAAAGTGACAGTGTAGAGTAGAGGTAGGAAACACAAAAATAGTAAAAATAGATTTATTTATAAAAATTCAATGAACTCAACAAAAAGGATATAAAATACAATAACATATACTTAAATGATAAAATACAATCGCATATACCTAAAATAGGAGGAGAGGAGAAAGGAATGTGTTCAAACTTAAATGAACATCAACTTAATATTATACGCCTAATGGTAACCATATATCAAAAACCCACTAATAAATATGCAAACAATAAAGCAAAACATAATCAAATATATCACTAAAGAAACCAAGCAAACCATGAGAGAAAGACAAGAAAGGATCAGAGAAAATCTTCAGTAACAACCACAAAACAAGTAATGAAATGGCAATAAATATGTATCTATCAATAATTACTTTGAATGTAAATGGACTAAATGCTGCAATCAAGACATAAGGTGACAGAATGGATTAAAAATAAAAAGGCCCGTCTATTTGCTACATATAAGAGACTCATTTTAGACCTAAAGATACCTGCAGATTGAAAGTGAGAGGGTGGAAAAATAATTATCATGTAAATAGATGTCAAAAGAAAGCCAGAGAGCAACATTTTTATCAGACAAAATAGACTTTAAAACAGAGACTGGGGGTGCCTGGGTAGCTCAGTCAGTTAAGTGTCCGACTCTTGATTTCAGCTCAGGTCATGATCTCACAGCTTTCTGGGTGTGAGCCTCGCATCAGGCTCTGCGCTCACAGTGTGGAGCCTGCTTGGAATTCTCTCTCACCCTCTCTCCCTGCTTCTCCTCCACTTGTGTTATCTATATCTCTCTCAAAATAAATAAACTTTTAAAAAATGAAATAAATTTCTAAAGAAAAAGACTAACAAGAGACAAATAAGGACACTAATAATAAAGGGGATAATCCAACAAGAAGATATAATAGTTGTAAATATATACGCACCCAACATAGGAGCACCCAAATACATTAAACAGTTATTACCAAACATAAAGGAACTAGTTGGTAATAATATAATAATATAGTAGGGGACTTGAACACCTCACCTACATCAATGGACAAATCATCTAAACAGAACATCAACAAGGAAACAATGACTTTGAATAACACACTAGAACAGAGAAATTTAACAGTATATTCAGAACATTTCATCCTGAACCAGAGTACACATTCTTTTCAAATGCACCTTCCTGATAAAAACCCTCAACAAAATAGGCTTAGAGGGATCATACCTCATCATAACAAAGGCCATCTATGAAAAATCCACAGTTAACATCATCCTTAATGGGGAAGAAGTGATAACAAGACAAGGATGTCAGCTCTCACGACTGGTATTCAACACAGTACTGGAAGTCCTAGCCATAGCAATCAGACAAAACAAAAACAACAAAGATAAAAGGCATTCATATTGACAAGGAAAAAATCAAAGTTTCATTATTTGCACATGACACGTTAATATATATAGAAAATCCTAAAGGCTCCACCACAAGATTGCTAAAACTGATTAACAAATCTAGTAAAATCACCGGATATAAAATTAATATACAGAAGGCTGTTGCATTTCTATACACCAATAATGAAGCAACAGAAAGAGAAATTAAGAAAACAATCTTTTTACAATTGCACCCAAAAGTATTAGGTCCCTAAGAATAAGCCTAACCAAAGAGGTGAAAGACCTAGACTCTGGAAACTATAAAACACTGATGATAGAAATTCAAAATGGCACAAAGAAATGGAAAAACATTCCATGCTTATGGTTTGGAAGAACAAATATTGTTAAAATGTCTATATTACCCAAAGCAATCTACACATTTAATGCAATCTCTATCAAATACCAACAGCATTTTTCACACAACTAGAACTAACAATCCTGAAATTTGTCTGGAACCACAAAAGACCCCAAATAGCCAAAGGAATCTTTAAAAGGGAAAGCAAAACTGGAAGCATCACACTTCCAGACTTCCAAGTTATATTTCAAAGCTGTAGTAAGCAAAACAGTATGATACTGGCATAGAAAGAATGTGGAGGAAAAAAGAGCACTCATGTACTGTTGGTGGGAATGCAAACTGGTGCAGCCACTGTGGAAAATAGTATGGAAGTTCCTCAAGAAAGTTAAAATAAAACTACTATATGATCCAGTAATCGCACTACTGGGTATTTACCCAAAGAGTACAAAAACAGTAATTCAAAGGGATACATACACCCTGATGTTTATAGCAGCATTATTTATAATAGCCAAGGTATGGAAATAGCCCAAGTGTCCATCAACTGATAAATGAGTAAAGAAGATGTGATATATATCTGTATCTATATATCAATATCCACACAATAGAATATCATTCAGCTATAAAAAGGAATGAAATATTGCCCTTTGTGGCAACATGGATGGAGCTAGAGAGTATATATAATGCTTAGTAAATAAGTCCGTTGGAGAAAGACAAATCCCATAGGATTTCACCCATATGTGGTATTTTAAAACAAAACAAGCAAAGGGGAAAAAATGAGAGAGAAAAAGCAAGAAACAGACTCTATTATAGAGAACACTCTGGCGGGTACCAGGGGGGTGTGGGGGATGGGATAAATAGACGAAGAGGATTAAGGTGATGATCGCTTGCCATGATGAGCACAGGGTGATGTATGGAACTGTTGAATTACTCTATTGTACACCTAAAACTAATGTAATACTGTATGTTAGTTTACTGGAATTAAAATTTAAAAAAAAACAATGTGTAGCTAATCATCCTTTTTTTTATAATAAAATGTGTAGCAAGTCTGTGAATTATTATTGGTTGCCTGATCAAACTCCACACAAATGAGAGCTTTGCTTTTCTTTCTCCAAACCTAGTCAAGAGATAGGATTCACTGGCTTCCCTTTTCAAAGCATTCTGGTCACAAGGTTCTTTTTGAGATAAGATTTCCATTTCCTGTGAGATTGTAAGACACAGGTTTTTATTGTCATTTTATTAGGTGGGAAACTAAAACTTCGAAATATTAAAATGAATTTTCCTAGGATTTTTCATAGCTAATAAGTAATCAAAATCCAAATCTTGATTTATTATCTAATATGCTTAGCCTGTTAGTGTTTTCTGTTTTTCAGTCATAAGGCATGGTTCTCTGAATTTATTTTCATATTTATCCCAGGAAGTTAGTCATTTAATTGGAATTCTTTTTACTGATTGATTGTCTATAGGTCATATTGCTGACAATTTAGATGGAGAATAGATTAGCTTACTTAACCTATGTAAATACAGTTTTGAGCCTTGCAGTTTTACAACTGCTGTTGGTTAACATATTAGGAAGAAAATAAAATTTATGGGTTAAGCAATTAACTTTATTGGGTGGCATGAACAATTCTAATAAAGGTAGTATAATTAATGTCTTAATCATGATGGTGCTGAATTCTTTAGTAATGTATCTTTATAACATCTGCTAATGGGTATATGTCTTGTAGTGTTGATTCTAAGACATGACTTTTAAAAGATAAAGTGTAATAAATTGATTCCTCTAGTACAATTTTTACTTGAAGTAGTTGTTAAACTCCTATTTTTATACCAAACATGTTAAAAGGGTTTTTATAGCAGCTTATTTTTTCCAATATTTTCATAATTTTTGCTTTTACAGCCAGATGCTAGAATTTTTTCCCATAGATTTGTGTGACCGTTTTTTAAACGAAAGGGAATAAGTTTTGTGATCCAGAAATGTGATTTCACTGAAAGCAAACTATTTTTAATATGCCTTTGAATTGTATAACCTTCAAGCAGACTTTTTGGTATTAATCTTATTATGCCTGTCATGCTCTTGCCTTTGAACTGACTTTGTCATTGTTTACAGAGAGGCACAAGCAGCCACTTCCAGGAATGGAGGTAGAGATTTAAGATATTAAAATTGTATGTTTAAAGACCTTTCAGATTTCAAAATTTACAGCAGTTTTGAGTCCATTTTATGCTGAATATTAAGACCTTTTTTAATGTAATCACTCCTCACCGTCTTGTTAGTGTAGCTTTTCCCTACAAACAATGGCATGCGCTAAATTTGTTACATTGCAAATCTGCCAGGGAGAAAAAGTTTCAAGAGTTGCCTTTTTAAAAGTAATCCAGGAATATTTCCAAAGTCTAATTTTAATTCCATTCCCTCTTGTAGTACTTAGATTTTTATTGTTATGCTTCTAGTCTTACTAGTCAGAATGATTGGAGACTATAAATTTGCCTGAATAATGAGAATATTTGGTAGGAAGACTGCTTGTCAGATATTCTTTGCCACCAATTTTGTTGTCATTTTATTGCTGGTAATTTCATAAGATTATTTTTTAATATCAGAATAAGTTCTGTAAACACGAAATCATATTGTTTTGCTTTCTAACGTCATCCAGGAGTATGTAACATGTATAGGGAGGAAATATTTTTAGATGTGTAATTCCTTAAAGCCTTTGTAATAAGACAGACATTTCCTTTAGGTTTAGAAATAAATAGCGGAAAGCTTCTCACAAACTGTTAAATAAAGATTGTGCCCTTGTTGTAGGTGGCCCCAGAAGAATTTAAGACCAGCATTGGCCGTGTGAATGCATGTTTGAAAAAGGCTCTCCCAGTCAATGTGAAATGGCTGCTCTGTGGTTGTCTCTGCTGCTGTTGCACACTGGGTTGCAGCTTGTGGCCTGTTATATGTCTCAACAAAAGAGTGAGTAACCATTTTATTGTGTAACCATAAGAGCTAACATTTATTAACCAAATGTATATGCCAAGTACTTTACATGATTTTTTAAATTCTCATAACAATGCTATCCTTATTTGAGAGGGAGACTTGGGAACAGAGAGCTAAAGTCATTTGCCCACACTTTATTAACACTTTGTCAGTTAATACGAGTTCCCACCATTTTAAATAAGTGAAATATAAATGGAGTACAGGAACAAATACAAATGTAGCTAGGCTACTTCTTTTACACAACCCAAAGCTGATATAAAGTAAATACTAAGCTACAAATATGAGAGTGTGTCTTCTGATCTAAGGAAAAACAAAAGTGAGAGTCACCCTACAGAGTTGAGGGGAGAGCCTACTTAGTTTTGAACATGTTGAAATAATATTATAACAAGACATTAGTAGTTACATCATGGATTTAAGACTAATATCTTAATTTCATCTTCTATAGAACTTTATATTTGTCTTCAGAATATTTTTACTTTCACTGGAAAGAAGGAAGCCACCCTCTGCCACATTGATGACTCATTTAAACTTTTCAATAATAATTAGCCTACTGAACCATCTTCAAAATTATAGCACCTTGTACAGCTTTAATTAATGGTACAGTTGTTTCACAAAGGCCAAAAATATTACCAGTTATTTTTTCCTCTCTATATTTTCTCTTGCCCTTCTTAATGGGTACTTCAAAAAGGAAAGTAATGAAACACTGCCATCCCTCTGGCTTTTTATTGATTTTTAAGTACACTGGGTTTTATATGGAAACCAAATTGACAATAAACTATAAAGGAAAAAATTAGCATAAAAATAAAGTGATTAATGGTAGTGAATTAGTTTGCTAGGACTACCTTAATAAAGTACCATGGACTAGGTGGCTTAGACAACAAATTTATTTTCTCACAGTTCTGGAGGTGGTAAGTCTGAGATCAAGGTGTTGGGAGAGGTTTTTTTTTTCTGAAATATGTCTCCTTGACTTGTAGATGGCCATTTTCTCTTTGAGTTTTCTTATGGTCTTCCCTCTAAACTCGTGTGTCCTAATCATAACTGATCAGTCATAGTGGATTACAGCTCACCCTGATTATCACATTTCAGCTTAATTACCTCTATAAAAACCCTATATTCAAATATAGTCCTGTTCTGAGATACTGGCAGTTATGACTTCAATTTAGGAATTGGGGAAATGTAATTCAGTCTGTAACAGATAAGGAAGGACTCCTGCCATTTTGTTACCTGTTTTCCACATATCATATATGTTTTTACTCAGTTACTCCATTATTTCCTTATTTTATATTTAATTGATGTTTGTAATGTACCAGTTACCTTCTCATTTCCTGTATATATATATATGAATATTTATACATATATATATGAATATTTATTCAAATTTTGAGAATGAAATTAGTTTATGGACATATGTGGTTCTTTGATTTTAGTCTTTTTTTCATCTCTAAAATGGGTATTCCATTATTTTTTTTATTTAATTTTATTTTTTATTATACTTTATTGTCATGTTGGTTTCCATATAACACCCAGTGCTCTTCCCCACAAGTGCCCTCCTCCATGTCCATTACCACCATTCCCTTTTCCCCCTCCCCCTTCAGCCCTCAGATTGTTCTCAGTATTCAAGAGTCTCTCATGATTTGCCTCCCTCCCTTTCCGTAACTCTTTTCCCCCCTTCCCCTCCCCATAGTCTTCTGTTAGATTTCTCCTGTTAGACTTATGAGTGAAAACATATGGTATCAGTCCTTCTCTGCCTGACTTATTTCACATAGTGTGACACCCTCAAGGTCCATCCACGTTGCCACAAATGGCCAATTACCAATTATCATTCTTTCTCATTGCGATGTAGCATTCCATTGTATAGATAAACCACATCTTCTTGATCCATTCCTCAGTTGATGGACCTTTAGGCTCTTTCCATGATTTGGCTATTGTTGTCAGTGCTGCTATGAACATAGGGGTACATGTGCCTCTATACAGCAGCACTTCTGCATCCATTGGGTAAATCACTAGCAGTGCCATTGCTAGGACATAGGGGAGTTCTACTAATAATATTTTGAGGAGCCTCCACACTGTTTTCCAGAGAGGCTGCACCAATTTACATTCCCATTAACAGTGTAGGAGGGTGCCTGTTTTTTCCAGATCCTTACTAGCGTCTATAGTCTCTTGATTTGTTCATTTTAGCCACTCTGACCGGTGTGAGATGGTATCTCAGTGTGGTTTTGATCTGTATTTCCGTGATGATGACCGATGCTGAGCATTGTTTCATGTGCCTGTAGGCCATCTGGATGTCCTCTTTGGAGAAGTGTCTATTCAGGTCTTCTGCCCATTTCTTCACTGGATCATCCATTTTTTGTGTATGGAGTTTCGTGAGCTCCTTGTAGATTTTGGATACTAGCCCTTTATCTGATATGCCATTTGCCACTATCTTTTCCCATTCTGTCAGTTGCCTATTAGTTTTTTTGATTGTTTCCTTTGTAGTGCAGAAGCTTTTTAACTTGATGAGGTCCCAATATTTCATTTCTGCTCTTGATTCCCTTGCCTTTGGGGATGTGTCGAGTAGGAAATTGCTGTGGTTGAGGTCAAGGAGGCTGCTTCCTGCTTTCTCCTCTAGGGTTTTAATCGTTTCCTGCCTCACATTCAGGTTCTTAACCCATTTTAAGTTCATTTTTGTGTATGGTGGAAGAGAGTGGTCTAGTTTCATTCTTCTGCATGTTGCTGTCCAGTTCTCCCAGCACCACCTGCTAAAGAGGCTGTCTTTTTTCCACTGGACACTCTTTCCTGCTTTGTCAAAGATTAATTGGCCGTACACTTGTGGGTCCAGTTCTGGGCTCTCCATTTTATTCCATTGGTCTATATGTCTGTTTTTGTGCCAATACCATACTGTTTTGTTGATGACAGCTTTGTAGTAGAGGCTAAAATCTGGGATTGTGACGTCGCCCGTTTTGGTTTTCTTCTTCAATATTAGTTTGGCTATTTGGGGTCATTTGTGGTTCCATACAAATTTTAGGATAATTTGTTCTAGCTTTCAGAAGACTGCTGGTGCAATTTTCATTGGGATTGCATTGAATGTGTAGATTGCTTTGGGGAATAAGGACATTTTAACAATGTTTATTCTTCTGATCCATGAGCACGGAATGTTTTTCCATTTCTTTGTGTCTACTTCAATTTCTTTCATAAGCTTTCAATAGTATTCATCATACAGGTCTTTTACATCTTTGTTTAGGTTTATTCCTAGGTATTTTATGGTTTTTCATGCAATTGTGAATGGGATCAGATTTTTGATTTCTCTTTCAGTTGCTTCATTATTGGTGTATAAGAATGCAACCGATTTGTGTACATTGATTTTGTACCCCGCAATTTTGCTGAATTCATAGATCAGTTCTAGAAGGCTTCTGGTGGAGTCGATTGGGTTTTCCATGTAGAGTGTCATGTCATCTGTGAAAAATGAAAGTTTGACTTCTTTGCCAATTCTGATGCCTTTTATTTCCTTTTGTTGTCTTATTGCTGATGCAGGGACTTCCAGCACTATGTTAAGCCACAGTGGTCAGAGTGGACATCCCTGTCGTGTCCCTGATCTCAGGGGGAAAGCTCTCAGTTTTTCCCCATGAAAGATGATATTAGCTGTGGGCTTTTCATAAATGGCTTTTATGATGTTTAAGTAAGTTCCTTCTATCCCGACTTTCTCAAGGGTTTTTATTAAGAAAGGATGCTGTATTTTGTCAAATTCTTTTTCTGCATCTATCAACAAGATCATATCGTTTTTTTCTTTTCTTTTGTTAATGTGATGTATCCCATTTATGGATTTGCGAATATTGAACCAGCCCTATAACCCAGGAATGAATCCCGTTTGATCATGGTAGATAATTCTTTTTATATGCTGTTGAATTCGATTTGCTGGTATCTTGTTGAGTATTGTTGCATCTGAATTCATTAAGGATATTGGCCTGTAGTTCTTTTTTGCTGGGTCTCTGTCTGGTTTGGGAATCAAAGTGATGCTGGCTTTGTAGAATGAGTCTGGAAGTTTTCTTTCTATTTCCATTTTTTGGAATAGCTTGAGAAAAATGGGTATTAACTCTGCTCTAAATGTCTGGTAGAATTCCCCTGGGAAGCCATCAGGCCCTGGGCTCTTATTCGTTGGGAGATTTCTGATAATTGATTCAATTTCTGCACTAGTTATGGGTCTGTTCAGTTTTTCTATCTCTTTTCATTTGAATTTTGGTAGTGCGTATGTGTAGGAATTTGTCCATTTCTTCTAGGTTGTCCAGTTTGTTGGCATATAATTTTTCATCGTATTTTCTGATGACTGCTGTATTTTTGAGGGATTGGTTATAATAGATCCATTTTCATTCTTGTTTTTGTCTATTTGGGTGTTCTCTCTTTTCTTTTTCAGGAGCCTGGCTAGAGGTTTATCAATTTTGTCTCTTTTTTCAGAAAACCAACTCTTTTTTTTTTGAAAAATCTTTTATTTTTATTTTTTTAATAGTTATTTTTGAGAGACATGGAGAGACATATCATGAGCAGGGGAGTGGCAAAGAGAGAGGGACATAGAATAGAAAGCAGTTTCCAGGTCTCAGCTGCCAGCACACAGCCCAATGTGGGGCTCGAAACCACAAACTGTGAGATCTTGACCTGAGCTGAAGTCAGACACTCAGCTGACTGAGCCATCCAAGCACCCCTCAAAAAGCCAACTCTTGGTTTCATTGATGTGTTCAACTGTGTTTTTTTTTAATTCTATGCTGTTCATTTCTGCCATGATCTTTATTATTTCTCTTCTGCTGCTGGGTTAGGGCTGCTTTTGCTGCTCTGCTTCTAGTTCCTTTAGGTGATCTGTTAGATTCTGTATTTGCACTTTTTCTAGTTTCTTGAAATGGGCCAGGAATGCAATATACTTTCCTCTTAGGACTGCCTTTGCTGCATCACAGAGAGTTTGGATTGTTGTATTTTCACTTTTATTTGTTTCCATGTATTTTTAAAATTTCTTCTCTAATTGCCTGACTGGCCCAATCATTCATTAGTAGGGTGTTCTTTAACCTCCAGGGTTTTGGAGGTTTTCCAGACTTTTTCCTGTTGTTGATTTCAAGTATCATGCCATTGTGATCTGAAAGTGTGCATGGAATGCTCTCAATTCGTTTATACTTATGAAGGGCTGCTTTATGCCCCAATATGTGATCTATCTTGGAGAATGTGCCATGCACACTTATGGAGAAAGTGAATTCCATGGCATCAGGATGTAGTTGGATTTTGTTTTTTTATCCATTCTAATACCCTATGTCTTTTGATTGGAACATTTAGTCCATTTCCATTCAGTGTTATTATTGAAAAATAGTTGATTAGAGTCATTGTGTTTTCTGTAGGATTCATGTTTGTAGTGATGTCTCTGGTACCTTGAATTCCTTGCAACATTTCCCTCATAGAGCCCCCCTTAGGATTTCTTGTAGGGCTGGTTTAGTGGTGATGAATTCTTTCAGATTTTGTTTATTTGAGAAAACCTTTATCTCTCCTATTTTGAATGACAGGCTTGCTGGATAGATGATTTTTGGCTGCATAGGAAGAGGAAGTGAGGAGAACAAAATGAAGATAATGTTACCAGAGATACTATATAGTCTGATTATTACAGAGAGAGGGAGAAAGGAAGGTAGAATATGTGTCATGGGAATGGATTAAATGTGACTGTTGATCCAAACCCATAACCAGAGTTCCCAGTCCAGGGGAGTGGAGAGATAAGAATGAAATAAAGGAAAATATATCTGAATAGTCCTGGAGTCCAGCTCCAGCAGGTCCAGAGCTCTCTGAAGGAGTGAGAGAGCCTGGGCTTCTTTCTGCTCACCAGGCAGGCTACTCTCCCTGACCCAAGAGTCAGCTTTATTTATTGAAAAAATGTATGGTGTACAAAACAGAAATGGCAATTGCCTTAGACAATAATTTCTGATGACAAATTCTTTGGTATGTAAAAATTTTTCAGAACATAGATTGGTGGAAGACTCATGCATAACCTTTATAAATAGGTGACTAGGTGTTTATCATATGGGATACGAAAGGATCTTTAGCGTTCAAATACAAGGCAAAGTTTTTAGCATAGCAAAGGCAAGAGTTAGGTCTTTGTGAGCAGGGGTCAATAGCCTGTTTTCCCAGGGGAAGAAAAACAGGTTTTCTCAGGAAATGTAACATTTGCTCCTATAATCACAAAAGAAGAAACTCCTATAACAAGTTTTTTCACAAGGTACAATTCACATATTTTTAACATAAGAAGGCAAGTCACTCCTGATATGAGTTGGCCTGGCACCTTGGGGGTTGGTGCTCAAGCAGAAATTGAGTGGGGCTTGAGTGGGTGGAGACACCGGTCGCCTGACCGTGGGAGGCCTTGCAAACCTGCCTTACTTCAGAAATGGCTCCTAGCAGAATAACAAGAATTGATCTATAGTTTTTTAGGGCAATGCATCAATGTTGGTCTTGCCCCTGGCTCTGGTAAAAGAAAAAAAAAAGCAGCTATCCAGCGTGGATGGGGGGAGCGTGATTTGTTGTAGGCAGTTCTCACCTCCACTGTGGGTCCCCTGGCTGCTCTCTGAGGCCTTGCCTTGGTGGTTGTGGGGAGAAAAATGGCAGCGCCCCAGTCCCTTCTTGAACCAAGTGTTGCAAATCACTCTTTTGGGTACAATCACCCTGTGCCACGGGTGTAGCCAAGGTGGGCCATGTTCTATGTACCAAGCTCCGCCTTGTTTCCCAGTCTTAGTCCTCGCACTTTAATGTTACTGCCCAAAATGTAATCCCGCAGGCCTGATGCTTCCTAATCAAGGATCAAGTAGGGGAGCAGTTCCTCTTGGTGCCAACTGGGACCAGGGCACCCAGCCCAAAGAAAGCACAGCAGTTAGAGATAGTATCTCTCTCTGAACGCCCTGCAGTTAGAGACGGGGTGACAGGATCCCTCTCTGTCCTGGGCCGAGTATTTTCTCTTTTCCAGGGAGAGTTCTATGAACAGTTTCAGCTACTCTTTCTCTTCCCCTTGTCTCTCCACAGAGGGTGATTCCTCTCCTCCATGTCTCCGGGTCCCCTCCCATTTTAATCTTCCCCAGTTTGCAATCATGCACTTTTGAGGCTGTCTTCTTAGTGTACTCTGTCTCCTTTTCTCCCAGGCTCATGTGGTTCAGTGTCCTTTGGCTTCAACCCTTCTTTGTTTGAGGGATGTGGGTGGGAAGTACGGAGCTCCCTATTTCTCCGCCATCTTGCCTGCCACTCCCAGGTCAATGGCTGACAATACATAGGTGAATCTGTTTTTGATCCACTCTGACTATAGTTGATCTAATTGAATTAATATTTACCATGTTAATTACAGTTTTCTATTTATTGCTTTTGTTCTTTGTTCCTGTTTTTGTCTCCCAGTCTTTTTTTTTTTTTTTTGGCCTTATCTAATTTTAACTGAGTATTTTGTATGGTATTATTTTTTTTAACTTCCCTTAGCATGTCTATAATCCTACTTTTTAATCTTTAGTGATTGCCCATTAAAGTGAGTTTGTAGTGTATATATAACTAGTCCAAGACCACTTTCAAATAACACAATACCACTTCCCTTATTACAGAGGTTTTCCAATTTCTCTATCCCATCCCTTATAACATTGCTGCCATCCATTTTATTTATCCATCAGCTATTATCATTGAATACATTGTTGTTATTATTTTGAACAATTTTTTCTGCTATATCAATTAAGGATCAGAGAAGTACCCTAATTTAACCCTCAAATTGGGAAGCATGAAAACTTTTACTGAAAATAAAAGAATAAAAGATATAAACTATTCTTTTTACCTTCAATTTTTTCATCTCTAATGCTTCTCTAAGATCTGAGTGTCTTACATACAGCATTCTTCTCTCTGAAAAACTTCTTTTAACATTTCTTGCAAAGCAGTTCTACTCGTGACAAGTTCCCTCAAATTTTTATCTGAGAAAGTCTGTTTGTCCTTCATCTTTGAAGGACAATTTTGCTCAGTATGGAATTCCAAGTTGGTGATACTTTTAACAATTTAAATATTTCATTCCACTCTCTTCTTGGCTTGCATGATTTCTAAAGAGATGTCCAATGTAATTCCTATTCTGCTCCTTTGTATGTAAGGTATTTTTCTCCTCTGGCTTTGTTCAAGATTTTTCCTTGATTATCTGCTGTTTAAATATGAGATTACTAAGTATAGACTTTTGAGTATCTAGCTTTGTATTCTCTGAGCTTCCTCAACCTATGGTTTGATGCCTTTCATTAATTTTGGGAAATTATTTTATCATTATTACTATAAATACCTCATCGGTTCCTTTCCCTCTATACCTTCTGGTATTTCTGTTATGTATCTATTGCTCCTTTTATAATTGGCCCCTAGTTCTGAGATATTCTATTCATTTTTCTTTTTTCCATTTATTTCAGTTTTGAAAGTTTCTGTTAATATATCATCATTCTTCACTGATACCTCAGCTGTGTCCAGTCTATCGATGAGCCCATCCAAAGCATTCTTTATTTCTGTTATGGTATTTTCGCTTTCTACCATTTCATTAAAAAAAACTTTTTTAAAATCTTGATTTATTTTTGAGAGAGAAAGAGAGAGACAGAGTGCAAGTGAGGGAGGAACAGAGAGAGAGAGGGAAATACAGAATCTAAAGCAGGCTCCGGGTTCCGAGCTGTCATCACAGAGCCCAATGAACCACACGAACCAGCTCAAACCCACGAACCACAAGCCTATGACCTGAGCTAAGTTGGACACTCAACCAACTGAGCCACCCAGGCGCCTCAATGTACCATTTCCTTTTGATTTTTTATTACATCTTCCACTTCTCTCCTAACATTATCCATATCTGTTCTTTCATGTTGTCCACTTTTTGCATTACGGTATGTGGCATATTAGTTTTAGTTGAGTGATATCCCCAGTCTGATAATTTCAACTTCTCTGTCATTTCTGAGTCTGGTTCTGATGTTCGCTATATCTTGTAATATGACTTCTACTTTTTGTTTGAAAGTTACACATAGGTGAAAGAAACTGAGGTAAGTAGGGCTTTAAGTAAGATTTTATGTTGTCAGGCTAGGCATTTGGCTTTACTTACTATTTGCTATAGCTGTCAGTGTTGGAGGCTAAACTTTCCCCAGTGTCCTTGTTTTTGTCTGGCCTGTTTTCTTTAGATTTCCCTAGAGATTTTTTATTTTTTTAATCTAACATAGTTTATTTAATGAATTGCCTGGTATAGGAGACTGTAAGTAAGTTATGTTCATGTTTTGTTTGTCTTTATTCTTTATTTTTTGAGGTATAGGTGGCATATAATATTATGTTAATTTCATGTGTACAGCATGGTGATTCAACAGTTCTCTACAGTGCACAATGCTTACCACAGTAAGTATAGAAGTATAGTTACCATCTGTCATCATACAAAATTACTACGATATTATTGACTATATTCCCTATGTCATCCACATGGTTTATTTATTTTGGATATTGTCTGAGATGCACTTCTTTCAGTTGTATTCCCATATTATAAGAAGCCTTATTGATGTAGTGGTAAGGTGTTCAAGGACTAGAAGTGTTCTATAGTACTATGAGTTGGCCTAAGTTCTTTACTGACCCTGTACCCCTGAGCTGTGCCCTTCACAAGTTCTTCTCAATTTGTTTTGTTTTGTTTTGTTTTGTTTTGTTTTGTTTTTCCCTTTAGGTGGGACAGGAAGGCTAGAGGGTGCTGGTGTTGTGTATTTCCCTTCCCCCAGATTGGTTAGACTCTTGCACAGTAGTTTCTCTTAAGAGCAGGCTTTAAGAACAGAATGTTCTGGGCATATTTATTTCCCTTTCCCTACTAGAAGGACGAGGGGAGTATTACCTAATCTGTGAGAACCTGATAGGGCTCCTGGTAATAAAACTCAAAGTGTGGGAGTCTTCCCTGGGACTGGGTCCTTTTGGAATTTTTAACTCTCAAACTTGTCGCCACTGAACTTCCAGAAATTTGTCAAGTTCAGGTCCTGCTACCCAAGTCCTTGTTCCCACATAGTTTCCCCTCCTGTGTTTCTACTCTGGTAAATTGTGCTTATTTGTATTCATCTGTATCTCTATCCAGTCTTGGGGGCACTGATGCATCTTATAACCTCACACCTCTGATGAATTTATGAGGAGTTGGTTTTTAGGTTGTCCTGTGTATTTTTTTCTTCTTCATATGTGGGCAGAAGAGACAACTTCCAAGCTCTTTACATGCCTAAATGGATTACCTTTATTTTTTTAAGTTAATTTTGATGCATATGGGATTCTTGCCTGGCAATCTTTTTTTTCTTTCATCATTTTAAATGTGTTATCCTACTGCTTTCTGTCCTACACTGTTTCTAATCAGAAGTCAGCTATTTATCTTATTGTAGTTTCCTTGAAGTAATCAGTCAGTGAGTAATCTCAGTGAGAGTAATCAGTCTCACTGCTTTCATGATTTTCATTTTGAGGGTAGGGTCATCTATCATACAGAAATTCCTAATGACATCCTTTCTTGGTTTCTCATGTGTTCACTGGATTTTTCTGAAAAGTTTTTATAGTAGTAAAATACATATAACATAAAATTTACCATTTTAAGAATTTGAGGGGGTAGAGGGGGGGGTGAATATTTAAGCAGTCTCCACGCCCAGCACAGATTACCAAATCAAGGCTCAATCTCACAACTGTGAGTTCATAACCTGAGCCAAAATCAAGAGTAAGATGTTTAACCGACTAAGCCACCCAGGTGCCCCCATTTTAGGCATTTTTAAGCATTCAGTGGCATTAATTACATTCACAGTATAACCATTACCATTACCTATCTTCAAATCTTTTTCATTACCCTAACAGAAACTCTGTAGCCGTTGGCAAATAATTCCTCACTCCCCTTCCCCACAGACCCTGGTAACCTCTATTCCACTTTCTGTGTTTACACATTTGTTGAGCCTAGATACCTCGTATAAATAAAATAATTCCGTATTTGTCCTGGCATTATTTCACTTAGTTTATTTCACTTAGCATAATGTCTTCAAGGTTCATCCATTCATAGCATATTTTAGAACTTCATTCTTTTTGGGACGCCTGGGTGGCTGAGTCAGTTGAGCATCTGACTCTTGATTTCCACGCAAGTTATGATCTCATGGTCAGACAACACGGAGCCTGCTTAGGACTCTCTCTCTCTCTGTCACTCTCTGCCCTTCTGCCACTTGTGTCTTAGCTCTCTCAAAATAGATAACCTTTTTTAAAAAGAACTTTATTCCTTTTTATGGATGAATAGCAGTATATTATTATGTATATTCCACATTGTTAATCCACTCATCATTTGATGGGTACCTAAGTCCTTTCCACCTTTTGTCTATTGTAAATAATACTGCATTCAACTGCCATACAAATATCTGTTTACATTCATGCTTTCAATTCTTTTGGAAGTATACCTAGGAGTAGAATTTCTGGTAATTGTTTAGCTTTTTGAAAAACTGCCAAACTTTTCCATTGGAGCTGCGCCATTTTACATTCCTATCAGTAATGCACAAGGATTCCTATTTCTGCAGGTCCTCACCAACATTAGCCATTTTCTATTTTATTGGTAATAGCCACTCTAATAGGCATGAAGTAGTGTCTTACTGTGGTTTTGATTTGTGTTTCTATAATGACTAGTGGTGAGCATTTTTACATTTGTTATTGGCCATTTCTATATTAGGTACTTGGCTCATTTTGCAACTTAAGTTCCTTATTCATGGTTGAGCTGTGAGAGTTTTTATATATTCCGGTTATTAATCCCTTATCAGATGCATGATTTGCAAATATTTTCTCCCATTCTGTATGTTATTTTTTTGCTCTCTTGACAGTGTATTTGATTCATAAAAGATGAAAATTTTGATGGAGTCCAATTAAACTATTTTCCCCCTTTTTGCCTGTTCTTTCAGTATCATATCCAAGAAAATATTGCAAAATCCAATGTCATGAAGATTGTCTCCTATGTTTTCTTCACAGACTTTTATAGTGTTCACTCTTATGTTTGGTTCTTTGATTCATTTTGAGTTAATTTTTATATATGGTATAAGTTTAGAGTCCAACTTAATACTTTTGCATGTGGATATCTAGTTTTCCTTGTAGCATTTATTGAAGACTATTTTTTCCCCATTGAATGGTTGTCAAAAAGTAGTTGACCATATACATTTAAGGTTTACTTCTGGGCTCCATTCTATTCCATTGTTCTGTATAACTGCCTTTATTCCAGTACCATATTTTTTTATTAAAATGTGAGTCCTTTGTATTTGTTTTTTTTTTAATTGTTGCCTAACAATGGTCTTTTGACTCCATATGAATTTTAGGATGGGTTTTTCTATACCTACAAAAAAGTCACTGGGATTCTGAAAATGATTACATTGAATTTGTAGATCATTTTGGATAATACCGCCATCTTGGCAATATTAAGTCTTCTTATCCATGAACACAGGATGTCTTTACATTTATTTAAGTCTTTAAATTCTTTTAGCAGTGTTTTATACTTTTTTGTGTACAAGTTTTTCACCTCTTTGCTTAAGTTTATTAAGTATTTTATTCATTTTGGTATATTGTAGACATAATTATTTTCTTAATTTCATTTTTGGACTATTTGCTATTGTATAGAAATGCAACTGAATTTACCATGTTGATTTTGTATCCTGAAACATTGCTGAATTTGTTAGCTCTAACAGATTTTGTGTACATTCTTTGAGGTTTTCTACATATAAGATAATATCACCGGCCAACAGAGATAATTTTATTTTTTCCTTTTCAATTTAGATGCCTTTTATTGATTTTCTTTTGTAATTGACCTGTCTAGAATTTCCAGTAGTGTATTGAATAGAAGTGGCAAATGCGGGCATCATTGTCTTTTGTCTTTGGTATAATTTTGTGATTTGTGATTTTGTATTATTTGGTATGATAGTAGCTGTGGATTTTTTTAGCCCAGAGTCAGGGAGGGTGAGGTCTGGTAATATTCACCATCTATCAAATCTATGCAAAATATCTGCCCTAGAAAGCTGGGAAGATAGGACCTGCTACTCAGTTGTCAAGCCAAATATATCAGCTTTCACACAATTCAGATATATGCCAGGAAGGGGAATTGCACTTTTTACCAGTTGTTTTGTCTGTTTTGAAGAAGTTGGGGGTAGAGAAGTGGGTGGTGCCACAATCCACATGATACAGACTTTCTGCAACACAGAGTTGTGGGAAAATGGGATATGCCTATTTTCACCATGCCAAACCTACCCAGGAAAGCAGTTCCACTCCAGGGAGCTGAGAGATACAGAGAACTGCCTGTCACTCAGCTCCCAAGCTGAGCTCCACAAAGTAGAGCAGTGGAGATATGACTAATACTGCCTAGCTTCATTACCAAGGTCTCCCAGTGTTCTTACCTATGGTCCATAAATGTTGTTGAGTAAACACTTCTCAAACTGTTGTAATCCCTTTGGTTCAATCTCTGGAACATTTGATTGATTATCCTTGCTAATACCGATCAGGTTAATAGTTCTCTCTACAAGGAAGAGATTTCCCTAAGGCCCTCACAGGGTCATTCTGGAAAGGCTCTCACTTTCGTGATGGTATCTTTGATGCACAAAATTTTTTTGTTTTGATTAGGTCATACTTATCACATTTAAATTTTTCTTGCTTGTACTTTTTGCATCATATCTAAAAGGAATTTGCCTAACTCAAGATCACAAAGATGTACTCCTATGTTTTCTTACAGTTGTTTTAAAGTTCCACCTCTTATAATGAGGTCTTTGATCTGTTTTGAATTAGTTTTTGTGCATGGTATGAGATCGGTGTTTGAATTCATAATTTTTCACTTGGATATCCAACTGTCCCAACACCATTGTTGTAAATGCTATTGCATGAGTCTTCTGATTTATGAACATAGGCTATCTCTCTATTTATTTACCTCTTCTTTATTTTGGCAGTGTTTTTAGTTTTCAATTTACAAGTCTTATATTTCTCTTGTTGAACTTATTTCTACATATTTTGTTCTTCATTCCTTTGTAAGTGGTCTGTTACTCTCATTTTTAGATTGTTCGTCACTAGTGAATACGATGGATTTTAATATGTAGATCCTCATTACTTTTCTGTCTAGTGTGACAAATTTCCACAAACTTAATGGCTCAAAACAATACCCTTTATTATCTCAGTGAGAAGTCAGGGTGTGCCTCAATTGGGTTCTCCTATTAAAATTTCACAGGGCCAAAATCAAGGTGCTGGCAGAACTACATTCCTTTCTAGAGATTCTGGGAAAGAATTTGCTTCCAAACACATTCAGATTTTTCCAGAAATTGTTTCTTTCATAGACTTTCTATGCGTTCCTTTCTGTCTTAAAGCTAGCAATGGTTGTTTGAGTTCTTGTGCTTCAAACCCCTCTGAATGTCTTTCCATCTGCCAGAAAATGTCCTCTACTTTTAAGGGCCCTTGAGATTACATTGGGTCCACCAAAATAACCCAGGATAATCTGCCGATATTAAAGCCACATAATTAGTAACTTTAATTACATCTGCAGCATCCCTTTTGCAATGTAATGTAACATGTTCATCAGTGTAACTCCAGGAGGTAAAAATCATGTGGGTCACAATTCTACCTACCAAAATCTAATTTCCTGCAAACTTGCTATACTTACTTATTCTAGTAATGTTTTAGTGGAATTGTAATCTAATAACTAACATGAGGTGTCCCCTTGGTGAGTTACAGATAGAGACTACACCAGGTGGAGTTGTCACACAAAGAAAGCTTTACTTCAGCAAATGAGATCACCAAAGGGAATAACTTCCAAAGCCATGACTCCTAAGTGGGGGTAAATGGGCTTCTTTTACTTAAGGGTAGGATGAATATTCATAAAGGGAGGTTTTGTCATCACATGTAGACGTATAAGGTCACATGCATGTATTTAGGAAACATGTCTGTACATCCATGGTATGTTGTTAATGAGGTTTGTACTCCTCCTTGGACAGAGATTATAATGAGGTGGAAGTTACTGTCAGATACTCCATGGTCCATATGCAAAGGTGTGAATGCTTGGTCAAGCTCAAACTGGTCTAAGCCTACCCAAGCTTTTCCTGTTGTTTGCCTCTAAAAGATAAGATTAACATTCTTATGAAGAAGAGCAGAGTCAGTGAGGATCCTACTGGTGGCAGTTTTGACTTCATTAACTCTATGGAGAATTGTTTCAGATTCCTTATGGTTTTCTCTATACAAGATCATGCCTGCAAATGAAGATGGTTTCACTTTTTCTTTTCCAATCTGGATACCTTTTATTTCTTATTTTTGTCTATACCTTCTAGTACAATGTTGAATAAAAGTAGGAGGAGGAGACATTCTAGTCTTTTTCTGATCTTAAAAGGAAAAGAGTCTCTCTCCATTAAGTATATTAACTGTAGTTTTTTGTAGATGCTCCTTATCAGGTTGAGGAAGTTCACATTTATTCCTAGGTTTTTTTAGGATTTTTATCATGAGTGAATATTGGATTTTGTCCAATGGTTTTTCTAAATCTAGGAAGATGATGATGTCATCTTGTCCTTTATTCTATTAATATAATTTATTGCACCAATTTATTTTTGTGTTCCTGAAATAACTTCCACTTGGTTATGATGTATAATCTTTTTCATATGTTGTTAGATTCAGTTTGCTAGTATTTTCTTGAGAATTTTGTGTTTGTATTCATGGTATTATTTCCTCTTTAACTGTTTGGTAGAATTCATCATTAAAACCATCTGGGCTTGAGTTTTTCTTTTTGGAAAGATTTATAATTACTAATTCAGTCTCTTTATTTGTTACTCATCTGATTTTGTTTACATAAATTCTATCAAGTGCAGTAGCTCCACTGCATACTTACTCTAGCTGGTTTTATTGCTGATCTGGCCCACTGTGAATTAGCTGAATACAATTGCCATTGATTTTTAATGTACATAGTTGAATGAATAGAATAGTTTCGTATGTGTTGGTGCTTTGGAAATCATTTCAGATACTGGTTTGTAAATCATTTAATTTTAAGAAGTAGTTTTAAATTTTAATGGTGCCTTTTCATCAGAAACCTAATAAAACTCTTCCAATTAAGAGTTTAAAATGTGTAATAATGTTCTATTTTATTTTTTTTCTTGAAAACCTTTTTTTTCCCCATAATATTTTATTGTCAAATTGTTTTCCATACAACACCCAGTGCTCTTCCCCTTAAGTGCCCTCCACCATCACCACCACCTCTTTTTCCCCCTCCCCC
>NC_043717.1:53590533-53603715 GCF_006229205.1 Suricata suricatta
TCGGTTGCCTATTAGTTTTCTTGATTGTTTCCTTTGCCTTGCAGAAGCTTTTTATCTTGATGAAGTCCCACGGGTTCAGTTTTGCTTTCATTTCCCTTGCCTTTGAGGATGTGTCAAGTAGGAGATTGCTGTGGTGGAGGTCTCTATTTTAATTTTTTTATGGTTTTGTAAACTTTTCTTCCTCTCTACAAAATACATGCACTCCAAATAGAGAAATTCAGTCTCCGTCCCCTTGTTTAGGACAGTGCTACTTCTCATTCATATTTTTCCCTCCAAGTACAAGTTTTTTGACTGGCTGTTTTTTGTTTTATTTTTTTAATTTATTTATTTTGAGAGAGATAGAGCACAAACGAGGGGTGGGGCTCAGAGAGAGAAGGAGAGAGGGAAAATCTCAAGCAGGCTCTGCACCAACAGCGTGGAGCCCAACACAGGGCTCAAACCCATGAGCCACAAGATGGTGACCTGAACTGAAACTAAGAGATGCTTAACCAACTGAGCCACCCAGGCATCCACTGACTAGCTGTTTTTAACATATTATTTTCCACGGAAATTCTGATATATGTTGGCTTGCTTTATTCAACTTGTAGACCTCAAGTGACTACCATATGCCAGGCATTGTGCTAGGAGCTCTGAAAAGAAAACTTTATGTAAGGACTTAGATTAGCTTGGTATATTACATGTATATTGAAAAAGTAATCCTATACAAAGGTATATGAAAGTCAAGATTAAGTCCATAAATGGACTACTAGCAACATTGGCGATGATTTCACAATAGTCCAGTGAATGGAATCAGCACAGAATAATTTGTACATATTTCATTTTGAAAAGTGTATATTAAAAACCCGTATACATGGATGTGAGTATGTGAAGAGGGTATGTGGGAGAGAAAGAGACCTCATAATAATAGTATAATAATTGCTCAAAATATTACTCTTCTTTGGGAAGTTTCAGTTACATTGCTTTTTTTTCCTGATTTCTGATAGAAAAACAAAAGGAGAAAATAATGAGATTTTACAAAGAAGCAGAAAAATATAGATACACATAGTTTACAAAGTTCTTCAGTTCATCTTATAACAAAGTCTTGATTCTTTCTCTTAGACCAGAAGATCAATTGAGAAGTTATTAGAATGGGAAAATAACAGATTATATCACAAGGTAAGAAAGTTGAAGCAAATAAGTGCCCCATTTATATATTTGCATTATTAAGTAGAAAAAAGGGGAATTTTCAGGCCACAAATGAATGATTTAGAGAATTAATATTCTATTTTAGTATCTATTCTTAACAAGTTATTTTTAAATGCTGTGTTATGCATCTTATGCTTATACCTGGATGGTTTTCAGTGATTTATTCAAATGTTATAGGTAATATAAATTGATATAGAAATTCTTAACAAACTGTACTTTCTTAGCTTGCTTTGCACTGGAAGTTGACTAAAAGGAAATGCGAAACTAGCAATATGATGGAGTATGTAAGTATGCAGTTGTTTTTAGTCACTTTCTTTTGGATCCTTTTCTAAATTTTTTTAATGTCTTTATTTCTTTTTGAGAGAGAGAGTGTGCTTACAAGCCGGGGAGGGACAGAGTGAGAAAGAGATAGAATCCAAAGCAGGCTGCAGGCTCCGAGCTGTCAGCACAGAGCGGGACGCAGGGCTTGAACTCACAAACCGTGAGATCATGACCTGAACCAAAGTCAGAGGCTTAACTGGCTGAGCCACCCAAGCACCCCTGGATTCCATTCTAAATGACATTTCACTATGCTTATCATTTGTCAGTTCTTCTACCTTTTTCTCCTCAGCCTGAACTTTTGTCAGTTGAAACATGGAGGTTTCCTTCCATCTTTTTTAGATGTGTGGCCAACACAAACTATCTTGAAAGCTAGGAATTACTTAGATCTTAGAAAAAATCTCAGCTTGTATGCTCCAATGAAAACACTGCACAGCTGTAATCGTCTTTTAACATAAGTGCAGACCATCACATATGATGCTGGGCACAGCTGCTGTTGAACAAAGTATTTCTGAATGTTACCTTGTCAAAACTTGCTCAAAATAAGAATTGACTTCTGAATTCTGGATTCATGTTCCTGGCTTTTTTTCTAAGCTGACATTTAATTTTTAATAAAGAAATTATAGGTTCTTTTTTTTAATGAAAGCTATGCAATCTTAATCACAAAACACAAATTCACATATAGCCAATGTGATAACTAGAGCATCATTAACACTCAAAAGAATATGAAATTTACCTAAGCTTCGAGTTGCTGATATGTAGTCTGTATTTAATATATAAATGTTCCATTTCCATTTCATAAATAATGATTATTACATTATCTTTCTCCACATTGCATAGCTTAGGGGAAAAAATGTGCAAATGACTGGCCACAAATCTAAAATCCACTATAGACAAAAACCTTATATAAAGTATTATACACATTAAATTTATAAGTAAAATATTAAATATAAATTTAATATATTTATACAAGTTTATTTAGGTTTTTATTATGTATTATGTATTTCCAACCTTTAATTAAAATATTTTAATCAGCCCATTTGGGTATTTTACTATTTTTTACAAACAACTTATAAAAGATAGTAAGAACCAATATCAACTGCTTTAATTGAAATATATATACATGTAATATAGAGAAAAGGTATTTTTTCTAATCTGTGTAACAATTTTAATCTCTTATACTTTGTTTAAAAAAAAGAGGGAAGGAGGTGAAGAAGGACATAATAATGTAAGAGGGTTTGCTTTTCTGCAGTTAAATAAATAATTCTTGTAAATTAAGTCATAGAAACTATTAGCTACAATAAGTAGGTATGTTTGCCAGTTTAATTTAATTGCCAATCTAATGAAAACTTGTAATAAATCATTTTTATAACTGTTTTATATATTTACCTCACTTTATACTAGAGGGCCAAAACACTGTCTTGTGAAAAATGATTATAGACTTTCTGGGTTATATATGTTATAGTAAATGGAAGTTATTGTAGCAATATATTGTTTGTTTTTATTTTACAGGTAATACTAATAGAATTCTTACCAAAATATCCCATATTCCGACCCGACTGAGGAATTTTATTCAGTCACTTCTGTGTTACTTGTCATTTCCTACCCTTAGTGCCTTGTAGATGATTTTGGAATGAAGATGGTCTCCTTTGCTGTGTTCAACTTATTCTTTATTTCTTATTCTTATTCTTTAGAATATTCTCCTTACTCTTTTATTTATGTTGGCTTCAAAAGAAAATTTGCACATCTTTTTTGTTGTTAAATGAGGCTTGTGTTTTGCACTCTCAATTTTTAAATAAATACACACACAGAGACATATATGTATATAAATAGTTGCCACTAAAGATAAAAAACATCAGTGCTGGTGTTTAAAAAACAAAAACAAAAATTTGTTCTAAGCATGCTGCCTTATAATTTTCATACTCACTGTTTCTAAATATGCATCATTTTTCTAGTCTACTTAATGCTCTGTAATCCCTTACTGGACATAAGTAATTAAGCTTTTGGTAGCTTTTAGAAACGGCTTTACTCTTACTTGCTTTTAAAGGACATGCAATTAGTAGCACTGGTTTTGTCCTGCACTTTGCTAAACTATCACTTATGTTAGTGGATAAAATATTTAAACTCTTAAAAGACTTGTAAATATTGTCTCTTTGCATAACAAAATGTGATATGCCATGGTTTACAGAATGTAATATTACTCTTACTGTATTGCCAACAAATCTGCATAGATTTTAATATGAATGAAGACTGCAAGCTTCCTTTTGAATGTATATAGACTGTTAACATGTTCTATGGCGGAGCCATAATTCGTTTGTTAAAATTTCAGGCGTAGGGCAGGACTGCCCTTTCTAATGAGTGGATTAAAATTGAAGTTGTTGTCTGAGATACTCTGCATTGCACCTGAAACCCAGAACCTTAGTTTTTCCATTTAATTTAATAATTCCCATTTTATCCTCCACTCGCACCCCCTAAAAAATTCATTTGATATCTGACACATTTCACAGCCTCACTGTCCTTATTTATTACCCTCTATGTATCATTTCCCACTTTTGAAAATACACACAATTATGCTCTTTAAGGAGTATTTCAAGATTTCAGATGTCTTGGGAGGTGCCTAGATCCTCACGAAAGCCCCTGCTAATCCCTTTTTGGAGTTCTGATATTCTGCTTTGGGAAAGAGGGAGAGCAATTAATTGAGAAGCTGTACCTAAAGAATACATAGTGGCTGATTCATAATTGATAAAACATTCTTTATATTTTTGAGAACCTTTTTTAAATATTTGGATATTATTAATGAAGAAAGACAAGTACATAGACAAAAGTATTTTAGTTTATAAATTCATCACACATGTAGCCTTTTCATTGATGTGTACATATTTCTTTTTCTCCTCACAAGTAAGATGAGTGAGAACACCACACTTAATTTGAATTTTTAACGTAATTAAAGCTTTATATTGTGTTAATTCGACCACAAATATATGCCTGTATATAGGCATTATTTGTAATTCCTATTGCTAAAAATAAATTAAAAGTACCTGGACTGAATATTATCCTATTTGTCATCTTACTACTTTTAGTAAAACTTTTTAGACAAACATGTATCCCAGTGAAGAGAACAGTCATTTCTTTATGAAAGGTCAAGTCTTTAAAGCCATTTTTAAAATTTATGCCTAATTTGAAATCCACAGTCTTGGATTAATAAAAGAAGAGGGCAAAAAGAGACACTGTTTGATATATGACTGTAATTGTTTGCACACCCTCCCAGCTCCCTCTGTGGAACCCCATGATCCCCATGCCACCAAACCACCCAGAATCTCTAACTTTTAATATGTGTGCCTGCAAATATCATTCATCTGTCTACTGCAAAATTAAATATGTATTTTTATAGAAAGGTGGAAACCTCTGAAAATGCATACCAAATGTCTTGCTTTATAGCTAAGGTCAGGGAAACTGTATCTGTGGTTTATGCTCCTGCTAATATCATCGGGCTTATGCTTCAAACTGTGACTGTTTAATACCAAATTGGTTTCCAGAATAATGCAAAATTTCTAATTCCAATGATCGAATAATTTTAAGTGTCAGTCCTTAAAATCTAATTTTTTTCTATATACTTAGAATTTGACCATGTAATAGTCATAGTAACTTTTCTGCCATGTATAAATCATACTTGGTTTTGCTCAAAGAAGAGCAGGAAGTGGTGAATTGTTTCCATGAAACAAGAGACAAAAACTGAGTGCATCTGGAGATGACAATATAACTTGAGTTATAGTAACATTTGTCATAAAAAAAATCATTTGCCAGCATTTATAAACTTTATTCTAATACTTCCTCTAGTTGCTTTTAAATGTATTATTTTATTGTTCATTATGCTGGTTGACTCCTTTTCTTGAACTACTCAGAAAATACACAATTTTCTTTCTTATATGACTGCTTTTTCAAACTATTTTCCTATGAAGTGGGCTTATTAGCAGTTGGGTATTTTGAAGTGCTTTGGGGGGGGAGTGTTTTCTTTTCAATGAAAATGGCACCAGTGAATGATGAAATGGCAAAGAACACTGTGTGGTCATTAATTACTCCGTTATTGACCTTTTTTTCTTTTATCCTCAGGGTAGAGCATACTTGGATATTTTTATCAAGTTAGCAGAATATTTTTGTGAAAGCTGTTTTTAAGTTGAGGAAAGTAATTGAGAATTTCTTTGTTACTTGATATTCTTTTATGAAGCCTGCTGTAGTAGTTTCCACAGAAAATAACATGTATTTGCCAAAGTATATAAATCTCACAAAGCTTTGAAATTGTAAGTTAAAGCCATTCCTTCTTTGACTTTCGTTATGCATCTCCATCCCCAATGCCCCTTTAAACACCTAAATTATGTATCAAATGAAATGAAATCCTAACCGTATTCAGCTACTCTCTGTTCCCTCTTACCCACTCTATTAATTTAGGGAAAAGACCATTGTAGTTGATAGAAGTAGATGGAGAAATACCTTGTCTTTTTTGAACAAAAAACATTTTATGTTGAAGGAAACAGAATGGATGAATTGGTAGATCATTAGATTTAATACCATCCTTTTCAAGTATTAGAATATTTCATTAGTGTATTATGTTTCTTCTATTTATTATTTAAAACATGTTTCTTTGTTTTCCCTCAATCATATTATGTTAGTGTTAAAATATTACAGGACTATCAATTACTTACAAACCTGGTATAATTCTAATTCTAGTAAATGTGTAATTCAACATGGTTCTGAAAGAACAATGGTCTTTGAAGCCCTACAAAAACCCACTTAAGTATTTAATGTATGTACTATTTATATTATTATCTATGAACACTAATGTCTGATTAGTTCATCTAACTGTGTTAGCATTTAGCACTCTGCCATTTTTAATGAAATTCTTATTTTTCATAATTTGAGTGATGTTCCATAACATTTGTAAGGCTTAAAACAAATAGGGTTTTTCCAAGTGTATGAGAACTTTTAAAAATTGTTAGCACTTTAATTTTGTTTGCAAATAAACTACCACTTAAAAAAAAATCAAACCTTACTACTTGAACATAATGCCCCAAAAATATTTCATTAGAGTGAACTATGTTGACCTAGGGGGATGTAGAAATTATATACACTCGTTTAAGTGGAGCAGTTTCACACATGGAAATACTTTTTCTAATTTGATTATAAGATGCCCAAATTCATTGAAGCTAAGTCCTCTTATGCCTATAAAATTCTGCTTTAAAAAATTTCATTTTGCAACACTTGTCTAATTGTTCAGGTTCCTTTAAATGATGAACTATTGGGAAATTATCCACAAAAAAAGGAATGGATGTTATTAATAACATTTGTTCATGTAATGTGGGGGCTGAAAAGGGTGATATGTATATCCTTATCTTGCCCCCAAATTTCTCTTTTCTGATTCTGAGCCAGTCTTTTCATTTTGATGAGGGCAAACTGAGAATATATTCCATTTTCTGTGGAATTTGTCAGATTCATACTATATGAGGAAATGGTCTACTATTGTGGGCTTTGGGCAAATCGCTTAAAATACATATCAGTCTTTTAATCTATAAAATCATAGATTTGAACTTAGAGCTGGACAGAAAATTAGAGATAACCTAACATTCTGTAATTCTAGGAATCCAGAGGAAATTTTTATTCCACAGAACCTCAGAATGATTTTTCTCAGATCTACTACCCTTGGTGGAAATTCTCACAGTGCCTTGCACACAGTAAATATTTGACTTGCCAACTGGCTCCCAGCTCATGTGTGTTCTTGTCACACTCAAAGACTCAAAGAACCTGATACCTGCTAGACCTCAGCCCCTCTATGGTAATAAAAATAAGTGTAGTTTCCCCAGTAACCAAGGACTAAGGTCTGTGGGCTTTGCATATGTGGAACCTGATTATGTATTTGGTATCCAGGCAAGAATTATAACTGTCACAACAATGGAGATATGGGAGGACCCACTTTGACAATGATGTGAAAAGTTTCATCTCCTACCCAATATTTGCTTCAGTGTCTTACCAAGTTCCATATCCTCAAAAAGATTTGTTGCAACAAATTGAGATTAGATGGAAGGAAAAGTGGTGTGGAATTCAAACCCAAATCACTTCTGGTTTAATTCTTAGCTCTGCTGCTTAATTCCTCTGTACCTCATGTCCTCATTGTGGAAGTGGGGACAATAATCTGGACCTACCTCACAGGGGAATTGAGGATTTTTTCCATATATTAATGTGCTTTTGAAGTTGATTGAAAGATATACTGAATATCGTAATTTTGCAATTTCTATATTTTCTTTCTCATTCAGACCCTGCAGAATGAGTGTTGCAGTTAATCTATTTTATCAGTAGTAAATTTGTTATTAATTCCCTGTATGTTAACAATTGTGTTATGTTAATATTTAGGGAGGAAAAGCAGGTGGATGTAAACCAGTGGTTCCCAACTTGGGAAAGATAAAGATAGCAATGGGGACATCCTTGAACCTTTTTTATATTTCAAAAAGTATACCAGAAATCATAGATTTACCCATAATATATCTGCTGCACAAGCCAACTAAGACATTGAATTTCCGTGCATTTTGCTTATATTTTCTTCAATCCTGCCTAACATAACACTGGTTATCACCCTCTGATCAGAAGTTGTGAATGACAATTCTGCCTTTGATTAGTAAAAGAATGAAAAAGCCTATTATTACATGCAGTTTAGTAAATAAAATACTTGAAAACATGGGGAAGGGAAAATAAAGGGATCTCTGTGGTAAAAATATTGGAAGCCACTTTTATAAAGGAAGTAAGATTATTTGACCCTCTCCACCAGGTTACTTACCCAGTCCCTAAATAATGAAATGCTAGACTTGGGGGGGGGCTGGATTGGGCTACATAATTTCGGGTTAGAATCTGCTTTCTCTTTTCTTCTGTTTCAGGATGATAACTGAGCTAGTTTATTTGGATGCAAATGTGGAAAGTGTTGTAATATGTTCTAGCATTGGAGTAAATATCAACTTCTGAGTCTCAAAGCAGTTCTGTGTATAAACTCAGAATTATGAGTCCAGGCAGTAATTTCTCAAATTTCTCTTTTATTCTTTGCTTATTTGTTTGCTTTTATCTTAGCTTAATTTTCTTAATTTTCCATTTTCTAGTAAGCAAATAGTGTAAAATTGTTTTAATGACTGAACTTTGAACAAATTACAGATGTTTGAAATTATATAATCTACTAACTAGCTAGTTCACCCTCCTTGGATTAACCACATACAAATACGAATCTCAGCTCCAAAAACAAAAAATGCTGGTAGCTGGAATGTGGGCATTGATCAAAACATCCATTTGAAAAGGCTAAGATTTCTACTTTTTGGCAGAGGATTCCTGTGGAGACAGCTTTATCAGAAAAGAATACAAGTGGATGTGTCAATTCAAACAAGAACATTTGTGCATCTTGTATTGCTATGTAGCCTGTGGAATGAATTTATTTTTCTTCCAAGTTTGAGAGTGACTCCCCTGAAAGAACTCAACCTATATACAGCTGTGCCAAAATGAAGGACACCTGCCTCTCTGAAACTTTTGCTGCTGCTTCTGTTGTTCACTTGTCAGATATAAAATTTTATTAGCTCAGGATGCAGAATTACAATAAAGCGCAAATCTACATTAATGAATTGTTTGTTCCTTGGTGCATCCTTCCTTTCTTCCTTTTCTTCCCTGTTTTCGCCATCCTAAGGTTTCTTTTTAAAAGCCTTACTTAAGGCTTCCTTTTAAAAACTTTATTTTGCATATCGCCTCTTCCTACATTTGTTGGTGTTATGTCTGACCCTGTAAGTAATTCATACTATCTTTTGGTTTTGAGGTAGTTTATTGCGCCCAGTACTTGGTATTTGGTTAAGTAGGAATTTGTTTCTAGACTACTTTGCATGCCTACCTGTGAACAAAAAAATTAAAAGTAAGGTGAAGTGGTGTTCCACCTTACTAAGCATAATTTCTAGTGCAAGAACTGTTGACATGTGAAGCTATTTGATAAAACTTTTGACTCCTCTTGTCATCAGATTGCTATAAAATAAATTCAAGTGTTAACATCTACTTGAGTTACTACTCAAGTTGACTGTCGTGCAACATTAGATTTTTTTTAAACTATGCCAAACTTTTACAAATTTAGCAAAGCAACAAAGTGTAACATAACAAGAAAAACTTAGTGTTTCCCATCCTCTTTGATAATTATACTGAATATTTTTTTAAAGACTTCGAATTTTAAAACGTTAAAGCAGAGATGACTTCCCCTACTGGGAAGTTTCATGTTTTGCTTTAAAATTCTTTTTTGGGGCGCGCCTGGGTGGCTCAGTCAATTAAGCATCTCTCTTGATTTGGGCTCAAGTCATCGTCTACAGTTGGAGCCCCAAACAGGGCTCTGTGCTGACAACATGGAGTCTTCTTGGGATTCTCTCCCTCTCTCTTTCTGCCTTTCCCCTGCTCCCTCACGTTCTCTCTCTCTAAATAAATATACTTAAAAAATAAAATAAAACTCTCTTTTGAAACTTTATGAATGGAGCAAAAATCTATACTTCTTATTGATAACATTGAGTGTAGAGTAGGATGTGTTCTATGGGATGTACTTTTTACATTACATTTTCTATTATTGAAGGCAGAAGACACATGCCTTTATATCTGTCAGTAAGTAATATTTAACACATGTGGAATATTTACCTACCTAAAGGTAGGAAATCCTCTGGGGGATACTAGAATTCTCCAGTTCTAAGTATCAAAAATCGGAGTTGTGATCCCTGTTCTGTCAGCTGAGTGACCTCTAGCAGAAATCAGGATACTCAGTGAGTTCAATTTTATCCATCATCTCAAGGTCAGTTGTTAGAAAAAGATTGCAAGCTAAGATATAGTCAGTCCTCCAACAGACATGTTTTTTGACTTGCAGAAAATTTTCACACATTTTTAATTAGTTGCTAGCACTTAAAATTAAGAGACTTCACATAGAAATTTAGATTTCTGACTTCTTTTGAGAAATTTCATATGTGAAAAATTAACGCTGAGTAGCCCCTTTTGGAAGGAGCATTTACTTTTTGTTTTGGCATGGTCATTACTATTTTCTTTTGTCTCCCTGAAACTCAGGTTATGTTCCTCTTATGGTATAGTTAAAAAGAAAGCAAAATATTTCTTGAATCCATGTCTCTTTCAAAATTGAGGAAAAAAATACTGACCATGATAGCTACATATATTCTTTCTAAAAATTGGGGGGGGGGGTGGAGAGTGGGGTTCTTTTTGGTTTTTTGTTTTGTGGGTTTTTTTGGTGGAAGGAAGCTGTTTTCTTAGAAACCACCTGCTGATTTCATAATTCCTGAGCTAGACAATCTCTAAAAATTCATTTAATTTTGACATCATAAGTTTCTATGAAATGATGTTATAACACTGATGTATCTCAAATTATTATTGTAAGAGTTGCCATGGGAAGGCAACTGAGCGGCCACTTTGCTGTGGAGAGCTGCGAGCACTGACAACCCCCACCTGCAAACCTGGAATGACCCGAGCCATTTGAAAAGCACCAGCGGTCATTTTATTGCAGATCAGATCATAGTTCCAGGCACCGCCAGGGACTGATGACCCCCACTCTCCAATCTGGACTGTCTCAAACTGGAATGCCTCACCATGGAATTCCAGCATCCCCCACCCCACCAAAGTGAACAGCCAATTGAATCCTGCCACCGTCCAAAGATGCCCCTACTTGGCTATCGGCCCACCTGAGCTCAAACCCGGAACTTTTGCACCCATAAAGCACCTTGCTCTCCCATACCAGGCGCGACTTCCCTGACTCCCCACTTCCAGAGTCACGGAACCTCGCCCGGGAATTGCAGACTCCAATAAAGCCCTTCTTGGCTCCATAACTTGGTCTCTCTCTTTCCTCTCGCTTCTGCCTCCATCTATCAAACCTTACAATTATGCCTTTGAAGATCAGTGTATGATATATGGCTAGTAGTTATGAAACTATTCAGGCTTCCAAATAGAATAGGGGCATCAAAGACCTCTAATGAAATACAGCCACAAGCAAGGGGGATACACACATTTTAGAACTAATCTTTGCTTAAAAGCTTTTCAACAAAGTTTAGGTCAAACACCCAAAGCTGTACTTAACTTTGTTATCTCCCAAAGGTGATACTGCCCAAGGTGACCTACCATGATAAAAACTCTAGGTAAGAATCTATAAAATCTGTCTTGTTACTTAGATAGGACTACTGATTGTTTCTTTGTTTTCATGCTATGTTGAAGCAAGATGATATTAATCAAAGAAAATTTAGACTTATTTCAAAATTGAGCTATTTATTGTTTTTTCCGTTCTGTAAAAATACTCAAAAATAAATTAATATTATTTCACTCCTATGTGGAATCTAAAAAAAATTAACAAAAGGAATCAGAACTATAAATACAGAGAACAAACTGATGGTTGCCAGAGGGAAGGGGTTTGGGGGATTGGGCAAAACGGGTCAAGGGGAATGAGAGATATAGGCTTCCAGTTATGGCATGAACAAGTCACTAAAATAACAGAAACAACATAGGGAATATAGTCAATATTGTAATAGTGTTGTATGGTAACACATGGTAGGTACACTTGTGCTAAGCATAGCATAACATATAAAGAAGTTGAATGAGTATGTTGTACACTTGAAACTAATTTAACATTGTGTGTCAACTACTAAAATAAAACATTTTAGAAAAGTAGGTTAGAGACTCGGTATGTTTAGATACTGCAACCAGAACTAACTCAGTTTTTGCTTTAATGGGACCTGTATTACAGTCTGATGGATGAATTTTTTTATTATAAAAAGATTTGCTTCCACTAAAAATAAAATAACCATGAAGAAGAAAATGAAAGTTTCCCATAACCGCATCATCCACAGCTATTTTAACATGTTTTAAGTGTTACTACATAACATTTTTATGTGTATGTAGTATTTTTAAAAAGAAAAGTTTAAATTGTATGTTGTGTGCTGCTTTTACAGTTTCATATTTTCCCATACCAATATGTAATCTTTAAATTATGGTTATGTAAAAGTACAATGTTTGCATATGCTGTATCTTCCCATTGCTTGGTATTTAGTTTGTTTTGAGTGTTTTGTTATTATAAATAATGACTTCATGAGCATTTTTATACATAAATATTCGCCTGAATCTAGTAATTTCCTTTGGAAAGATTCCTATAAATTTTTAGGTGAAAGCATATGAATTCTTCATAGCTCTTGATGTATATTGCAAAATTGCTTTAAGAGAGGCAGGAAAACTGCAAAGGAAACAATCAGGAAAACTAATAGGCAACCGACAGAAAGGGAAAAGATAGTTGCAAATGACATATCAGATAAAGGGCTAGTATCCAAAATCTATAAGGAACTCACCAAACTCCACACTCATAAAACAAATAACCCAGTGAAGGAATGGGCAGAAGACATAAACAGACACTTCTCCAAAGAGGACATCCAGATGGCCTACAGGCACATGAAACAATGCTCAACATCACTCATCATCAGGGAAACAAATCAAAACCACACTGAGATACCACCTCACACCAGTCAGAGTGGCTAAAATGAACAAATCAAGGGGCTATAGATGCTGGCGAGGGTGTAGAGAGACGGGCACCCTCCTACACTGTTGGTGGCAATGTAAACTGGTGCAGCCGCTCTGGAAAACAGTGTGGAGGTT